>NC_087481.1:50112920-50417100 GCF_036417665.1 Passer domesticus
CCCGCAGATTAAACTGCCGCTTAAAAGGCAAACTTGGATGCACTCGAGGTCTCCCTCCTTGAAACAGTTTTATCTTTACCCCTATATTTATTTGGTCCTGTTGTTTCACTCTTTGGGGGCGAGGGGGGAGAGAACTCGTTGGTGTGATCACCCAGATGTGCGTGGGGAACACAAATGTTTGCAACTGGTCTCCTCCAGTGCCTCATCTGCAGCAGCGCCCGTCCCACATGGCGATCGCTCCCCGTGCGTGCGGCATCCATCAGTGTTGACAAATTTGCTTAGAAAGTGAGGAGGGGAACAACGCAGCCGCCTTTTCCAAATTGTTTCCTTTTAAACCACCCTTTTTGGCTTTCGCCCTTGTTGCAGAGTAACTACTTTACAACTTTGGGAGAAGGATGAAAAGGAGATGAGAGATTGACTCTTGGAAAACTCGGATGACCGCGATAGCCGGCTCAGATTTAGGAAGTGGGCATCTTGTAGTGCTTGTAGGCAAGAGCAAGGCACGGGGCAGAAGGCTTTACCCTTGCTCAGTTCAGCAATGCTCTCGGGTGCCCCTGTTAATTCTCATTTAGGAGCAGCTTGGGAAAATACAGTAACCAGGGCACCATATCTCAAAGTTCCTCTTGCATCCCTGTTGCAGTAGGTCAGTGTTTTACAGAAATATTAAATACTAAAGGAAAAGGGAGGAGGGGGAGAGAACAGAGCTAATGGTAAAGGTCTGCCAAATGTCACCTCAGTGTTACAATGACAAGAAAATACACTTTCCTTACAGCTCTCCCCCTAAGAAATTTGTTTTGAGGGATTTGACAATCTTGCAGATAAAGTGACTGCTTGCTACACTTAACTGATCATGCTCCCTCACGGCCGGCCGGCGTTTCCTCGCTGCACTTAGTAATACCTGCGCAACCTGGCTTGGAGTAGCATTGTCATTGATTTCCAAAGTAACTGCATTTTAGCTCTTGTGAACAGACATACCTGCGTGGAGGGGGGGGGGGCGGGGGGGGGAGAAAGTCTTTTCCCCACTCCCTGGAAGGATGATGGTAAAGTGCTATATTGGAAAAGACAGGAGGCTTCTCTAAATTTTGATAACTGCAGCCGGCAATTTAGAAATAAGACACTTCTCACAGCCAACATGACAGTGGATTTTGAGCATTCAGAAAACACCAGGCCAAAAAACTGGAGACATCTTGATCTTTTAAGACAGCTTTTCCAGTACTTTAAGTGAAGGGGGGGGAGCGGGGAAAGAAAAAGAGGGAGAAAAGCTGCAAGGAAAATAATACAAAGCCAGCACAATTGGCATCTAGACAGTAAAGAAAAAAAGTTTTTGAGGTTAACAGAAGGAAAGACAAAGCTGTTATGTACCCGAGGGATGCAATTTTAGTGGGAATGGAAGATTTGAGTGGTAAAGGAGGAGCGCTTGCCTCTGGGTTCTCTCTCTTCCAGCAGTTCGGCTGCTGGCATCTCAATTTGAATTGCTGGGTGAGTAGCACTTTCTGCGTGCGCGCTTTCCGTCTTGACCATTGAACTTCTGATGTGACTTCTCTCCCTCTCCTCCTCTCTCCCTCTCCTTCCCTTTCTTCCTGTGTGGAATCAAAAAAAAAAAAATGGGGAGGGGGGAGAGCGTGAGAAACCAAGCAAGCATCTCCAGCTGTGACCTTTGTTAGCTACATTGTTTTTATTTATTTATTTTATGGTAATCGTCTTTTTTAGTAGGGGGAAGCACGACTTTTCGATGCCGCTAAATTTGACAGCAGCGGCGAGGAGCGAGCGGCAGAGCCGCTGTCGCGACACAATGGTGCAGCGGGACAGTTGTTGCACTCCTCCTCTGCGCCCTTCCCTCCGCCCGGCTTTGGGGTTTGCTTGGGGGGGCAGGAGGGGGAAAGGGATTTTTTTTTCCTCGTGCATCCAGGGTGGGATCGGGGTGTGTTGGCGGGGCGGTGTTTCAGAGCCCGGTGTGCAGCAGGTTTCGGGGGCTGATTCCTGGCTGCTGAACAATGGTTACCAGCGAGGGAGAAGTGTGTGCGCGTGTAGAGCTGTGTTACATCTGCAGTCAGGCACTCACACAGTGACCATGACATCACTAGCTTTTCTTCTCTTTTTTTCCTTTGGGGCGGAGGGGGCCACTTCAAAGCTTTCTTCAGTTCAGTACGATATTTCCTAAACTCTGAAACCATGAAGGTAAAAATGTTTGGGTTTTGGGGTTTTTTTCTTAAAGGAAGAAAAGTTGGTTTGTAGCAGGGCACATCTGTTACAGTTAAGGGGGTTTGGAGATGGAATGGTTTAACTCTTGTCATACACGAAACGAGATTTTTTGTTTTAATTATTAAAAATAATACACAGTACTATTTGTTGGGTGCTTTTGATCCTGTGTTTGGTTGACAGTTAAATTTTCTGAGTTCTTCAGAAAGCTCAGCTGTAGTGTGAAAGGGGAAAATTTTAGGAACACTGGGTAAGAATTATTTTACCCAGGGATAAAGGAGTATGAAAAATAAGACTGAACGCTGATAAATGTGAGATAGCACATGTTTTAATGCCGTGGTTCTGTGTTTGCTGTCAGAAATCCATGAGACTTTCTTTCTCCTATTATTATATATTGCAGAAAGTAAAGCTAGCCCTCAGCCTGTTTTGTGTATTACCCGTACTTGCAAGCAGAAAATAGAAACTTATTGGAGAATTCTACAATGCATCACATTTTCACTATTGGTTTTGTGGAAGTCTTGAGTTTCTGCTGTTTCCTTTTCTAACTCTGCCAGACTTGCTTACAGAGTCACTCAATCTAGGAGGAGGATTTCTATCACTTCAGTACTCTGTGGTACCTTTGCCTGATTAGCTTAATTGATTTATTCGCCTTTTCTAATATAAAAAAGGGATCAATTTCTGTTGAATTTGTCTAAAATTAATTAATCTAAAAGGACAGTTATTTAGATGTTTCTTCTTTGACTGCATGTTTTTGCATATGCAGCTTTTATAAAACTGGTGGTGAGATCTCACAAACATTTTACCTTTAGAGGATTTTTTTTTTTACTGGGACTTGGGGCAAAAGGCCTGACAGCACTGTGTAAATATGCCTGTTACTTTTCTTCTGAAATACTTGCAAGGTGTTTCAGTTCTGATGTGCATTTAACATAACATTTTTATGAAAACTTTTTTTAATTTATACAAGAAATATTTGATCTGGATTTACTTGATTGCATCACTTAATTGTGCAGCATGCAATGTTTTTAGCGTATAAAAAAATGAAAACAGTTTTTAGAGCATTCCTATTTGTTAGGGAATTTAATATACATTTGCTACATATGTTGCATATCGGTGTTGAGCACAGTCCGCTGTGATGATGCATTTTAAAAAGCTGTACTGAAAACTTGCCATCATATCTTAAAGCATGTATGTGCATGGTAGTTTTTTAATAATGCTGTTATTACTGAAATTACCAAGTACAAGAAGGTATAGGCATACATGCTAATTTTCTTTCATTTCTTGAAATTTTTTAACAGCCTTACATTCTTAAGTTCTTGCTGTAGACAGAAATCACAGATAGCCTAATAAAAATCAGGAGCCGTTTCTCCTACAGTATGTATGTCTGTCTAGTGCTGAAATAAGTGGTTTATTAGCAAGAATTAAAGCTGTTTATAATGAGGCATTTCAGAGAATGTTGGGCAGTAAATCAAATTGCATGACTAGGTATTCACACAAAAGCATGGAGCAAGGTCTGTCACGGCAATTATAAGCACTATTTTTCTTATATTTGCTTTTTTTCTCTGCTTTCATCTTCTTGTAATTTTTGTGCTTGTGTTATTGCTCTGTGCCTCTCCCCTTCCCTACCCTGTTTGTGTTCAGGACCATTTCCCAAAGACCTGCTTTGGTATCACTCATCTCTTTGCTTGGTGGTTGTGCATCCAGCACACCTTGTGCTGGTATGGCTTAGCAAAAAGGCATTTTTCAGTTCTAATGTAATATATGCCAAGTGTTTTTGCTTTTTTGCCTTGTTAGAATGAACGAAGGCTTGCCTGCTCTCCAGACATGGTATCTGTCCAGTAATTAAAATTAACCAAAGCATGCAGAGAAAGCACCGAGTATTTGTTACATTGGGGAAGAAACTGCCTCTCCTTTTGAAATGGAAGAAATAAATATGGGTGCTTTATTACCTGAAATTTGAACTGAGCACTACTCTGTGCTGCTGGTATGGGAAAGTCCACTTGTTGATCGAATAATCTCTAATGTTGATACTCAGTGTAACACTTGCCTGGATACTTGCAGGCCACAGTTCTGGCCTGTAGATGATGTAACTGGTGCGTGAATTCATATGCCGAGGTGAGGCAGAGCAGGTGAGCAGAGTGTTTTCTCTATCAGTGTGGCCTTAAGAGAATAAGTAAGGTAAAATCTAACTGCTGTAAATGTAATACCAGTGCTGCTGAAGGATCTCAAATTATGCACTTGTGTAGCAGGTGCTAGTTTGGGTCTACCCTGAAATTAGAGTAACACCACCTTGTCCAAGACTACAGCACTCAACTTGTATTTAAAACACCAAGTTCCTTTCTTTCACAAAAAAAAAAAAAAAAAAAAAAAAAAAAAAAAAAAAAAAGAAAAACCCCACTCCAAATACCACAGCAATAAACTTACAGCCCACAACAGCTTTGAAAGCAGAGTGTGAGCACACTTAATAATGTTTAACTAGTAGTGTGTTTTATCCTCCTGCATCGGAACTAACAGGCGGTAATTAGATAGCTAAACCCCAGTCCTTCCCCTTGTACACTAGAGGATTTGGCGTATGCTAATTGTCACCAGATCATTTCACATAATTGCCTTTCGGCGAAATTAAGTGGAAATTTCCTGAACATCTTAAATCCTCATTTCCCCACCCCCTCCCCTCGGTACCTTCGCACCCTGACAGGAAGGATGTGGAAAAATGTCAAGCACGGTGGCTCAGCTCTCCAGTATTCAGGGGACACTTAATCTGAGTTAAAAGGGGGAAAAACCAAAATTATTCTTTTCATGAATGAATTGCTGGACGCTTAGAGCCAGGAAGCTGATTTTGTTGTTTTGTCTGAGAGACTACTAATAGACCATGGGGTTTTATTGAAAGCCAGCAGTTCTTGCAGGGCAGGTAGGCACTCGCTGGCCTGGGAAGTGGTCAGGGGGGAAGGGGAAGAAATAGAAGGCTGCAAAAGTGTGTTTGTGTCACCATTTTTTTTTTTTTTTGTTAAATTTATATATTAAGGGTAGGGCAGTGGGTGTTGTTGCACAGTTTTTGGGGTTATTTTTTAAGGTTCTGCCTGGGGAGGGTACTGTCCCAGCACATGGTTGTCAGTGCTCCTGTCATCATTTGTGTGAAAGAAGAAAATGAGCCTTTTTTCAGCAGGGTGAGTTGTGATTATCAATGGAGGCCTCGTCTCATGCTACAATGGGTAGTTAGCTTAGGGCAGGACCTTAGGTAGGAATCAGCTACATTAAACTGAGAAAGGGCTCAGGCCACTGTATCAGCCATAAAGGAGCAAGGGGAAGTAGTTTTCAGGAATGCTTAGTCAGGTGTGAAAGCATCCTTAAAAAAATAAATTGTGACTTCACTAGTGAAACAGGGCTGGGTAAAATTAAATCTTTGATATTTTTCTGGAAATGGCTTCATCACTTGTGTTGAATTTTTATGCTTGGGAAGGGGATGAGTAACAAGTGGTGGATTTGTTTGGCTTTAGCTTCTCAGTTAACCTAAATTGTATGCAGTTTCCTTGGTGTAGTTTGGGGTGCCACCCAGAGTGGCTGCTGATGTGGGTGATCCCCAGACGTGCAGTGGTGCTTAGAGATGCTCTGCTTTGGGTGGTGGTGACTCTGCTGGAAGTGGAAAAAAAGTTTCAATATTTGCAGCAATATTTTGGAATTTGCCTTTACTTGCAACTTAATTTCCTGATTTTTGTGGGGCGGTAGGGTGGTGAGGGCGTGAAAAAGAAACTCCTTTTCTGAGTATCTTTGGAACTGCAGAGCAGTTCAGGAGCATCTGTTAGCATTTCACTGGCCACAGTCAGAAAAACTGTAATAGCATCATCTGGAAAATAGAAACTGTTTATAAACCTATTTTTTAATGTGAACTGGTATTGAATGGTACTGCTTGCTAAGCTCAGGCAGCATCTCCAGGAAGGTCTGCTAATTCAAGACCACTGTGGACCTGCATCCACCCTGGAGGAGGGGAAAAGGCTGACAAACCCTCTTCTGTGCTGCTTTTGTTTTATTGTATTGTATTGGCTCATAAAAGCACTTTCAGGGCCCATCTTTCTTCAGCAGAAAAGGAGAGCAGTGGGGAAGAGGAGGACATGGCAAAAAGACAGGCGGAGCTCTAGCTCCATTTGTTTTCAGTGTCTCGTGATTAATAGGTTTTAAGGAGGATGGAGAGCTCTCATTCCTCTGGTGGTGGAGGAAGGGGCCAGGGCTCTGGGCTCTGGGTGCAAGCACCTTCTCAGTCCCTCCCGGTCGTGGGTGGTTGAGGGGTGTCTGGTGGGCTGCAGCACCTCCCTGCCTCACAGGGCTTGAAGGACATTTCAAAGGCCACCCAGGTCAGGGAAAGGGGTGCAGCTCCATGGGCTATGCTGGTAGCTACTGGAGTTTCAGGCTGGGATGGTGCAGGAGCCTCCCCCTGCCCTCGGGATGCACTGGAAAGGAGTCAGAGGTTGGAGGCTTTGGCTGCTGACATGGCATGATGGCTTGTTTTCAGCCTGGGTGGCTTTTTGTGCAGACCTGCCTTTACTAACCCCACATTATCCTGGTGAGGACATCCTCTGGTGTCTCTGGCATGGTTTTTTCTGACCTGGAGTTGATATGATACCGTGGTTTTATTGCCAAAGCCAAACAAACCATGAATTTGCAAGCAGAATTTGCAGTCGTAAACTCTTCCTGTTTACAGGTTGGTTTCTCTTTGTGTGCTCAACAATACAGTGTTTCATCTTGTGCAAGTCCTATGTTGCTTTCAGAGACTTAGGAACTATTGATTTATACAGCATGTATTAACTTCTTCAATAAATGGGGAGTATTCATCAGTGGGGTGTATTAAATTGGGCTGTATACGCATAGAAGCATCTTTCATCCTGTTAATGAAATGTCCTTACCATGCAACAAAGACTAATACGCAGCAATTTATACACACAATCCCCTGCAGTTTAAATCTGAAGTTCAGATAGGTTTTTTTGTTCCCTAAAGGCACCTATCAGAACTTAGTCTAAATGGATCTCAGTACTCCTTTCAAACATTTATCAGTCCAAAATTTGTTGTGGTTTTGGTGTGGGAATTTTTTTCGTTCTAGAGCTCCATTATTGTTTAAACTGATCTGTGTTTAAGCACTCCCAGAAGCATTTCAAATTCATATAGAGAGGTTTAGTAGTAGAGCCCCTATGGGGACAATTTCTTCTGGTTGCTTCAGGCAGCAGTTATCAAGAAAAGCAAACTTCTCTTGTCTTTTTGCAATTCTTTACCATGCTCTCTAACCTAGCATATGAGACCTCAGCTTTCAATGGAGAGGGGTGATTTATCAGCAGAGGGCTTGGTACGTAGGTGCTGGGATTTGTCTTTACAAATCTCCACTTTTTCCAGTCCTGTTAGCACATGCCCTGATGCTAATCTGTGTGTACCAGTGCAGCTCCCCTTCCCATGCCTGACAGAGCCATAAATGGAGCTCTTCAACTTGCCAGAGAAACTCCTGCATCTCACAATTGCTCTTAGCTTAAAAGTGCCCTTGATAAAGTGCTCACAAATGCATATTGGAGAATATTGCCTTTTGCAGGGGGATGTCTAAAGTCATCCAATGGGTGTCTCCTATTGATGGCTTCTGTGGTTTACCTTTCATTGCCAGTGGATGGGGTTAGGACCACACTTGTTACTCAGGCAGAGCTCCCATTGACTTCAAAGAAAGATGCATCTGCAGGATTAATCCTGCTCTTTCCCAGATAGTCCTTTATTTTTCTTTTCCAAGGAAGCTTAGTTAACTTGAGGAACAGTACTTTTAAAGAGCAGCTTGTTTAGCATATTATGCATGTTTAGCTTGGCTTGCAAATTGTGTCTGCTGTTCTGAGGGGAGTTATAGTCCCTTTCCCCAGTGTGTGCTAAACAGTGCAAACCAGAATGGAAACCTGTTCCTGGGTAGTGGTACAGATGCAGACTGACTCGCTGGGAAGTGGATCACACTCCTCTGTCCCAGAGGGCATTTTTTTGAGCATGTATATGACAGTTTCTCTCTTTCTCCTGGTACTTTCTCCCCCCACCTTTGCCCCAGCATCATCAGAGTGGCAAAAGAGTTGTCCTACCCTTGCACTATTATATGAGTGCATGGTAGTAACCTAAACAAAAATTACTTACCAGGGGAAAAATTTGCAGACTTAAGGTTCAAGCTCTTAATTGTTGATTTTTGTTTTTCCTTTTGCTTTTTATTTGTCTCTGAAACATGTTAAGTGCAATACATCACAGTTGTTCTGTTTTGTGGAGATATTGTGGGCGGTCTTGGTATATCAAAGCAAGGAGTGGTGGTTTCCCACAGTTTATATGTAACCCTCTATGGTACATCTGGCTTTGGTGATGGAGCCATGTCAGTCCAGCTTTCCCCTCACGTGTTGTTTCTTATTTATTGGCTTAAGTCTGACCCTCTAATGTTATTCTACTTATATTTTTTAACTAACCAGCTCCAGTTTCTGTGAAAATAAGCTCTCTGTGGAAGACAGCACTTAATGTCTGTCAGGGTCTGGGTGAGGTTTACAATGATGTGAAGATAGTGTTGGGAGAGCACAAAGCTACAGCTTGTATTAACTTCTTCAATAAATGGGGCCACACTGTGGTTCACCTAACAGCAGGAGTTCACACAATTCTTGGCCAGAAAAAATAGCTCTTATTGGAAATGATCATTTTTGTGAACCTCATCAACTGGTCATTTGGCTTGTAATGTCTTGTGTTGTTGAGTAGACGCCTGCTACTTTGTGTGGTGTGAAATATAATTTGTTAGGTGAAACCCTTACCAGAGCTTTCAGTTACTGTCAGACTGCTTGGGTTGGTTCACTTGAAAGAGAACAGATTTTGGGTTAGAGCATCTCCTTTGGCTTTTTGAACTTGGAGAGCCATATCCTCATATCTCCTCCTGATGTGAAACCATTATGGATCCACATGGCCAAAAGTTGTCCTTGGCTGTTCAGCTGCCAGATCTGACCCACAACCCAGCCAGCACAACGTGCTGTTAATCATAGCATTGCTTGTCATGACCACATTCCTTCCTGCATGGTGGCCACTTGTCAGGGGAATCCCCTGTGCCAAGTGCTTGGTGGTGGAGAGGAATCATCCCATGTAAGGGTGGCAGAAAGAGATGAACATGGTGAAGAACACAGGAGAAGTTGTGGGAAGCACAAGTACAGCTCTTGGCTGTCTTCTTTTGGATGCACACTTTTTTCTGCAGTTATCAAAGCAGTGAACCCAAATAGCCACTTATGGCTGGGGCGAGCCAGAGCATGGTGGAGGAACTTCTTCATTTGGCCAAAGTATGGTGGAGGGACTTCTTGTTTATTCAGGGAAGACAGATGTTTCTTTTCCTCCTTGCTCCCAGTTTGTCTTCCCTCTTCCTTCCCCACAGTCTAGAAGCTCATTCCCAAAGAATAACTGAATTCTTTTTGAAATGTTTGTAAGGGAAGCTCAGAGCATTGGAAGCCAGATGAGATAATAGCAATGGCTTGTCTAAGGTGACACAGTGAGGGGGTGTGTGTGTGTTTGGGGGTGCTGGGGAGTGAGCAGTGGGCTTGGAGCCATCCTGGAGCAGGAGGGTGAGCAGGAGAGTGCTGGCAGACCCTGAACAGCAGCGGCGCTATCGCGGCCACCGTGGTATCACTGCTTTATTTTAATGTGATTCCTTTTACTTGATGTTAATGCAAGTTGTTCCTTACTTAAAGTAATAAAAGGAAATGAAGACACATTCTAAAATGAAACCTGACTCTAATCCATTCATCATCTAATACCAGCCTCTTTATCTTTGCTGGTACCTAATCTGGTTAAATGTCCCTGTTGTAGGATTTTAGTGAAAATCCTCTATGGGGAATAGGGTTTTTTGCAATTGGATTACTCGCAGTAAATGGTCCAGTGGTTCAGCTGGTTTCAGCTTAATTTTTTCTTTGTGATCTTGTAAGGGTAAGTTACAGTTCAGCCTGCCTTTTTCTTTCATTCATTCACTCCTTTTTAATTTTTTTTTTAAATTGTTGTTGAGAAAAATATTTTTTTACCCCCAGAGCTAGGAATGTGATGGGGAAAATCTCATGATATCTATGTGATTATTCCCCCTAGAAGAGTGTTAATTTCAATGGCTTTATCTGGGGGGTTTTGCCATTATTTATATAGCTGAATATTTTAGTAGCCTAATTAATCAGTATCCAGTTTCCATTTGTTAGCGCTCTCTGATGAATTGATAATTAATCAGCTCTTCTAAAATATATATATAAAATATGCAGGTGATCGCTTGTCAGCTTAATGCTTGCTGATGAAGGGAATACTCCAGCACTACAAAGGCTTTTTATCTGGAGTATTTGCAATGAGCAGTAAAATGCAGAACTGAGAGTGAGAACAGGAAGGGGAGAGGAAAAGACCTACAGGTCATTGAGCATTTGGGTCTCTTGCTAATTAAATGGGGGACTCTCTCAGCCCCTCACTGTGGAGTCTGCCAGCATCTTGGAGGTGAAGCACAAGATTATAAAATAAAAAGGAAAAATTTTAAAGAATTGCTATTGCTCCATACAGGAGCATGACAGGTCAAAAAGATTAAAGAACCTCAACAGCAGGGAAAGTGTGTGAGGAGGTTTTAAGCAAGAGGGTGGGAAAACTGCAAGGGTGATGCCAAGAAGGAATCTGGAAAAGTCTGAGGATCACATCGAAATCCTGGCTACTCAGATTTTTGTGTCTTGTTCCTCGTGCTTTAGTGGGAGGATGTCCAGCACTGCTCTAACAGTGTCAACCTTTTTCTCTTGACAGTCTAACAAAGTGCCAGTTGTGCAGCACCCACACCATGTACACCCTCTTACGCCGCTTATCACATACAGCAATGAGCACTTCACACCAGGAAACCCTCCTCCACACTTACCAGCTGACGTAGACCCCAAAACAGGTAGGTGGGAAGTATTTTGGGGGTTTCTTTTCAGAGGGAGTGGGTGGATCTTCCCTTTTTGCACATTAGGGGAGAGGAGTGTGGGAGAATGGATTTCTCTTGCTGGAGCACCAAAGGGGGCATGTAAAATGTCAAACCCAGACAAAATACTTTCTTTTTAAGCCAATTAGACTTCAGAAGGAAACCCACTGGGTGAATTTTCATAGAGCTTCTGCAGGGTGACACCAGAGTTGCATGTGTGGGGTCTCTTGCAGGTGTGTTTCTGTGCAAGCATGATACCCCACCTGGTAGTTCAGTCTACCAGTGCTTGGTTTGCATGCACGACCCAGAGAATTAAACATGTACATTCTGTGATCTGCACTTACAAAATTGCAGCCGGAATTTTAAAGGTGGTGGGTCATGACCGGTTTCAAAATGAATCTCTTTTAATTCCCCAAATCCCATTGTTTCTGTGTCAGGAGTTCAGCCATTTTTCTTCTATAATGTTGAATTTTCATCCACTGTAACTACTTAGCTCCAGCTTTACACTTGCAACTCTTTTCCCCAATGTAAGTCTACCCAGCTCTAAGTTCAGCCTGAAGGGCACTCTGCTTGAATATAGAGCACCACGTAAAATCCTGACTAGATTTATTGGTGTTACAGAGTAGAATTTACATGTTATTCTAACTTTTTAAGAGTCCCTTTTTAACCTGAGGTCCCAAAGTCAAACAGTGTCAATCTTCTTTCTCCAGGCTGCACTGAGCTCCAAGTGACAGTGGTTTTGGCTTTGTTAATCCAAACCCCATTTAGTTAATTGGGAAGTTCATCAGAAACAGAATTCATGTCAAAGGAATCACTCTGTGTCAGCCCTAACTTATGCAGATAATTTATCTGAACTCCGGCCCTTGAATGAGACTGTGCATTAGCTGGTTGTCACTCGATATGCTTCAACTGGGGCCCCCTTTTAATTGTGCTTAATGCTGACTTCACGTGGCTTGAAAGGAATCCATCTCACCATCCCTGGATATTGCAAGTGAATGGCATAGTCAACCTCTCATTTAAATAATGGTAGTACAGGGAATAGCTTTTAAATGGTTATCGTAAAACATATGATTAACGTCTGTAGACTGTTTACTTTTCTTCTGTGAACATTCTTTCAAGTGTGCAAATAGCTCAGTGGATGGTTAAAGCCTGGTTAATCTGTTTGGGTTTTGTAATGGAGAAAAAGCAATGTCTGCATGAAAATGTCACACAAGGAGATTTAATTTAGAGATTAAAAGCTTCCCAAGTGACTTAAAAAATAGTTTTTAGCCCTGAATACAGTACCCCTTCTTCTTAATGCTCACTGTTTTAATTTTGCTTCTGCTGTGTAATTGTGCCCTGGCTTGTTAATTGAAAGACCCAGCTTTGTAACCCTTACTCCTCTGAGTAATTCCTATTTGCTCTTAAGGTAAGGAGCGTTAATATTTAAGGCTTGTTTCTGGTTTCTGCTTTCTGAGTAGGAACTGCACCTCATCCAGAGAGAGGAGGGGTGGGCTCTCTGTCCTCCCCTGCACACCTTCAACATCTGCCCCTGGTTTTACCAAGCACTTCCAGGGGCCCTCACCTCCACTCCTGGTTTCAGAAAAGTTTTCCTAGGTTTGCTCAAAAGCAAACACCATTTGCAATTTTAATGACTTTTAAATTTGTTCTGGAGATTACTTTGGAGTAATGCCATGTTATTGAGTACCCAGTCATCACATGGGTAGGGCCTGTGGTCTTTTGGCTGACTTTGAAACTAAAATAACCATGCAATTGTTGCAGGGGCCATCTTTGTGTTGAACATTTAAGAGAATATCTAATACAGCATCACACCAAAATTTTATCTGAGACTGCTAAATTCTAAATAACAAAAATAATTATCTCTGGAGAGGTGACTGAGGGAGTGAATAAGATAATTTTTTCTTCTTTAAAAATGAGAATGTGAAAAAGCCTTTGAAAACCCTAAGTGAAGGCACAAATGCTGTAATAAAAGTAAATTGTCAGAAATTTAGAAACATATGTGTTTTTTCTTTAATTTTATTTGTTTCCATATTTCAATACTGACACTGCTTTATGTTCCTTTTCTATAGGAATTCCAAGGCCTCCACATCCTCCAGATATATCTCCTTATTATCCATTATCACCAGGCACTGTAGGACAAATCCCCCATCCGCTAGGATGGTTAGTACCACAGTAAGGAGTTCCATTTTCTTAATTTCTTTTTTTCTTTTTCTGATGTGTAAAATTTATGTAAAAATATATGTGTCTGTGTGTGTGTGCATTGGGATGAGTTTGAGTTTGTTTGCCAACTGCCACTTCATTGAGTGTTATGAATTTACCCACCTCATGAAGGTTAATTAAGATATATGCCAGGTCATGTGGTCATAAACAAACCTGAGCAGCTGTCATCCCAACCAGTTGACAGCTTGTGAAACATGAATTTTAAACCCTTCCGCAGAAATGTCCTTTTCTTGTTATTGCCCTTACACTGCATTGCATGAGTTTTTATCAGATTTGGTTTTCTAGGGGTTCAGGGTGGTTCTCACAGATCCTCTGTGGTTTTTTTTGGGTTTTTTTTTGGGTTTTTTTTTTTTTGGGGTTTTTTTTTTTTTTTGGTTTTTTTTTTTTTTTTTTTTACTAGGGCCAGCCTCACTACAAATTTGCAATTTTAAATTTAATTTGCCTTGTCTTTTGAAAACCCTTTTGTTTTTCTAATGAAACAGTAGAGCTTTACATCGGCCACGAGCAGCATTCCTAGCTGAGATGTGGCTGGGCAGTTGGCAATTGGCATCTGAGGAATGGAATTTTAAACAAGTAAAAGGAATTAGTTTACTTTAAAACTGGCTAAGAAAAAAAACAGTGGAAAGTTAGTTTGGGGTTTGGTTTTGTTTTCAACTCCTCAGATCCCACTTGCAGGGCCTTGCTGGGTATGAGGTTCCCACCAGTAACTGAGTCCTTATTTTCTTTTTTTCTTATGTTGCCATCTCTCAATAGGTTTATAATACACTTAAGCACTGTATAAGCCTTTTGTATAGTATATTTGATTTAAATGCTTATAAAATCCATTTGCACTGCTGGATACAAAAGTTCTATGCATTATAAATCAAGACTGGTACCCTGTTTTTCTTACGTAACAGGCCTCCTCCATTTTGGGGTGATCATATTTTTTACAGAAATGAATTGCCCAAAGTTCAAAATAGTTTGCCCCTGCTTGAGGTTGTTTGGCCAGCTGTGCTAAAATACCTCTCCAAAAATTCCTCCATGAGGAACTGGAGTTGACACCCACAGGAGAGCAGGGGGTCACTGCATATCCCCAAGTCTTGGGCAAGGAGAGGTGGTGGCATCAGGGGCCTTGGAGGCCTTTCTCAAGCATAAAAGTGTTGATGCAGCAGAGGTGGAGCTTCTGGCCTTCCTTGTGGGTGGTCATGCAGCTATTTTGGATAGATGTTTCCCCACCCTGAGGGTGAAGCATGTCCATCACCTCTCTGCTGAATGTTGCTTATCCAGAAGAGCACATCTTGAGCAGAAGAAAAACCCAAAGCATTGATCCATGAAATCTGAAATTCGTCCTTGTTTGTGGTGATTTACCTTTTCCAAAGGACACCCTGAACAATTGTAGACTACATGTGAGCTCCTTAGCTCAAGTTTGCACAGCAACAACCTCAATGTTTGAAACAAATACACTCAGCTAGTGCCAAAAGTCAGTGACATGAAAGACATGAGAGGAAAGGGAAGAAACTCCTCACTGTCCCTGACCTATGTCCCATTGCTCATGTGTGTGTCTGTACTGTGCAGACACAGGTTTGTCCTCCTTGCACCTCATGCCATGGCTGCCAAAGCACGTGAATGATGCCACGTGTGGCCAGTTTCACCAGACAGGTGCTAATGACCACCTCTGTCTCTGGGCAACTCTGCCATCCCTGCTGCTTTAGAACAAGTCAACACCGTGGTGTGCTTGCCTACCCACAGCTCTTACAGCTTCTCCCAGTGATTTTTGTTGAGGGGTGGCACCATCACATTGGCTTTTGCTCTAGGAGAGTATCAGGGCCAACTTGGCAGAAGTAACCCAAGTTTTTAATTTCCCCTCTCCTTGCCTTTTGCACTTCACCATCAACTTCTCAACCCATCTATCCTCTGCTGGCCTGCATGTTTCTGGCATAGTACCCACTCCAAAAGCATCCTGCCCAGTCAGATGATATATTTGAAGGACAGATGAAACGAGCTAGCCAGCACAGACAAACCTCCATCAGAAAAAGTTGTGTGTCTTTCATGAGGATGCTGTTTTGCATGTTGCTGTATTTTTTAATTATTGTAATGAGGTGTGATTGTCTATTGGTTACCCACAATACTTCTTGGGGACTCTCCCCCGGTAACTCTTGTCAACACTTGTTAATCTGACAAAAGGCTACAAATTAAGCTCTGTTAATTTAATGTTTTCTCACCGAGATCTAAATACCGAAAGAGGCCCAAAGCGCAACTGAAGTCCTTTGATTCACTGTACTTTATTTTGGTATAAATTTACATTCATTATTGTTTTCCTTTGGATGTGTAGCCCTCAATTAGTGTGATGGCTCCATTAAAGCAAGCGAGACTTCGCCTTTAATTATTACAACAAAACACCTAGTTTCAGCTTGGGGAGAGGGTCTCTATTGACATAAGCAGAGGTTATAAAATTTAATTAGCCATTCCTATCAGATTTATGGCATTCAAATTGTTCTGTGTTTCTTTCCTTTGATCCTTGCTGTACAATCCCCAAGATTTTTGTTCTGATCAAATGAGAATAAAGCTTACTGTGCAGAGAGAAGTTTTTTGTTGTTCTTTTTTTTTTTTTTAAAGCCCTTTTTTTCCTTTCTCTCATTCCCTCTCTCCCTTTTTTTTTGCCAGGCAAGGTCAGCCAGTGTACCCAATCACGACAGGGGGTTTCCGCCACCCTTACCCAACAGCTCTGACCGTCAATGCTTCCATGTCAAGGTGAGTTCAAATACTGAGGTCCTAAATCAAGAGTCAATGTAGCTCCTCCTCCACTCACTGTAGGAGAGCATTTCATCTAGGCAGCAGATTCCTGAAAGCACTTCAGTTAAACATCCATCCTTAGCTTTTTGGTGGGGTGGAGGAGAGGCGAGGGCCACCTTCCCATGTGAGGAGAAGGTGGTGTCCTAATGCTGTCATTGGGCCTCAAGAATTTGTCTTAGAGGGAGAGGTGGAGGAGTGAGAAGCCACCTTTAAAAGCCAAACTAAATGAAAGAGCTGGGAGAGTGTAATGTTGAAAAAGCAGGGATGAGAAGTCATGATAGCCTTTACTTCCCTGGTGGCCATCAGCCAGAGCAGCGCTGTGTGCGCGGGAGGGAAGGCTCAGGAGGGAGGAGGACTGCTCTTCAGAAGAGTTGGGAGGAAGGTTATTGTGCTGTGTTTTCCCCTCCCAAAGCTCCAAACACTAATAGTCGACATAAAAGGGCCTGCCTGACCCTCAAAAGCTTTAGAAGTATATATTTCTCCCCCTCCCTACCTCCAATTAATTCCATCTAATTTTCCAGGGGCTGCTAGTTTTATTTACAAACTGGTTGGCAGCACTATGTTTAAGTAATCAGTAATTGCTCCTAATGATAGTTTTATTTTCTGTTCATCTGATTTTCAGCCTGGTTAATTAAATCGGTGGAAGTTTAGACTTTCCTGATGGGCTGAAACAGCTAATCCATTTTGATGATGGCACATAATTAAATTAGCATGCATTACATAGCAAGGTTCCACATCTCTTCCCTGCTCTGTCCCTTCCTCTCCATCTCTGCAGTTTAATATGTGAGCATTGGTGCATAGATGATCTAAGGAGGAAAAGACTGGTGAGGGTTGGGGGGAAGCACACCTCATTGAGAAGTGGAAATCTGTACCTAGGGCTCGTGAATGAATGGGTGGGAAAACATTGTGGTATGTGCTTTAGATAAGTAAACAAAAAAACTAAAAATTTAAATTAAAATGCTGGCCCAGCAAATAGTCAGCTGGAAAATCAACTTTAAAAAAAAAGTGTAGTCCCAGAACACAAAAAAAATACTAGGCTGGGGAGAGAGTTGCAAATTTAAACAATGGTTGCCTCCCCCTATTTAATCTTTTTAATATCTGTAAAAGACTTGCAGGCATGGTGTGAGGCAAAGTAGAGCTTGATTTATTTTAATTATTATTAGAGAGGCTAGTCATTTGAGGGAGGGGGGAGATGTGGAAGCAGGGGGGGCTATATTCCCAAGATAGACTTTATGAAAGGTATCTAGTTAAAAAGAGTACACAGCAAATTAAATACATTATTGTGGTAATGGGACGACAGAAGTAGAGGTCTATTATACTTATGGCAGTTATAGGAAATGTAGGCTCCTTGCCCTGTTCTAGCACATCCTTTGATATTCATTCCATTCAGCAGCAGGGCCAGGACTTCTCAGAATTAAGTGATGGGTCATTATACTTTAAACACCATGGAGAAGCCTAGATTGGCAATTAAACAGCACTTGCTGACACTCGCTTGTGCCACCCTGTGACCCCCTTTAGATTGAGTTGTTGGAGCTCGGGGCCCTCAGCCTGCTAAATTGGTAGCAGGCACTTCTCCTGACGAGGGCTGGCTCTGAAATCTGCCGGCTTCAAAGGGAGCAAGATCATGTATAAACCATAATGTGGGTGCACCGTGGCTCAAAAAATAAGGCAGGAATAGATGAAATGTTACAAGTGCAAGGGGAAAATGAGAGAATAATGACAAATCTAATGCAACTCAAAGCAGAATTGTTGCACAGAAAAATGCATCCCACTGCTTGTGCATAAAATCAAGGCAGGCAGATGACATCCAGTTAACAGAAACATGTCAACAGTGAAGTAAAGTGAGAGTGAGTAAGAGAGAAGCCCCTGAGACAGCCAGGAACAAAAAATTAGTTGTCCTTAACAAGTTAAGACTCATCATTATATTCTGGCTTGGAGCCATAAAAGGAGACAGTAGTGTATAATGAGCTGCTTAGAATTTTTAGGGTGTTTATTGCAATTCATGGAATACTTGTCTAGAGAAAAAAAAAAATCTGGTGAATGTCTTAGGCGAAGGTGAAGGTGTGCACATACACAGGAGCCTTTCTTTTTGTCTCTGACAGAAGCCCGTACGTGTGCACGTGCTCAGGCACACGTGCAGGGGCATGAATTGATTTAAGGTGTTTACCCTTTGTTTCAGCCCAGAAACTTCTCTGGTTTCCTGTAGATGGGAGCACCCTCTGTGTTCTCATACATGGTTTCATGTATGTTTTCCTGTGTCAGCCTGGGCTCAGCAGGGGGAATCAGCCCTTGTCCAGGTGTCTGGTGTGGTCAGGAAATTCCTGGTGGTGCCCATGCTGGCATTGGGCAACTGCCCTGCAGTGCCCTGCTGCCAGCCTTGCCTTTGCTGTGCTGTCTGTGCCTCAACAGCACAGACCTCAAACCTCACCCCTCCATCCACAGTTTTCCAGAGCCTGCCTTCAAAAATAGTTCTCATCTTTGCCTGCATTATGGTGTAGATCTTTGGAGCCTGTAGTGCTTCCCAACCTTTAGTTCCCTAAGCTTGGAAATTGCTCTTTATTAGTTTAAGTGTGCTTATGAATAGTTTATAAAAGGTTAATGGGTGACTAATAGTGGTTTTTCATGAGTGGTTGATACTATTAAGGTAGTGTCTTTAACCAGTTACAAGTCTTAGTTGTTGCTTGTAGCCTTGCCACACTCACGTTATATGCTTGTAGTATACCTGTAAGATTTCTTGATTCTTCATTACCCCTCTGTAATATGCCTTTAAGGTAAAATGAGGCAGGGCTAACTGAGTGATGGGCAAACAGTGGACCCACTATGAAAAAACAACTGCTGTGAGAGGAAATCAGGAAATAATTTAGCAGAATTACACCAGACAAACACTGCACAGCAGTTAAGTGGTGGCAGTGGAAAATACCTTCTGTAATTGAAATTTCAGGGGAAATTCACTTTTGCTGAATGTAATTACTGAAGTTGGAGTGTAGCCAGGAAGTTAAAAATTAACACCTTTCCCCTGCTCATACTGCCATGTGAGTGGCTGTCTACATGGAAATGAGCAGGCACTCAGATCTTGGGCTGAACCCTCATCCCACCAATGGAAGTCCATGGGATTGTGAGAGCAACTTTGGGTTCTGGAGTATGTTTTATAGCTCTAAATATAGGAAGGGATGTGTAAGTCCAATAGGAAGCCTTGTGAATTGGACAGACTCAGTATGACAAAGTGAAATGGTCACTGGTAATGAACACAGCACTTCCTCATGGAAACTGCAACCCTGAAAATAACTACTGAGCTGCAGCTGCCTGGTGATGAAGGCTGCTGTCTTTGGAGTTTAGAGCCCAGTGAGTAAAATACCCCAGCTGAGGTCAGTGGAGGCTTTGCCATCCTTTAGGCTTTGACACAAGGTGTGCATGCTGTGCTCTGCACTTAGATTTTCTCCCTGCTGGTACATGGCCAGTGCACTTCACGCTGAGCCCTCATGTCAGACCAGCAGAGCTCTTCCTGCCTGCTCTCTGAAGGAAGGCTTTTCATCTCCATCTTCATCCTTCATTGTCCCCTTCTTTCTGGCCTAACCAGCCCCAGCAGCATTGTCCTCTCTGAAGCACTCAGTCTTGCCAGAACAGTCCCTTGAGAGGATGTGTTTTTATCCCTGTGCTTAGACTGTGTTCAGCAAGGTCAGTTTTTTACCACCACTTTTATTTTTGATCATGTTTGTTAGTTATTTAAAAAAAAAAATCCAGCTCATACTGCCAGTTTTTATTTGCACTGTATCATGTTTGAAGGCCCCAGGCGCTGTGTGAACGAATTTTAGATATGTCCAATCAAAATATGTAGACATGGAAGTAGAGAAAGAACAGAAAAAAGTAATAAAAAGGCCCAGTTTGTGTCTTGCTGATGGTGGGCAGTTCTGTGGCAGAACTGGGACAAGGATGCCAGTCTCCTTTGCAGCCTTGACACTGTCTTCTGTTCTGACCTACCATGAACCAAAGCATATCCTCAAATGTGTGCTTCTCTCCCAGCTACTTTTGTCAGAGAGTGGGAAGGCACTTGGACAACCCACTTGGCAATTTGTGTCCGTGAGTCTTTAGCAGAAGTAGGAATGACCATTTTGCTGCCCATTCTCCTCTTCCCTTGCCATCCCACCTTCCTTGCCTCCCTTCTCTCCATGCCTTTGTTCATGAAGAACTACAATTCTCTACAACTTGAACAATTTCACATTCTCCCTGTCAGTCCTGCTCTTCCCAGCACTGCCTTCTAAGACAAAATAGTTCTGTCTAATCACCCTGAGTACTACCAGCTGATAGACAAAAGATCCTCAGAGCTTGTAGTGGACAGTGCTCTTGTTCATGAAAGTACTTCTGTGTCATCTTCTGAATGTAGAGAATGTCTGGGCAATCACAGGGGATGCGATTGTTAAGCTCAGTGTTGGCATTTATAAGAGGGGAGAGAAAAAGATAACCCCACTATATTTCTGATGCTTACACACGGCGGTATACATGGTATAGCACCCCATTTTAAATCCTGTTGGATAGAAAAAAATTACTGTATATTGGTGATAGAAGAAATAATTATTTATCCCATTGAGTGTTCCATAATCTTGGGTTATTTTGCTTGGATCAGATTGTTCAAAATCTGGGATGAGAATGGGGATTTGCAGTGAGAAAAGCCCTTGCCAGATCACTTTAATTTTGGTGTTTTGAGGAAAGTTACTTCTGAAACATAATTTTAGGCTAGAACCCATTCCCTGGAAACCAGTTGACTTCAGTGGGGGAAGGCAGTCAGTCATACTGTGCTTTCCTTATTTACTGCAAAACCTTTCTGAGGCTGTTGAGAAACAATTATATAAGTTAATCTTGCTTTTGAGAAGTTTGTTCATTTCTGTTAAAATGTAAAAAGTCTGAATGATTGTGCCATGTTTGTGCTGTGATCCCAATCAAGCAATTAGATTCATGCAGAAGGATTGCATATCCCTCTGAATCCACTGCAGGACTGGGATCTGTCCATGCATATGATCATAAACCATAAAGCTGACAACATTTTTTTCTGTTTAGAAAGTCTAGACTGTTAAAGCCTTTCTAGGTTACTTAAATGGATCAAAAATTCCACAATCTTCCACCTTCTGTTAAAGCAGTGTGGCTCAGAGATTTATTAGACACAAATAAATATTTTCTTTTTCTCCATCAACAAAATGTAGCTAATGAGGCGTCTATAAGTATTATCAAAAATGCATCTAGAATGTGTTGGCATTAATATTTTATTTTGCTGTCAATATAGAATAAAAGATGTCATCCTAAATTCACAACATGATTCAAAACTATAAAAATTGATTCCTTGGCTGCCACACATAATTTCTCAGCAAAGAAATGGACTGGTGGATTTTGTTTCAGGTAGCTGAAATTCCACCTTCATACAAGTTCATTCAGTTGAATTCGCCTTTTGTTAATGTTAAAAATCATGATGTCTCGTGTCAGTAATGATAATGAAGGGGAAGATTGGCTTTAATGACATTAGAAGAGTCATTATGTTTAATTTATTGCTAATTAATGCTGCCAGCTTTCATATGCTTTGTCTAGCTGTCATGTGCTTGTTATATGCCAGTTGTTTTTTTTTTTTTTTTTAATGTGTGTACACATCCCTCCCCATTCATTCATTTTTATTCTGACAATTTACACAGCTTTCTCTCCTCTAGGTTTCCTCCACACATGGTCCCGCCACACCATAGTTTACACACAACTGGAATTCCTCATCCGGCCATAGTCACACCAACAGTCAAACAGGAATCTTCCCAGAGCGACGTCGGCTCACTCCACAGCTCGTAAGTTGTTGCTTCCCCTGTCTTCTCTTTGGGATACTCAAAGCATCCCCTGTGCATGTGTGGCTTGTAAAAAGGCTTGGGTTTGTGATGGTTTTGCTGTGAAATATTTTTTCAATTTTTCTTTTCTGTTATAATTGATTTGAATGTGGTTTAGTTGCCAAAGTGTGTCCAAACGATGGTAGCAGTCTTTGAGTCATTCTGTGACATAGGCAAGTAGTTAGTAATTTCACCTGTTTGAACAAGGAAATGGAATTTTCTTGATTGAGATTCAAGTTTCTTGACCAGTTTCTCTATTACTCAGTGTCTAGTTTGAAGCCTTGAGATAACAGATATACCACAGGAGACAAAAAACTAAACATAAATGGCTTCTTCAAAGATTCAGAGAGCTGGTATTAAGTTTAGGTTTGAACTGACAAGAGCCCATTGATAAAGGGGTGTAATTATTTCCTCTACTGTCATGCTCAAGCTCTCCCTGTGAGCCCATTTTTCTGGAGCCCATGTCCTTCCAGGGTTCTTGTAGGGGCTCAGAGGGTACTTGGTGATGTTGCATAAACGTGAGGTGAGTTTTCTTGTAATGCTTTTAAGACTGTTGCCATACAGCAGCCAGGGTGAAGGGTCTAGACAACCTTCTGGTCCTCTTCCTAGAGATTGCTGAGGATTAATGCTAGAGAGATTGAGGGGATTAATTTAATAAACTCACAAGGAGTTCTCACTGTGAGGTCTCTGTCTGTTGTATCTTTACTCTACAGAAAACATCAGGACTCCAAAAAAGAAGAAGAGAAAAAGAAGCCACACATAAAGAAACCTCTTAATGCATTTATGTTGTATATGAAGGAAATGAGAGCAAAAGTTGTAGCAGAATGCACATTGAAAGAGAGCGCAGCCATCAACCAAATCCTCGGTCGAAGGGTAGGTAACAAGGGACAAGCACCAGCAGGGCCTGAAACTCGGTAGGATTCACACCTTCTGAATCCCTCTGTTTTTCTGCCATTGTGAAAATGGATAGGGAAATTGCTAAACCAAAGGCCTTGGTTTGTTTTTTAATTTTAACTGGCACTTCTTGCCAGTGGGGTCATTCATGGGGAAGATGAGGAGTTAATTAATAGCAGTGTTATTTCAGTATCATTTCCATGACTGGTTGATGCAAAAATCTTAGATTTTTATTTTGGCCTAAGATAGGCAGAAAAGTAAATGGGAAATGAAAAAACTTTGAGTACAGTACCAGTATCAGCACCTGTGAGAGCTAGAAGAGGCGAGGAAGTGCCAGTGGGGGAGACACCTCCAAAGCTGTAACTGAGTTCTAGCTCATGACAAGTGGTTCAGCTTCTGGACAATCTCCCCTGCTGTCTGTTTTTGTTTAGATTTATTAATTCTCCTCTCTCAACAGGAGACAAAAGGGGTTGAGTGCATGTAAATGATTAGTTGTGGTTCAGTTGATTTAACTGCAGTTATAATCTAGAGTTGTAAATAAATTATGAATGTCAGCATGCCAGATCATCTGTTTTATCTCTTTTTTATGAAAATCGATTCTAACTGTATGTGTATAAATATGTGTATAAATAACACACTTTGCTGTTAACATGCTTAAGAAAACCCCAACCACTAGTGCTTTTTATTTTGTCTTTTTGTCTTTTCTCCACCCCAGTGGCACGCGTTATCCAGAGAAGAGCAAGCGAAATACTATGAACTAGCAAGAAAGGAGCGACAGCTTCACATGCAGCTGTACCCGGGCTGGTCTGCACGGGATAACTATGTAGGTTCCTATTAAGTGGAAACTTGTAGTAGTAGAGCTTGTAGAAATGTCTGTGTGACCTGCTGAGCTACGACCACACATTGCACACAAGCACTGTGTGGAAAGGCTCAGGAGCCCAATCTGGTAATGACAACAGGCGCTTCCCTCGGCCATACCAAAACTACCTGGGGTGATTCCCACTTGGAAGAGGCTTCCTGGCTGGGACTAGTATGGGGTTAGAATAGCAGAGCTCTGTGAAAAACGTCTTTCCTTCACTTTTACCAGCGTCTGGAAATGCTGCTTGGCTTGCTGGTCATTTTGAATTTCATGTTTTAAAACAAAATTTTAAATGCCCCTTGTATGCTCCTCTCCTTTCCACCAAAAGAGATAAATAATTAGTGTCTTGTGCTTATCTGTGTGAGAGTGTAGTGGAAAGTGGAAGAATGACTTATCCTAGCTTCAGAGAAGGACTGGCAAAACCAAAAGCATTATATTTTTGAAAGGCTTACTCTCAAGTGGGGTTAAATGAATTATTCCACTCTATAGTTGTGTATTTTGTTTATGTTTTCTTTTTCACGCCCGCCCTCCTAATTTTTTAAAAAGTATATTGGAATTCATGATCAATTCATGGATTGTTTTAAAATTTATTCCTCCCTCTACTTTTCAGAAAGCCTGGTTTTGAGCTAAAAGTGGTAGTATTTTTTGTCTGTTAAAATGCATAAGGGCAGCTTTATAACTTCTAGTACTAAATAGCTCTTTCCATGAAGGGTAAGCTGTGCAGATGGTAATAAGTGTTTGCAAGCCTAAGCCCATAAATTCTTGACAGATTTGTGGATTGGTGAGAGCTCTAAACCCTTTTTAATAGGATTATAGCAGCATCTTGATTTTTTTTTAAAGTTAAATAAAAATCACCTAAAACTCCCAAGGTCTATAACTCTGTAATAAACCCTATTCTCTAAACCCTATTCTCTGCTTTCTAGTCACACTTCCCTGCAGGCTTGGGGACCACCAACTCTAAGGTTGATGTCAGTTTTGTGTAGGGTTGCACCTTATGGTTTTGTTGAAGTCTGTCTCTTTGATCCCCGTCTGTTTTATCATCAATATTCTGTTTTGCTCTATATAACAAACTTGCCTCCATGAATCTACATTTTTATATGGGTGGGAGGAAGCCAGTTCAGAGTCTGCAGTGAAGCCAGGAGAAGCAGCAGCAGCTCTTTACACTCTTCTGCCCTTTCAGTGATGGAGAATACACATGCTCACTTATTTAGCAATATGTACTTACTGACATTTTTTCAAATCCTTCTGTTTTCTTGATCATCTTCTCTTTCCAGCAGGCTCATACAGGTATACCTGTGCATGCTCAATTGTCCTTCCAGTTCAGAATATTCTTGATTCTCTGCTCCTCGGAGGAGACCTTTTTAAGTCTGATGAGGCACAGCTCCTGCTTAGCACATTTTCCTTCCCTTTTCAGCACAGTTTGGCCTGAGGCTGTCAGACCACAGGCTCGAGGTAGTTCCTCAGCACTGTGCAGTATCATCGTCTTGGGTGTTCAAAAGGGAGTCTAGGCTCGACTGAGGTTTCGGGAATGCTCATTCTGCACAGTGACTGTGCCACTGACAGATGGGCATGTACAAAGCCTCAGTGTTTAGGACCTTTTACTTTTGTCCTCACTGTGTGAACACTGAGAAACCCTTTCTTCTCAAGCTAAAAAGGACAGGATGAGAAAGCCGGTGCTTTCCCAGCGGCTTGATGCTGTACCCCCAGGTGACCTTCAGGGGGAACCTTCCTGCCTGAGGAGAGCGTGGTACCTTTGCATCATCCACAGGATTTATTTATGTCTCCTCTCCTGGTCCATTCACAGCTCTCCTGAGTGCCCCTCCTCCCTCAGCCGTTTGTAGGGTCTTGAGCCTTTCACACATCTAGCAGGGGAGTGACTTTGGGCTGCTTGAAGTGGTTAAATTGTTAAGCACCTCACATCAGGCTCAAGGATAAGGCCAGCTATAGTCCAAGTCTTCAGAGACAGGAGCAGTGCATTCAGGAAATGCAGCTTTCAGCCTCATGGTTTGTTGGTGTCACAAGGCACGTTGGCTCTTCCTGAGATCCAATATGAGATGTTTAGCAGTGCTGAGTGCTGGACTCAGAAGTATGTAAGGGTCCAGTCACCTCACCCACTGCATGACTAGAAAACTAGTACCAAAGAAATCTGCAGACCTATCAAAACCTGTTGGTTTGGCTCCAGAGAGAGAACTACCAAAATTGTTAGCAGGTATTTACACCCATATTTACTTGCAGCATAAAAATTTGTATAGTATGATGACAGAAAATGTTACAATCTGCTCAAGTCTTGGGAGAATAATCTTAGGCAAAGAAAAAATGGTGTCTTCTGCAGAGCACTTGAAAAACTGCTGCCACAGTTCCTTCCTTAAGTTCATATATTAATTTAGCTACATAGTCTAATATCCTCTTGTAGCCCAGAAATTGAACAAGCAAAGATTATTCTTCTCCCTGATGCTTTGAAAAGGGTGTAAAGAAGTCGATGTGGCATCTGTCCATTCTTTGTTAGGAAGAGTTTTAAAAGCTTGTGTTGAAAAAGAATGAGAAATTCCCGGTCCCTGGCTGACATTCCTGTAGATCAGGTGTTTTTAACAGATTGCTCCCTAATGGCATTTCAGTACTTTCACAAGCTCTTCAAGCCAGGTATTAAAGACAGGTGACTTCTGACCTTTGTTCTGGCTGGCCCTCGAGTGAAGAAGTCATAAGGTCTCAAACTGAAATAGCCCTTGAATTCCCAAATGTACTGCAAAAATTAAGCAAATTTGCCACAGATGCAGTCTGTTAATTGTGCCAGTGGCCTCCTTGAGATTAAATAAAAGTCAGGCTTATGATCTTGAGGCAATTGTCTGGTTTTGGTTATGTTGTTGAAAGCTGGAAAAAATTCACTGATTTTCTCAGAGTTACTGTCAATCTAGATCAATATAGATGGGGCAGAGTCTGACCCTCTTGCATCTTTATGTGATACATTTCAAGATACTGTGCTTTTCCCTATTCTGTTCTCAGAGAGCTTTAGGATCAGTGCTTGTCTGCATTATCTGCCTGTCATGCTAGACTGATGGCTGCTCTAGCAAATGACAATTTCCATATCCCAAAAAATTACCTCAGAGGTGTCAGAGACTATTTGTCATCAGCATCGAGGCTGCAGGATTGTGTGCCTGTTGTTTAAAGTTCCTTTGAGGTGGACAGTTCACACTGCTTTTTCCATCCCCAGAAGGATCTCATAAACCTGGAACAGCCTGGACAACAGGGTGGCAGTTTACAACCCTGAGCAAGCAAGGGGGAATGAGTGCAGAAACCCCATACCACAAGGCCAGCTTTGTGGAGGAAAAATGGGACAACAACAGATCAATGTTCTACATTCATGTTGGGGGAATTTTTTACTAATACATTCCAGGAAATCTATCATAGGGAGCATCCCAAATGTGGATGTGCCGTGCTGAAGCCCATCTTAACCATGTATCTGGGATCCATCTGCTGAGAAAGATGCCCACTGTGTGGGAGAACCTCTTGGCTTTCCCAGATACATCCAACCCTTCAAAAGATCTGTGAGATTCCTTCTTCCAAGATATGTTTGTTGCCCCTTGACCACAAGGGACTGCTGCTCCGAGGTCTTCTCATCAGCTGTGCTTGCTACCATGTCTTCAAAAGCCAGGAATTCTTGTGCTATTCACACCTGACATTGCTGATCCAAAAGTTGTTGCTTTTAGCATTTGGAGAGATGTGAAAATGAAATTACTCTGTTGCCTACGCTGGCCTTGTTGTACGAGTCTGCAAACCCCCCAGTGTTAGAGGAGTTTTCTTGGAAAAATAGCTGTTCTTTTTTGAACTATGCTTATTACTTTGTATTTTTTCTGTTGGAAAGCAATTACTGTTTTTCCACAGAAGCTGGGCTCCCAGTTGTCTTCTCCCACACTGTTGGAGGGAAACAGAACAGGCTTTTCGCCCTCCATTCAAAAACTGTAACAAATTTCATCATCTTGTGGTACAGCTTTTGGGAAAGGGATAGAGTTTAGCAAAACTGGTTGTTTCTTTGTGATAGAGCAAAATGTGGGAAGGGTCTTGGCTATGTCTGGATTTTTTTTTTCTTGTCCTGGCATTGCTTTCTGGCTTGTCAGTGGAACTATAAAACTGCAGGTTAGGATTTATCATTACTGTGGGCTTCCTTTTCTCCTTGAATGCTTGGGGTTTGGTGCTGAGGAACTTCAGAGGCTCAGTCTGACCGCATTCTCCCCTCTCTATTCTCCCTCTCCTTCCCCTTCCTGTCCCACCAATACATGACCACAAATGATTCTTGAAACTTCTACATGCAGGAGCATACAGATGTGAGATGTTTTTGTCTTCATGGTGATCTTAGCTCAAAAGCAGCAACTTGCAAGTCCTTCTGCCCCTGCCCCAGCTGCCCATGGCCTTGATGGGTGTTAGCACTGGGTGGGCAGCAGTAAGGCTGTCTGAAAAGTCACAGGGTAGGGAGGCAGAGTCAGTCCTGGGGTGCAGCATCTCCTTGGGGCTCCCCAAAGTTCCCTGCATGGAGGGTGGGACAGTGTCACACTTTGGTGTCCCCTCTTGGGAGCTTCCTGCTCCAGCTGCAGCCTCATTGCAAGGACACTTCTTTGGGGCTTATTTCTAATCCTTCTCGTTTGTGTATGTTTTCTGCAGGGAAAGAAGAAGAAGAGGAAAAGGGATAAGCAGCCAGGAGAGACCAATGGTAAGTAAAGATAAGTCTAAACGTCTCGCTTAGTGGAAGTGTGGCAGTCCTGGTGTGACCCTTGTAGGTACGGGGGAGGTGGGCACAGGTCTCCTGGCCTCAGAGGAGCCAGTCCCTATGTTAGACAGCTTTTTTTTTTTATTTTTTTTAAATGCACTCCAATAATTCACGCGTTACCGCCCTTCTAAAACTAGTAACCCAGCCATTGCATGTCAGAGCCTCCTGGCGCGGCACTAGCCGCCTTTGTCCGCGTAGTTGGCGAGCCTGTAACCGCAGAGCCGTAGCTGGAATGCCTGTGCCATCGTTTATCCAGCCGCCCGCTTCCTCCGCGCACCCGCGGGCGTGTGTGCGTGTCCGTGTGCGTGTGCTGTTAATTTGGGCTGTCCCTGGATGTCCTGATGCATGCCTTACAGTGGTAAATCGCACCCATCTTAAATTAAGGAGGTTTGCCATTCTATTTAGGAAATTAGAAATACTGCATAGGCAATCTCATAGTCGATCTTGAAGAAGCCCTAACTTAGTTTTTTTGAAGCCTTTGTATAATTTGTTCTTTTTTTTCAGAACACAGCGAATGTTTCCTAAATCCTTGCCTTTCACTTCCTCCGATTACAGGTGCTAACGTCATTTTGAGTCATTTAAAATAGTTTATAAACTGCTTTTTAATTTTTTTTCCTGCCATTATAGATTTTAACATTAAACACTTATGACATTAAGAAAAAAATACCATCCACACGTTTTGATAGTATTTATTATCTATATATCTTTATATCTATTATGTTTGATAGTATTTTTTAATTTTGTTTTTTGTTTTTGTAACAATTGCTATTAAAACAGTAATACAGTAAAAATAACGCAAGAGTTGTACTAACTGTGCAAATTGAATATGCAGTATTTCTTTAAAGAGACTGATAAAGAATGGAAGCAAGTCAGTAATGAACCTCCTTAATCTAATGGCATTTTTCATGGCTCCCA
Organism: Passer domesticus; assembly: GCF_036417665.1. NCBI lineage: Eukaryota > Metazoa > Chordata > Aves > Passeriformes > Passeridae > Passer > Passer domesticus. The sequence goes on from NC_087481.1 coordinate 50,142,317, forward strand.
CTAAGTCTTCTCACATGAGCATGCATACGCATTTTTTTTATTATTATTTTAGTTTTGGATCTTTTTTTTTCCTTTCTGCTCAAGCCTATTCATTGCAATTCACTAGCTGTACTAACTCAGCACCTTGCCATGCTTTACATTTTATTTTCTGGCTGATACTAACATACTCATCCCACAATCTGCTTATTCTTATCCATTCTTTTAAATACAAATTAATGAAAACAAGTAAATTGAATGTTATTCCAAAGCTGCATTATCCCAGGAGATATAATTTCTTTTTTTTTTCTTTCTTTTTTTTTTTCCTCTTATTTTGTATCTGAGTTGAAGAAAAAAGCATGTTCAGGATCTAACTTCCATACTCAGCTTCTTTTCTTCCTTTTTTCCCCCCTCTTAAAAAAAAAAAAAAAAAGAAACTCCAGCCCAAATTAAACTTGCCTGAAACATCCTGCTAGACAAACCACAAAGACTTTCCTCTACCTGCTCTCTTAAAAGGGAAAGAAACAGTCCTTTATAAAGGGATACTGCAGCTTTAATTGCAACAGCTAATCTCAAGAGTTGAATAAAAATGTGATTCTCACTTTTTTAAACTTTTAAATCAAAAGTCAATATTTGCAATTAATAACGAGGACATTGATTTTTATTCCCTTTTTTATTTTTATTTTTCCTTATTTTTACCTTTCTCTTTTTTCTCCCCTTTTCTCTTTTCCTCTCTCTCTCTCTCTCTCTCTCACTCCCCCCTCTCCCCTTTTCTTTTTTTCCTCTTCCTTTTCTGCTCGCTTTTCTTGAACTCATTCAGACCTGAGCGCTCCTAAGAAATGCCGAGCGCGCTTTGGCCTTGATCAACAGAATAACTGGTGCGGCCCCTGCAGGTGTGTATAGTTTTCCCAGACTCGCTATGGCTGATTTGCAGCTGGTTTATTTGGTACTTTCCCCTTTTTTTTCCTGCCTTGTTGCTTTGTAGCTCTGTGTTGTGATCTAGAAGACACAAGGGAGTGGGACACTGCCATCAGTAATCATCTCTCCGAAAGGGTTTTGCTTTTTTTTTTTTTCCTTTGTTGGTTGGTTGGTTTGTTGGTTTTTTTTTTTGCCTTCCTCTTTGCTGCTGCTAGCCAAAAACCCACTGTAAAACAGCATCAACCTTAAGCCCATCTGATCCGTGGCTCAACCACGCTCCTGCCTTCCAAGCCTCCACCCAAGGACAGTCTCTCCCAAGGCCCTTGATAGTGCGGCACTGAGTGCGGCTCCGACACCACACAGGCTCCTGGCTGTGTCGGAGATTTTTTTTTTGGTTTTCCCTTTGGCTCATTGTGAAAGTCCTATTTTCCTTCCTGCCCTTGGTACGAGGGGAGATTACCAAATAAAACGAAGGTGATTGAACGTAGCTGTAGCTGAGATGACGCAGACCAAATGAGCTCTATCCACCATTGTGTTGTATTTTTTGTGTTTACCTTATGCTAACAGATGCAAATACTCCAAAGAAGTGTCGGGCATTGTTCGGGCTTGACCGACAGAGTTTATGGTGCAAACCATGCAGGTATAAAACTACCCACTAGGCCTTTGGGGAAATAAAAGCAATCTGTCCTCTTAGTGCATTTGTGTGATTTTATTTTTTTAATCTTTTTTCCCCACTCCCCACCTTTCTCTCTCCCACAGCATCAATTGCTAATAATCTTTGATCTTTGGAATTTCTTGCTAATTTAATGCCATTTTCTCTCTTTCTTTACCAATAACCTCTCCCTGGTGGTAGAACTGGGAACAAGAAAACTCAAAGTCCTTAAAGCTGGCAAATTTTTGGCTTTTTTTGGTTATTTTTTCCATATTGTCAGCAAAATTAATGTTTAGCTGGACATTTATATTTTGTCTTTCATTTGGGTCTATGTCCCCTGCCTGCAGAGGCTTTTTAAAAAGGTTCTGGGATCTGCAGTACTAGTGTTTTTCTCATTATTAGAGATGTAAAAGCCAGTGTTTACAGCTTATATTGTATTCATTCTTTTGGTATTATCTGAAAAATTAAAACAGCTTCCTCTTGGCTACTATGCCTCTGTAAGGCTTATGTAGATAAAATTTTTTAAAATTATGTGAAATCTTTTTTCCTAATCCTAAAAATATAGTTTTTCTTAAATTTTACCCCAACAAGTGAGCTGTAAACGTCTGAGCTCTAGACAAAACTAATTACAACTTTAGTAGCACAGTTTGCAGCATTAAAAGGAGATGAAAGACATCAGAGAGCCTAAATTCCGGCAGCCCATGTTCTACTGGAGTTTAATTCCATGTGTAACTCAGTACGTACTTCTTTCTTGGTGGAGGGATACCGAGTAGTTCTTTTCTCATTCCTTTTTCCTTATATGATCGCATTTGGTTAAATTTGTTGTTTCTTTATTCTGATACAAGCAGTCTTTGAATTTGGAATATTATGATGGTAGGTATTTCAACCCAAACCACACTCTGTGTGTAGTGATTCCTCTCCCACATTTTCCCCTCTTACTCATGCCAGTCCCATGTGCTCCATCTCATTTAGAATGTAGCTCAGACGTCCATCGTATTTTGTGTATGCACGCAGTCTTGTCTGTGCTTAGTGTCCAGGAAACTCGGATTGAGGGTGGGGGTGTGTGTCAGTGTGCCAGAGGAGGCACCAGAAATGCCTTCTGCAGGTTGTGTGTTGTCCCATTTGAGGCACGGTATTATGGGGTGTTGGGGGTTAGGTGTCAGTACCAGGACATGTGTTAAACAAGCTGGGAAAGCAGCAGTTTTGTAGTGCTTAAAGGGAGAAGGGTTCAGCCCAGAAGAGCTGAGTAGCTACTTCACTGTAGCTCGAGTCTCATGCTAGCCAAGGACTGCAGTGCTGTGTTTAGTTAGGCTCTGTTCTGTGGTTACTTTGCTGCACACTATCAGCAGATATTTGTGTAGTCTAGAGATAGAGTATGTGAAGCATGTCAGGCTCTGCATGCCAAGTACCAGAACTGGGGGCACATCATGTTTGTGTTGCTTTATCTTTTCCTGGCTGCTTAAGTAAGCAACATACTTTAAAAACTACATTTTATCAGCAAGGAAACTTTTTATTTGGTCTGTACAGTGCTTAGGTTACATGTGAAGCACAAACCCTCTCTTAACTTGTACCAGATTTTGGTCAGAAGTCTTTTCAGTGCATCAGGGACAACTTTAGTGATACAGCTGATAGTTTTGGATTTTCCGATTTAGAGTCAGCTGCTTTTCTTTTTGTTTTGGTTTGGTTTCTTGTTTTGTTTTGTTTTTTTAATGCATGGAGGCATTTTACCACTAGGTATTAGAGCATTTCTCTCCTAGTTCTGGTCCTAACCTTTATAACATTGCATTTGCTAGCATGGTAGCATTTTGTAGCGCAACTCAGGTAGGTGGTAAAGATGTGCAGTTTGCTGCTGTGGTGAAAACTGAGACATCTTTGCCCACAGCAACTGAATAAACCCTTGCACTCTTCTGTGGCTTTCACTCATGGCAATTGCAGCATTACAGGTTTCCTGGTGCTGTTCCAGGGCTTGTTTCAAGAGCAGCAAAAGTGGGCTCAGGTCTGTTGGTGTTTGCTCTACTGATGTAGCAAGTTAACACTTTCAAAGCAATGCCCATGTGAATGATCCTCATTAGTGCTTCTGAGGGGGCAATATGTAGTATTTTTTTCCAGCCTTTTGGAGAGCAAAACTGAGGCTCAAGTAGTTCCTTAGATTTTTACTTATTCCTCCTCACCAGAGCTCCCTGGTGGTCTTCACATCTGCTAAAATTAGGCTTGTGTGCTTTGGGGGATTGCCCTCTGGACCTTTTGTCCCACTTAACCCTGACAGGTACATGACCACAGGTAACCAATCTGCGATTGGCACAGATTGCAGAAATATCTCCCCGCTTGAGCCATCATGATTTAAGTAAATATTATTTTCAGACTACGAGTGGCCACACTATTAGAGAGTTTAGCAAAGGAAGCAATATGCTCCCTTAATCCTAGTCAAAGGAAAATTACTTCAGGTAGCAGAGCAATGGGTTTGTTTTTTAAAAGGTTAACTGCAGCGTCAGAAATCAGGTAAACCTGGTTTAAAGCTGCTTTGCCATGGGAGCTCTTTCTTTCAGGCCACAGAACATACATAATATTAAAAAATAAATGTGAAATGCTGGCATACTAGATTCAAACTGCCTCCAGTTAAATAATTTACTGCCTTGTAGGCTCAGAGCAGTCCAGTTAAAGGACTTTCAGAACTCACATCAATGAGGTAGGCAGAGCTTGGGTCTCTGCTTGCAAGTAATTTTAATTTGGGGATGGAGAGGGAGTCCTGCAGTCTCCAGATTGTAATAACCCATCTTTCCACACAAATAGGATTGGTGAGCTTTGTGGAGCTTAACTGTCCTGCTTTGCCACTGGAGCTGTACAGAAGGTCCAAAATGACCTGGTAGTGCTGCACAGCTGAAATAGGAAGTAGTGAGAGAGGAGAGGAGGGAGAGAACAGCAGAACTGTCCTTAGCCAAGAGCCAGAGATCTCCAGTGTTGTTTGTTGATGGTAGAAGAATTAACAAGGTCTGTTTTGAGCCCACCAAATTAATTTTTTTTTCTGTCTTTTAACGTTGCTCTAATAAAGCATGGTTTACAGCCTTCACTTGCTGTCTTCTATCTTTCTTTCTTTCTTTTTAACATTTAAGTTGCATGGTTGTCTTTAGTTTTTAGCATGTATTGATCTGCAGGCTAACGTGGTTAAAACTCTAATAGCCCTAACCCCTTACCTTGCCATGTGGCACATGGAGCAGAATCTGAGAGCAGACCTGAGTCTCTGGAGGAAGGGATGTCACAGCACTGGTCCCTCACTGAAGCTGGTGAAAGATGGGGTACTGGGGTGGTTGTTCCCTTCCTGGCTATGGGAGATGATAGTTTTAACTCCAGGATCAAGGTAGTGTGGTCTCCTTTGCAAATGAGAAGCATCTGTCCTCATTGCCTCGAGGGTGGAGCTTGGTTTAACCTAGTCAAATGCCATACCTAGGGGAGAACACTGGTGACCAGCAGGGGAACTGGGGCACCTCCTGGAGTGGGGAATATCCCATGTGACATTCAGCTGCTGTGCCACGCTCAGGCGCTCCCTCTGATGGAGTTGCAGAGCTGGAGTGATGTATCCACTGGAGAGGGAGAGCAACCTCCTTCTTCACACTGGTGGCTTTGTGCAGTTTAGCTGAGCATCCAAAGTTCTCATGGCAGAGCTGCTCCAGACAGGCTTTGTCCTATGCCTTGGGCTGTGTGAGAGCACTTCAGCACTTCCCTTGGAAAGTGTGATTGTGGATTGGAGGGCTGAAGAGCCAGCATGCTTAGGGTCAAGGTGGCCACTGGACATCACTCTGCCAGATGCTGTGGTTGTTTGCCTCATTATTTCTGTCCTACTGCTAGAATTGTCTTGCGCATACTTGGCAAGAGAGATGGTGTGAAACTGTCATCTGTTTTCATTGCTCCTTTACATTATCCAGTGGACAGAGGGAGGAGAAAAGATCTCTGTCGGGTCACTTATTTATTTGAAGATGAGCGGCTCTTGCGAGACTCTCATATGCCCTGGTGTGAAATTAAGATCCATGTTGCTCCTCACCTTTGTGCCTGTCGTCGTGCTCTTCACCTACTGAAATTGGATCCCACTCTGGAGTTACATGGATGGCCTCAGAGGAAAATCCCCAAAACACAGACAAGCAGCTTCCCAAATCTACCACTCTCCCCTAAAACAAAAAGTAAAACTGAGTCGATTTAAAGCCACAACCTGCAGGCCATACAACCAGTTATTCTTGTTATTTTGGATCATACTCTGTTTTTCCTGTTCTTTTCCTGTTTTTTTCCTTCTGTTTGCTTTGTTTGTTCGTTTTGTTTTTATTTCCCCTCTCTCTTGTTCTCTCTGTTATATATCCCTTCTGTCTGACTGACATTTCTGGATTTGGTGTGGTTCTTAACAGAGGAGAAAGCAATGAGCAGTAGTTTGCAGCCGTTCTTGCCTCCCAAGGGCAAGACATCGTATGAGACCACAGGTGACACAGGTGTAGCTATAGCCCCATTGAGTTGGACAGTTATGGGACATCTTGAGATACCATCAGCTATCCAGGGTTTTTATTTTAGGAAGATTAAATTACTTTTTAATTTTTTTTCCCATGTAGGAAAGTTTGTAGATTAGAACAGTGGGCTCCAAAACCCATTTATCTGGTTTTCTGATTATGAAAATAAGGAAAGGAGGCGGCCTGAAGAGGAGGGGGATGAAGAGACAATTAATTGGTGACTCCTTTCCAAATCTCTTAGCTGAGGGGAGGTTCCCGAGCGGGTTTGGTGCCGAGGACACGCTGCCAGACCCCCAGGATGGCACGTGGGGCCAGGATGCCACCCATGCAGAGCCCAGAGTAGCTGACTGATGGCTCCTTGCTGTAGATGACTGTCTCCATCAGCGTCTCTGCCCTTTATTCATGGATAACTCTCTCCCTGTTTCTAGGAGAAAAAAAAAGTGCGTTCGCTACATACAAGGTGAAGGCAGCTGCGTCAGCCCACCCTCTTCAGATGGAAGCTTACTAGACTCTCCTCCGTCCTCCCCCGCCATGCTCGCCTCCCCCTCCAGAGACTCGAAACCACAGACTGAACAAACGCAACCCCTCTCGCTCTCATTGAAGCCCGACCCGCTGGCGCACCTGGTGATGATGCCGCCGCCATCCTCGCTGGTGCTCGCTGAGAGCGCCGCGAGCAAGCCCGGCGCCCTGCCCGCCGCCAGCTGCCCCAACGGGGCCCTGGACCACCCGCCGGCCGCCCTCCCGCCGGCCGCCGCCGCATCCCTCGCACAGCCCTCGACGTCCTCCTTGCATTCCCACAGCTCGCTGGCAGGGACACAGCCCCAGCCGCTCTCCCTTGTAACGAAGTCCTTAGAATAGCTTTAGCCTCGTTAGCCCTTTCGGTTTCCTTTCGGGGGGATTGAATTCTGTTGGTATTTGGGGTTTTGGTTTTGTTTTTTTTTTTCCTTTTCTTTATTTTTTTTCTCTTCTTGTTGTCGTCCGCTGTTCGTCGTCGTTTCTCGGTTTCATTTTTAATTTGTGCCATGTGGCTACATTAGTTGATGTTTTATCGAGTTCATTGGTCAATATTTGACCCATTCTTATTTCAATTTCTCCTTTTTAAATATGTAGATGAGAAAAGCCTCATGATTCTGCCAAAATTTTTATCAACAGCTGTTTAAAGTCTTTGTAGCGTTTAAAAAATATATATATATACATAATTGTTATGTAGTTCCAATAGCTTAGTTTTAAAGACTGATTTTAAAAATTAAAAAAAAAAAAGAAGCAATTTTGAAGCAGCCCTTGCCAGAGGCATTGGTTCTTTATTATTTGTATTAAATACGAGCTTGCGAACCAATCATTTTACATCTGGTTTTTAAACCTTTAAGGGCACAACGAATGCGGTGCCGCTACTACTTCTTTTTTTTTTCTTCCTTGTGTGAAACAACCTTTATTGTGATGTTACTTGTTATTGTTTAAATGTACAGAAACAAAGGGTTAAAAAAATGTGTTAATATACCTTGTTCCATGGTGTTGTTCTTTTTGGGGGAGGGGACGCTACTCAACAATTAAAAGTATCACAACGCTATTGGACCAGTAGTATTTATTGCTTTAGAAATTGCTTGTTGTATCTGTATGTTGTCCCTTTTTAAATGTTTTTTTCTTCCTTTATTTTTCCTTGAAACATTGTATAAAGGTTTTTTTTTCTTTAGTGTAAGCATCTTATATATAACAACTCATTTGTACAAGGTTTTTAAGTTTATATATAAATGTGTATATATATATTTTTTCCGGGATTTTGTTTTTGATTTGTTTTCGTGATTTTTTTTTTTTTTTTTTTTTTTTTTTGCTATTTGAAATACGGTTGCCACCAAATGGACATTCGCAGATGCATTTTTTCAAGGATCAATAGTGTAAAGAATAAAATTGCTTTAAAAGCCATTACACTCGAAAAGACTTGAAAATTTAGCAAGGGAATTTTTAGCAATGCTGTTTGAAAAATAGCAAGGTCCAAGTGTCTCCCGTTCAGAACTGCAGCTGAATCCCCTGCGACATTAGGACTGTAGGCTGTGTGCAAAATTTTTATGTGCCAAAATTCTCAGTGACTTTTAACTTTCTCCCGACAACTTTATTATTTTTTTTTAATGCTGTAATTTTTTTGTTCATCATGTTTTGCTGTGATGTTACATAGGTAGATATGTATGTAGTTTTAATGTCACCTATAACAGACGTGTTTGGTAGCAGATTGTCCGGAAAGCATTTAAAATGAAGAGGTATAAACCCTTAAGGGCCAAATTCTGTATATTAGATTATTCATAAAAGGAAAATCAGACTGCCACTTTTATGTACACTTACTACATACAGGTAGGTAGCAAACTTAAAACAAAAAAAAAACCTAGGCATGTTGATGTTGCAAAAAACGCTGTATAAAGCTGAAAAATTGTTCATCTGTTCATTCAGTGCCATTGTAGTTGACATGAAGCGATTGTAAAACTGTCTCAGATTTTTCTCTGGTTTATTAAGATGCTAACTATAACATTTTTTGTGAATACTTTGAATGTTTCCTAACAGTTGTGATGTTACTGTTCCGTTTTATGCTCTTATTCCGATTTTCATTTTTAATGGTTTGGAAGCCATTTTTTGTAATGAATAAATGTTCATGCTGTACAGTATCTGTAGCATGCAGTTCTGGATTAATAAAAGCAACTTAGTATGTGCAGAGAATGACTTGTCAACTCATTTATGCGTTGACTGCATTTTGTCTGGCTGGAAAGATTTTCAGGCTGACTGGAAAGATTCCTTGGGAAAAAAAGTCTAAAAATGGTGGCAAATTGCAGCCAGCTCTAGTTGTGAGAAATCCTGATTTGCATTTGCAGTGGCCCTCTCCCTGCTCAGTGCCCTTTTGCATGAGTAGAAGTGGTTAAAGAGCCTTTTTATTTAAAGCAAATGGCACATGATTTGGCAGAAGACAGCATGTGAGCTAAGGGAATGTCGTTCCATGTGAAGTGAGCCTGACTGGTGGATGGGAGACCAGGGTTGGTGATACCTTTAATTTTAATATATTTCTGTTTAACCTGTTGATCTCACAACACAGAGCTGGTGCGCTATAAAGGTCACACAGCAGAGCCCACATAGCCCTAATTAGTAAAGTCCTTCTGGCCTTAGGCTTTATCTCCTGGACAGATTTGAGTCCAGTTTTGCATATATTTGAGGGTTTTTTTAATGCAATGAGCCCTTGCAGCACACCCCGCTCTTAGTTCTGAGAATCCAGCATCCACCTGGCAGCAATACCTGCAGGTGCTGCAGGATGGATGTGAATTTATATGCAAGGATTCTTATTATGTTGTTGATTTGTTTGGGGTTTTTTTAATAAGTGGAGATTTAAACTTCCTAATTTCCAGGATTGTATCTCAACTGGATGTCACCACAGGGCCATCTTGGAGAATGTCAGCCATGGTAATTCCTACAGTGGTACTTGAGGAGAATGGAGTGTACAGGTGTTGAAGTGGGTTTGTTCCCTGCCATTGTGCAGGTGCATTGCTCAGGTACTGCATTTCTGTTTGGTTGGTCTTGGCAGGCTCTGCAGGAAGGGTGAGTGTTCTGCAGAGACCTGGGAACAGGCTGTTCTGTTCTGGGATGGTGCTGTCCCTTCCTCTGGTGTCCAGTATAACCTGCAAAAGTGTTCACTGGCTGCAGAAGGAATATCCTTTGTGAAGGCCTGGTAGGTGCTGAGTACTAAATAATGTGTAAGCAATATACAGTACTTTAAATTGCTAATATTTAATTATTAATTAACAAAACAAGCCCCTTTTTTTGTTCAAACATGTTAGCAAAGGGCAATATATGTGAGTATTGTTTCTTATGTCCTATTAGAAGGATTAAGTCATGGTGAATTTTTTACCAAACTCCCTTTATCTCTCTTGAACCAAGGCCTGATGGTGTTTTTGTTGTGGTCTGACATGATGCTGCCCTTGACCTCAGTGGAACATGTTCCCTCATCAACCACGACAGGCACGTGGGCAGCGTGGGTGGGAGAGGGCTCTGCAGTGGGGAAAAGGACATTGCTGCAAAGCCTTTGTGGAAGATGCCAAATTTTGCTGTTGTTGGTAGCCAGTACATTGAATGCAATGCTCAAATTACTCTCTAGCTAGTTAAGGTTTCTAGGGAATTTTTTACTTCTTTTTCCTAAGTGTTTTGACTCTTGCTAGAGCATGGCCATCCATCAGCTCGACACATGTGCTGCATCTCTGCTGGGGATAGCTGCTCTCTTCTAAAGTAAGGAATGGTGCTCCAGGGAGATCTCTGAATGCCATGATTCAAAGTAGACACCATCAAGGTATGATTCATATATTCAGGAAAATAATGTGTTCTTTGCTCTCTGCTTTATTAGGCAAACTTCGGAAAGCAGAGTCCTGAAACACCATTCCTGTGCAAATTAGTTTTCCTTCTGTGTGTGTGGTGAGAGGCATGTGTTCCAAGGATACATTGAACAGGGCTTGTGAGTGGTGGATAACTCATGCTGGGAACTTATTTGCTGTGGAAAACAATTGTATATCCCTGGGAAAGCAACTGCTTGTGTTTCCACCAGGTTGTGCCTTGGCTGCACAAGGGATTTTGCCTTCAGATTTGAGGGATTGTGCCTTCAGATTTGCCTCCAAGTTTCCCTTGCTTAGAGGAATTGAGCTGGGTCAAGGCTCCGGGGAGAAAATTGCCATTATTTGTATGTATTCCCTTTGTGCCCAGGAGTCCAGGTACAGTGGGAACATGGTGGAAAGACAGACCCCTAGATCCACACCAGTGAAGGCAGCCACTAGAGTGGGGTGGTGACAAAGTGGCATGGTCTGTTCTCATCCAGGGCTGCCTAGAGACAGCACAGGACCCTACATGCAGTAGGTAATTCACTGTAGCTATTGCTTCCATCTGTTTTTATGGACTGAGGCAAGGAAGCAAGTCAATGTATTGCATGTTCGGGAGACATTTATTTTCCATTAGTTTTGTAAATCTCATTTTTCACTTAGTGTATGGAATTTTAAAAAGTTTAAGCAATTGCTGACTCAAAGCAGTGCCACATGGTTTTATGCTTTGCTTAAAAGAAAAAAATGGAGAGGCAGGGAAAAAAGTAATCTTTAGAGTCCTGTTCATTTCATTAGACTATAAAAAAAATGTAAAAAGAATTTACAGTAAAATGGTTGCATAGGTCATTGCAAAAATAATGAAAGTTAAAATTGGGTTGTTTATTATTATTATTATTATTATTATTATTATTATTATTATTTACAAAACCAATAATAATAACAAACAACAACAACGTGTGTGACACTGCTGCCCAGGTATGTCTGGAATAAATGTAGGAGCACCACCTAAAGGCTGGATGACAGTTTTGGATGCTTTTTTGGGAGAGGTGCTCCAGCTGAAAACTAAATTCAGTACAGGACTGAGACTGATCTCAAGTGATCTTTGCTGGACAGGACGTCTAAAGTTTTTGGAGCCTTTATGAATATTCAAATTTGCTCAGAGGTGGTAGCAATTGCTATGTTATAAAAAAAAAGGATAGACACTTACTTTGGCATTCATTTTAAGAAGTCCCTGGAAAACATCTTGAGATTTTTGAGACAGATCAGCTACAAGTTATTTCATTCCAAGCACCCATCACTGTCAATAATGTCACCAACCCATTTAAGGACCCTTTGTTGACTGTAGTCTTCCAACCCCTGGACTGATTTTCTTCTGGGATCAATCAAAAATATTAACTCATGACTTTCATCCATGTACTAAGAGCTTCTCTTTTTCTGAGGTTGCAAATGCTTTTAAATTTGGGGTGAGGGTATATTAATCTGGACCTCTAAGGCAGTGGAGAACATGAAGTCATGCTCTCTGTCCATCTGCTTGACCCTCTCCTGATAATTCTTGAATGCTCTGGCATTTTGAACCAGATTTGACAGCGGCAGTCAAGCTCTCAGAGATGATAAAGTCCCTCTGAGTTCCAGGGAAATTTCTGCCGGCACTGAGAAGAGAGGCTTTCCAGATCCACTGCTGAAGAGAAGGCAGGGAGAGCTCAGCTGTTATCCATTCTCTCTGGCAGCATCCAGATGGCCAATTATCACACGTCTACTTCTGGACCAGCATCTGCTCTCCCCTGCCCAGCTGGCAGGCTGAGAAGATTAGGTAGGAGACATGGACAACATTGGGATGTTGGAGAGAACAAGGGAACAAGTGAAGGGTATAGGGAAAAGTGGAAATACTGCAACTGCAATATGTAATGTTATGTAAGACTGCAGTGGGGAAGCAAGGGGAGGGAAAGGACGATGGGGAGATAGGAGACACATCTGCAGGACACCAGGCCCTGCTAATGCTCCTGATCTCAGAGCAGAGCTGCTCTGGAAAAGTCAGTGCTGGGGTTAGCAGATCCTTGTCTCATTCCTTTGAGTTAGCAGCTGGCACCAGCTCACCAATGGGAAGCACAGCCCCATTTAGGAGGTACCTGCTGGCAGGGGTTTGTGATGACCTGGCCTGGACACCACCAGAAGAGTTACAGGGTGGGGAAGTCTCAAGGTGTTTCCACAGCTCTGTAGCATGGGGATGACTGAAGCTGGGTATGCAAAGCAAGAAGGGTGGGGTTTTTTTTCAAGAAAGAGAGAAAAAGGATTATTAACTTATTTGCAAACAAGCCCATTTGTAGTAGCTGGTTGCCAGGCATTAGCAAACACCCTGGTTTTAATCTCCATCAGAAATTGTCTCCTTTGCTCCCTTATTTTGCGTTCCCTTTTAAATATGCTGCTGGGGTATTTTTGGATCTAACTATATCTTTTTAATCTGTTCCACCCACCCTTCCTCAGCCCCCGCTGCTTCCCTGCCTGCTCCTTCTTCAAACTTATATAATGGCACATTATACAAAATAGCTAAGCAGGTGGTATTTTTAAAGACAGTGAGTGAGCATTTTTTTGGCCTAAATTTGGAACGAAACAGATGGATTTTAAGACTCTGCTTTTTCTATGAATAGTAACCGTTGTTCTCTACTGCCTTAAACACCAGTTTCAAGACCACCTCCAGCAACCAATCAGCACACTGTTATTTAATTATAACAAAATTCTTAGCTCTGTCTGCTGCTGCATGGGCAAGTGGGGGGCACTGGATCAACTTCTGGAGCCAGGCAGACTTGCCAACAATAATTTTCCTTTTCCCAGAGGGCTGAGGGGGCCTGGACTGGGTTCCAAGTTCCTCCTAAACTGGCTGTTCAGTTTGGGCTCCCTGACAGAGTGCTTGAAAAGGGTTATAGAAAGGCAGATAAATGCACTTCTTGTTGCAAGCTTCCCTGACAAGCCAGGCCTCCAGAGCAGTGATCTCATTCCTGCCTTATTATTGGTGGTGCCAGATTTTTTCCATTAACAGGTAATTGAGTCGAAACTAAAATAAGCAAAGTTTGTTTTATCCAATGCGTTTTCTTGCTTGCTTGTGAAAGAAAAACACTTTAGAGAGGGGTTTGCTTTTAATGTTCGTGGAAATGTATTTACATCTCACAGATTTCTCCCTGCTCTAGTGTAATTAACCTGACTGGTCTTTTTGTTATTGTTGTTTTGATTTTTAGAGCAAAGATATTGGCGAGGCTTAATTCATTTTTCTAACGGTTTTGATTCCCTGGGAGCAGCAGGGTTGAAGCTGCTCATTCTGTGCACAGCCACAAGTGCTATCCAGCTCCTGACTGTGCATTCACACTGTGGGCTTGGCTTCACCCATGGCCCCAGAGGGGAAGCAGGAGCAGGATTCCAACAGGATGATTCTGTGCAGCATTTCCAGGCTCACAACGAGCCTTTCCTTCCAGAGAGGCCACAGGGACACTGATGGGACCAGCCAGTGTCTTCTCTCCTGACTGAGCAGGGACATGGCATGGCTGCCCACAAATTGCTCATGGTCTTGCTGAAGATCATTCTTTGTTTCTCACCCATGTGTTTATGAGGGCCAGGAGTTGGATTTGATGATCCTTGTGGGTCCCTTCCAACTCAGCATTTTCTGTGATTCTGTAATTCCCCAGCCAGCAGCTTCAGGCATCCCCTGTTTCCAGCAGGCCACCTCTCCCACTCCTCACCTGCAGGAGAGCCAGCCCTGCCCTGGGTGAAAGGCAGCAGTTTAAGAGGAAAGAGCAAGCAATGCTGAAGAACAGAGAAGTTACATATTTGTGGCTTTGCTGTTTTGCTTCTGTTTCCAGCTGCCCAGAGTTAGGCTCGTGCCTGCTTTGCCCTTATGAGGGAGGCCGTGCCCTCCAGCACCACGGGGGCCTGGGCGTTGGCACACCTCAGCCCTGTGGCAGCCACATCTCCCTGTGAACCCTTCTCCAGCCTTGTGCAGAGGTGAAAAGGGGTGGTGAGGTGGGTGAGATTGAGCAAGGAGGGTGCTGAGCTCAGGCTGTGGGATGGGGACAGTGGCATGTCCTGCTGCAGCAAAGACCCCGCGGCCAGGACGGGCCAGTGGATGGCTGCAGAGGTGCTGAGCATGGCAGCAGTGTCGCCTGCCAAGCTCCCTCAGCCTCACTTCCCCTGGGCTCTGTGAGGCCAATTACCAATTCACAGAATATGTCTTCAGCACAAACAGGACCTTCAAAGAGTTGGGAGCCTTTCTGGCTTTTTTTTTTTACGCCCTCCTATAAATAATGAAAGCAGAAAGACCCATACTTAAAAGTCAAGTAGATAATTGTTTCTAACACAAATTTCAAACATTGGATCTTCCTCTGCCAGGTATTGCTGGGTCAGTTACCCTGGCTGCCCGATGACAAACTGAGACTCAATAACCCCAACTTGAACTTGAGCATCTCTTCTCTAAAATAACATTTAAAGGGGGTTTGGTTTGTTCTGTTTAATCACACAGCTTTTGGCAGTGTTCTTGCTGGAGGCTTTAGCCAGGTTTCATCTTTGGTGCTGAGACTTGCCTGGCAGTGAAGCTGTAGGAGAAATCAGGTGGGTGACAAGAGAGGTGAGGTCCTGCAGTAGCCCTTTGCTGGCTGAGGTAAAGGGTCTGTGTGGTGTAAGAGGGAGCAAACCAGAAAATGCCTGTTAATGTCTGAAGTGAAACAAGATTCACAAACTGCATACCTATTGCAGTCTGGCATATATATTAACCAAGTCCTCCCTTGGGTCTAAAATGGTAAAAAACATGCAGTCATGAGATAGAGTGGCACAGCTCATATTATCTGCAAAAAGCATGATCAGAACCTCCACAGCAGAATCCATGTTGCCACAATGGCAGAAGATGAAATTTCTTCTCCAGTCAGTCATCCCAAAATATATGTTTCTCACTGGATTTTCTGGGATATTTCTCGTTGAGCCAACAATGTAGTTTAGTTCCCCGTTTAATGCATGAATTTTGCTTAAGCAGTTTGTGTCTTGCTTTTATGAACTTTTTTTCCTCTACATCATGAAGGATGAGAAGAACTTGTACTGGTGAAAAAACACTAAACAAAGTGGCTTCACCTCAAGTGATTTAATTTCAAGAAATGATCTTTTTCTTTGCCCCACCCTCGTAAATTTTTACATGAATTTAAATGAATAGGCATCTTTCAGGTATAGGCAATACACGGGTTGGAAAGATTTGTCATCCACAAATCTGGTCACTTTTTAAAGCATTCAGTTTAGCTACAGAACACCTGCAGCATAGACAACAACAGTGCAGACCCCTCTGAACTTTGTCCTTTCTTCAAGCTACTCTGACCTGGGTAAATGAACTGAGTGATGCAGCTGACTCTCTGCCTCCTTCTCTCTTCAGATCCTTTCTGTTTCATTCACTTTTTGTGCAGGGTTTGTCACCTCAGTTTTTTTCCAAGAACCTCTTCCAAGTTTTTCCATTGTCCTGCATTTCATGAGGGTGGAGTAGTAGCATCATCTCCACTTCACATGTTTGTAACCTGATTCCAAAGACCATTTTCAGGTTGAGTTTCACAATGTGGAATATTTGATGGTTTCATCAAAAGGGTCTGTTAACAGTGAATATATTACTGAGATCAACTGCTTCAAGGCAGCTGTGTCCAGCAATAAGGTCTGGCTTAGTAGAGCAGACCCAGCGTGTGGAAGACACAAGGCCTGGTTGGTACAACATCAATTACTTTAATACCCTCATGGATTCAGTCCCTTTCACTTGGCTTGTGGCATTTTTAAACTTTGTACTAACTAACCTCTTTTTTCTGGGATTAGATGTCCAAGATTTCCAATGCCACCTTATGGCCTCAGGTATCCCATTTGATCAGGGAAACTGTTTCACAGCAAGAATTCATTCCAGGTGGACAGGAATCTATGTAAAATGTCTCAACTTCAATGCTAAAACCAAAGCCAAAACAATTGATAGCTGCTGCTGAAAAATATACAGTGATCTTGTTTTAATTTAATCCATGAGGCACATTTAAAACAATGTTGGTACTGCATAAAATAACAATTTTTCGTGTGTGTTAGAGAAGACAAAAGGAAGAGGAGTATAAATTATTCTATATGTTAGTTGTATTTAAATATTGAAAGTTTCACTATTTTATATAAGTCCTTTGGATTTGGTCCAACCTCAACCTCATATTTACCCAACCTTAAATATTTTGGGGGGATTTTTTTTTCTCCTGACTATAGCTGTCTATTTTTAGCAGTGATGTTGTTCTGGCTAGTTTTCTTTACCCTAACAGAGGTGACTCCACGGCACATTTCTTTTGACAAAAACACACAAAACCAACACGGATCAGTTAACACAGATGACATCTTTAAACCTGAATACATTTTTTCACTATAAACGCCACCAGTCAACTTTCGTGTAGGTAGGTTTCCATTGTTAGTTGTCAAAGTCTTCTTGAGTGGATTTCCCACTGTGTCACTTTTGTGTGAGTCAAATCAAGATTATAGGTAACAGAGAAGAAAAAGAAAAAGAAGAGAAGGTTAGACCCTCATTTTAGAGTTTAAGAAAAATCTACCAGCAGGTTGCAGTTCGAGTTGGTAATATACATGAAAGGGGGAGTCCAAGCCGTGTCACAGGTATCACTATATTAGGCTTTCAGGAAAAAGCATACAAAACACATATTGTAGTGGTCACACACAGAGACATAAATTTAGGAACAAGATCTGCCTTAGCTTGAACATAGTCAGCTCTGATAATAAGGAACAATGGACCGAAGCTATTATGAAACGAAACCCAGGTGCCAGAATGGAGGGAGCTTTTAGTTGAGTTCTCCTGGAATAAAAAAGTCTAACTTTTTTTTTCAGACATATGTTGTCCTAAATTTTTCTGTTCTCACTTTAGAAGACAGCTGATTTTATTTGGGGTTTGATTAATGAGATGTTCCATGCTGAAATTTCCTGAGTAACCTTTACATGAATTTTTTGTTTCATCTTTTCTGTCTTAAATAATTTATTTTCATTGGGATTGAGGAAAATATGCTAAATTATGCCCTTTATCATATATACACGGTATCCAGGGTGTATTTCAGATAATTTGCAGTAGTTTGGGTAGTTTCTAGTCTTACATGGTATCATACAATGTGCTGAGTTGGAAGGGACCCACAAGGATTATCAAAGTCCAGCTCCCAGGACCACCCCATGTGCCTGAGAGTATTGTCCTAGTACTGCTTGAACTCTGCAAGGACTGTAGCTGTGACCACTGCCCTGGGGGGCCTGTTCCAGTGCCCAAACACTCTCTGGGTGAAGAACCTTTTGCCAATATCCAACCTAAGCCTCCCCTGGCACTGCTTCAGGCCATTCCCTTGGGTCCTGTCACTGGTCACCACAGAGAACAGATCAGTGCCTGCCCCTCCTCTCCTCCTCATGAAGTTATAGAATCCTATGAGGTCCTCCCTCAGTCTTCTCCAGCTGAAGTGACCAAGTGCCCTCAGCCACACCTCCTACATCTTTCCCTCCAGACCCTTCAACATCCTCATAGCCCTTCTTTGGGTGCTTTCTAATAGATTTATATCTTTCTTATATTGCAGTGCCATGGCAAAATAGTGATGGGAAAATAGCTCCAGAAGTGTGATATTCATTAATTCACGAGAAGCATGAGCATGAT
The DNA here is from genome assembly GCF_036417665.1 of Passer domesticus. NCBI lineage: Eukaryota > Metazoa > Chordata > Aves > Passeriformes > Passeridae > Passer > Passer domesticus. Next base: position 50,160,350 of record NC_087481.1, read on the forward strand.
AAGCTTGATTTATGCCAAAAAGCATTTGTTTGACACTTTATCCTGACGTGTGTGGGAGGTCAACAGGCTGCTGAGATGTGTCTTAGAAAGCTGCAGGACTGGCAGAGCAGAAACCTTCAGTGGAATCTGAAGAGTTGCACACGTAAGACAGATGGAGGTAAAGTCCAGGTTGTCTGAGGTACCCAATGATGTCACACCTCCAGCTGTGGAATTTGCAGGTAAGTTTGACTTTTCTCTCATTCTAAGTTTGAGAGATACGTGCATATGTCTTTGGTCCTACTGAAGGCCTTTTTGCTAAGGTGATTACCTTACATGACACCCTATGAATAAACCAGTTTAAGATGAGAAATTTTCATTTACTTTTGTCTTAACCAGCGACCAAGAACTTCCAATGAAACCAAAGATTCTGGTCCTCTTGAAATAAGCAAGGTGAGTCCCTACCATGAGCACTGCACTTCACAGGGTTTTGTCTAGGAGCCTGAACATTATGGGAAACCACCTCAAGGATTCACTATTGTGAAGTAACATTCTTTTGATTTGAAGGAGCAGTCAGAATTTCTGACTGCTGAGTAAAACAAGGCTGAGCTAGACTTATTTTAGGTCAAACAGGGCTTCTCTCCCCTGCAGAATCCATGACAATTAGTAGATTTGCATCAGTTTTAGTCAGCAAAAGGTTAATAGTAGTAAGCATGAATATTTTGGCCTATTGTGCAGAACATACAAATATTCAAGGGTGTTTGTACTGAGGCTTTTGGCTGGACCTCTATAAAGATACAAGCAAGAAGCCAAACATATGTTCTGGCATTCTAGGCTTTGATTCTTAATCATGTTCTGTGCTTGCATTCAGAGGTCTGCTTTGGGACCATCTCCAGTGTGAGAAAATATGACAGAGAAATCAAACACAGAGGTTGTGCATAGCAGTGTGGTGTTCCTATGTGAAGGGGAGCTTTTGTAAGCACTAACATTATTCTTCTTTTGACAGCAGCCTCACATTTTCCCTTGGTTTATCTTAACTGGGAATAACCCCTAAGACAGGATATCTCTGGGCACTTCAGAGAAGTGCTTTTTGAAGGCAAAGGAAATACTGTTAGAGGGGTGAGCCTCACATCTCTGTGGCAGTTAACAATCCTATAAATGCCACTGCTGAGTGCAGTGTGTGTCCACGGCTGGTCTCAAGTGTAGCTGCAGTGCCTGGCTTGTGGCACAGGAATCTCTCTTCCTCCAGGAGCATGCTCCCTAGCCTTGCTAATACTTGGCTCCCAGAAACAGACTAAACCAGCTCAGACAGGCCATGTAGCACTGACTGGGCACATAAACCAGGTAATAAGTCACAGCATGGGTAAAATTTGTTATCAGCTGTGACAAAGAGTGAATATGAAAGCTTCCCAGAAACAGAAAAATATGGAAATTAAGGTTTTGCAATAGGTTTGGATTTGCTCTAACCTGACATTGTGCTCTTCCATTCCTAAGAAATTTCTCAGGAATGGCTTCCATATTTTTTCAAGGCATCACCCTTTTACCTATTCTGTTTACCAGTAAAGAGAGCTTGCTTGTAAGCTGAAATTTTCTTTTTTCACTATTTCTATCCAGAAATGTTCCTCCTCCTTGACTTTTAATTTTATTCTTAATAATTTAAAATACTCAAAAAGTCAATCAGTATATGAAGAAATGCAAAAATTAACTGAACCCCATTGTCTAATTCTAAAATACATTTCAACTCCTTTGTAACTTTTTGCACTTTGGTAGTTCAGTAATTACAAGGGAATGTACTTTGTTGGATAGATCTCATATCTGATATATCTGCAGAGGAAAAGCCATGAAGTCAATGGAAATATCTCAGTAACCTGAGGTCAAGCTGTAATTTCCTGAGAAAACAGAAACTCGGTTTCTTTTCTTCCAATCTGTCTTGTCATCTCTTCTTCCTCACATGTGCAACTTCATTTTCCAATGCACATTTCTGTCTTATGACCGCTTGAGGCACATGGCAGGTGTGAAAAGCTGATCTATCAGCTGTTGAAGCCAATGGATTTTGACCACAGCTTGCTTTACATTGGAATCTAAATTGCTCTTTCTGCAGAAAATGTCGCAAAATATTGGTAAGAGGAAAATGGACCTGAATTCAGGCGACACCCTACACCAACTGAGAGCACTGAGAGCTAAAGAGTAGCAGCAGGAACAACATTATCCATGGGCCAAACTGCAAGATAATTAAACCAGAAATAGCATGGAGCAAGAAAGAGGCCAATTAATTCCATCAGAAGGGTGTCATCTAGTAGTTCAAGACAAGAAGGACACACTGTATGAAGTGGAGACGAATGTGGCAGTCTGCCAATCTTTCACAATCTTCTTTTATTAAAGCTGCTTATTAGTATCTTATATTTCATATCAAATATTTATAGTTCTGTTAATAGAATGCAGAAAGGAGGCCTGTTCCAGAGATTCATCTGTACAAGGAGTTGTCCACTGACGTAAATTAGATCCGTGAAGCTTGGGATATTTGTGTTTGCAGTCCCGTCATCATTTTTATTTCAGGGCTGCAGGCTGGGTTGGCAGCTGCACTATCTGTAGGCACGTTGCTCTCCTCCCCATGGATGTGTGCACCTCTTACTTTCCTGCAAAGTGTTTTCCTTCCTGCATCAACTGTCTTGGACTACAACAATTCTCTTAAGGGATCTGTGTTTTAGCCTGCATGGCTGGCAGGCCAGTGCTGTTATTCCCATTCTCCCACATGGAGACTCCTGCGGCTTTTAAAGGACATGCAGAGAAGCAGTGCCAGCTTTGTGAATATATAGCCCCACCATTCTTATTAGATTCCATGAAAGATGAGAATAGGCCCTTTGATGCTTTCAGTGAGTGCTGAAGCCTTTAGCAATGTTGTGAAAGGTCGTTGGAGAAGAGCTGGGGGGGACAGATTCAACTGGTACTCAGGGGAATGGTCCTTGGGATGTGGAACTAGTCTGGGAGAAAATGTGAAAACAGAAGTGATTTATATTGAAATGAGGGTTATGAAGACAGCAATGACCACTGAAACATACACAACAATAACTCAGAACAACCTCTCTGGCACACTCTGCTGTGCCATCTTTTTAACCCTGGAGGAGGTGACTGGGAAGAGAGATTTAGAGCAGATCTGTGGGACTGATATGAGTGAACGGATCTGACTTCTATCTAGGTGCTCCTGGGTTCTCATCAGCCCCTTTCAAGGCGTGAGGGAAACCATCTCGGCCCTCTGTGATCTGCTCCCTGGGATACAGATAGCAGGACAAAGCAGTCATTCTCTTTTTCTCCCATGGTAAGTGGTCTCTGCCCTTTTGATATTAAATATATGGGGTCTTTCCAGAAGGGTAGTGTGAAATGTCAAAGAGATAATGTATTTAAGCATTCATCTAGTTTGCAACCATTTTATGCCCACCACACAAAGACATAGAAGGCTTCTCACTCATTTCTCTGCACTCATCATGCTGCCATTGTGGGACCAGAAGATAATGAGATGAATAGGAAGCATTTCCTCAGCATGAGCGATGTAGGAACATCATTATTAATGTTCGTACAAAATATCCCATCTCTACATGATGTCTACATATCTGAGATACAGCCCTCTGCCAGATATAAAAAACCATGCCCATCCAACAGTGATCTGTTACTTAATGGAAAGTCTGCTCAAATTTCAGTTTAAATTGCATTTATTATTTATGTCTCAAGTACAGAGAATACTGAATATGTCTTCCCCTTATAGTGTTAGGGGATTAGTAGTTTCCATTTAAACAGAGAGATATTGGCCCAGAAGGATGTTGAACATGTCCATATTCAATATTTAAAAATTGCAAAAACCCTTTGAAATCAGTGCAAAGAAATTATAACGAAGCAGCCTTTTCTGTACATACTGAGGTGCTAATTTTCATGTGGTTGGGGTCAGCACCTGCAGCTCTGCTCCCAGTCATCAGTGCTTTTCCCTCTGGCTCCTGGTGGGTTAAGTGAGTGCTCCTCCTGGGTGAGTGTGCCAGCCTGAGGGCAGAAGCTGTAGGGATGGGGTTCAAAGGGAGGTACAGGGCTGGACAGACACATGGTGGTGTTGGAGGTGATGCACACAAAGATGGTCACAGTGGCATTACCTGCAAGTAAACCTTACATTAGATAACAATATTCTGATTTTGGTAATATTTTTCTCTTTGTGGCTTGCCTGCTAGCATGGATAGTTTTCAAACAGGGTATTGAGGTGACACATTTACTCATTAATTTCTGATTTTTGTGACCTGTGATTTGATCACAAACAACTCACTGCACATGTTCAGTGCTCAGCAAGCCACGTGTGACACCTCTTGTCCTTGCTTGGGTGGGTCACCCATGGCACTCCAGTTCTTACTGGCACAGTGAAGCCAGGTGTTTGAATAATTCATCACCAAGACACCTGGGCCTAGCTGACAAACTTCGTGTTTCAGGTTGTTTTCTTCCTAAAGCCTTGGAACAATGCAGTTTGTCTTCTCACACTAATTCATTCATATTCATATTTTCATAGTAGACATTGTGAATGCTTTAGTTAAAGCTGTACCCAGAAGTACACACTGGAACAGATGGGAGAAAGAGCTAGGAATTTTCGTGATATTTTACAGGCTGGACAACAACCACAACCTGATCCAACAAATTTTCTTGTTCTCAAACATTTTATTGTCAATACACTCCTCAGGAATGTACTCAAGAGTTGTTCGGGGACATGGAAAAATATTTACCTCAGCCTTCCACAATTTATTACTTATTGTTTGAAAAAGTTGCCTCTTTTCTGCGCCAACATTTATCATCTTGGGAACACACTGGAATATAGCAGTGATATTAAACAATAATGTGCTCTTTGCTGGGATAAAATAATATTGCTGAGCCACTGCAGAGGAAGCCAAAAACCACATGTGAAATAGTTCTTTTGGAAGGGCAAGAATTCTCAACGTTTGTTAGCAAATAACTTAGCTAGTGGTGCAGACATCAAATGGCTTCGGCAGCACTTGCAAAGGTATTCTGAATATGCATTTTCCCTGGAGTGCTGGGGCACAAAGCCACTGTAATGAAGGTTAGAAATGTAGGAATCCTGCACCAGTAAAATATAATAATATAAAAATACCAAAACCAACAACTTGCAGAAGATTTAGGGGAAGAAATTATAGGCAGTGAGTCTTCCAGCAATCCATATTAATTTAATTTTTATTTGCATGGCCCAGAATGAGACATTGCCTTAGTGTCTGGGTGGAGATGGCCGTTCAAACTTCTTTTTTCCATATTCACCCTGGCTGGAGAGGGAGAGATTGCCATCCCTGTCCTCCAGTTGTTCAGCTGCTTTCTTAGCTGAAAAATTTTTTTCAAATACACACATTTTCCTCCCCCCAACCCCCAAAAGCAGTCTAATACTTTCTCTTGTGTAGTGGGTTGTATGTGGTGGAGGTTTCCCATACAAAAAAAGCACAGCTGCAAATGCAGCATTCTTTAAATATTTCCCTAAAAGGCCTCTTTGCTGAGTCGCTGAAGGAATACTTGGTTAGAGCTACCCAGTCCTGTGTCTTTAGTAAAATTCATGTATTTGAGGACTTCCTCACTGTCTAGTTGTGTCTGACTATAAGCTCCTGTAGGATACACAGTAATTGTAGGGGAGGAGAGACCATCTTCAGTGCAGTGTCCTAATGCAGCCTGCTACAGAAAGCCCTTAAATCTTCCTCCATAAACCATAGAATTGTAGATTAATTGAGTTTGGAAAAGACTTCTAAGATCATCAAGTCCAATTGTTAACCCAGCACTTCCATGTCCACCATAATGCATGACCCCAAGTGCCACATCTACAGATCTTTTAAAAAATACCTCCAGGGATGGTGGCTCCACCACTTCCCTGGGCAGCCTGTTCCACAGATTGGCAACCACTGTTGCGAGGAAATTTTTCCTAATATCCAATCTAAATCTCCACTGGTGTGTCTTGAGGCCATTTCCTCTTGTCCTGTCACTTGTTACATGGGAGAAGAGACTGACCCCCACCTCACTACAACCTCCTTGCAAGTGGTTGTAGGGAGTGAAAAGGTCATCCCTGAGCCTCCTTTTTTTCCAGGCTAAACAACCCCAGCTCCCTCAGATGCTCCTCCTTAGACTTGTGCTCCAGGTTCTTCACCAGCTCCGTTGCCCTTCTTTGGGCTCATTCAGATCAATGCAATACAATAATCAATGCAAGATGTGTTTTGGATCACCCCTCTCTTCTCTGGAGTTCAGCTCACTCAGCTGGGTGTCAGGAGCTCTGTGCCTATCATCAGCTGAGCCTGCACCTCCCTAAAGAGCCATCCCTGCTGGGAGCCTCTGTGGGTCCTCCTGTGCTGCCCCAGGATCACGGGATTGTGCAGTGACCTCAGCATGGAAGGGGCTGGGAATCTCCTGGGAGTTAGTGGGGTGCCCCATTTCAGCCAAAGGCTCTGAGCTGTGCACCTATTTTGGCACTACACAGGTATGTTATCTAACCTTCTAAAGACTCACCTGTCCTGTGGGTGCCTCTGCGTGCACCAAAGAACAAATACAAACTTTCATTCCCTTTTGATGTTTGCAAAGGGGTAAGAGGGGGGAAAGTAGAGTGCTGTGCCTGGAGGGAGAAGAAACAGCATTAGAAGGGGTGGGTAAGCTGAAAGAGACAGAGCAGTTCTCAAAAAAAAGTATTAATAACTTCCAATAAAGGTACATTTGAATACTGATTTTAGGTTGTGATGGATCCAAAGAGCCCTGCATGCACTGGAATTGTCCTGGCCCACCTCTGAAGTGCTCCCACCTGAAGGGCAGGGTGCCCCAGTTTCTTAAAAGTTCGCTCTGGAATCGACACAAGGTGTGAAACAAATCTTTGAACCCTGGGTGCTTTTCCCAACTCCTGTTCCTTTATTAGAAGCCCAGAAGCCAGCATGGAATAAGCAGGGTAACAGTACAGCACGGCACATTTTTATAGCAAGGCCAAATCTTTATTATGCTTCTTGGCCCAGTTTAGTGGAGAACACTGCTGGGCCTGATTTCAGTTTTGATATCATACACCGAGGCTGCAGACCCTTAAGAGTACAAGCTGGAGAAAAGAACATAGAAAATGTTAGGAATGAGAAAAGGCCATTCAACACATTGATGCTTGTCTCTTGTAATACAGCGTTTCCCCCAGGATAGCATCTAATTGCTTCTTGAACGAGCCCACTGTCTTTGCCTCAACAACCTTGCCCAGTAGGCCATTCCAAACATTTATTATTCTTTGAGTGACAAAGCACTTCCTTATGTCTCCTCTGAATTTGTTTTTTGAACTTCCATTTATGCCCCCGATCCTGTCATCTGTGCTGTATCAAAAGTAGTAACATGCATTGATATTATCCATTCAGCTAAGATTTTTGTATACTTCTGTTAGACCCCCCTTAAATGTCTTCTTTTTTTTTTTTAAGTTGAATAGATTGAGGGTTTTTTTCACCTTTCAGTAACTTCTACAATTTTATCCTGGAACCAAGTTGAGCAAAAATATTTGTTAAAGCCTGACTTACATTAGATCACACTGAATGGATGTATAAAGTCTACTGTAGAAACACATTTTAGTAATTTTTTTTCTCCTACTCTTTTGGAGACTAAACTATAATTTAGTTTTCCTGATGCTTGCAGCTGGTTACTTTGCCAAAAGTTAACTTTTGGCAAAAGTTAACTAGGAAGATGTCAAGAATAAAAAGCTTGGTATGAAATTTGGAAAAATCTGATCTTTATTTTTTTTTCATTTATACTGTGGGCTTCCTCCCCACTTCTCTTTCTCCAAGTAGTGGTTTGGATTTTTTAAGAGAATTGCTTATCATTTGGGATTTTCCATGTGATAGTGCTTTGCAGAATCTATATGAAGAAATGTCAGAATACATCTGTGATCTCCCCAAAAGCCACTGAACCAGCCAGTCACAGGTTCAGCCCTCATTCACTTCCACAGCCAAGGTGAATAGTTCATTACCTTTTTGGATGACATTCCAGGGCATGTGTTATGCAGGAGGCCAGAACTGATGATCTAATGGTCCCTTCTGGCCTTAAAAAATATCTACAAATAATGATTATAGATGAAATATATATGTCCTGCACAAAGTAAAAACCAGCAGACATTGGGTGGGAATAAGAAATTAAGGAAAAGAATTTTGCCTCAGCCCTTTCCCAGAGGCTGGACAAACAGCATTAACCTGATGGCAGCCATGGCTACTTACTCATTCTCTCTTAAGTTTTTCATCCTATTTTTCATATTAACAATGTGGGGTTTGGTTTTTAGGCCATCTGTAAATCTTCTAGTTTTCTCTGAATTCCTTCCCAATGCATTTCTAGGAATGTGAGATCTGAGCAAGACCTGCAGGTTGTCCCTACAGCGCCGGGCTGAGCTGGGATTATTTCCTCACAGGTTCTCCACAGAGGTAAATGTTTCCATCAGCATCACTGAGTCTAGATCAGGTAAATTAGTATTGGCAAAAATTAGCTTAGACAATGGACTAGCATAATTTATAGTTTGGAGGTGAGTTTGGTCTCATCCTGTGTGTTCTCTGTGCAGGTTTGCCCTGTGGGACCCAGGCACGCTGCTGCTGGACCATCACAGCCCAGGGACTCGTTCTTCTTTCCCCTGGTTGGGACCCTGGCTGTCAGTCAGCCCTGCACCAGCACTGTGTAGGACTATGCTGGATCATCTCTGGGTAATGAACAAGTCAGCCCCATAGGTCTCAGGAAATTATTTTTGCTATTATGCTACCAGGGAGAGAAAACTGATGTATGAGGCTGTAATTATTGGGATCATGCTTCAGTTCTTCTCTGAAAAATCTGAACAATATTTGCTTTGCTCCAGGCCCTGGGAATCTCCCATGATTTGTCAAAAAATAATTGTTGGTGGTACAATAAATTTGTTGTTCAATTCCCTGAGTGTTCTGGGCTTTATGCAATGTGGAAAGCTGATTTGTTTATATTCACATTTTCTCTATATTCCCTTACCCATTCTTTGTCATTATCTTTATTTCTACAGGTTTATTTCTCTCCAGTGTTTTCTAGTTGTTCAAACTTTGTGTTTGTATATTTATTTAAAGGCAGATTTCAAAAGATTTCAGTCTCTCAGTTTACTGAAGGATTCAGCTTCTTGCTAGTTCTTCATCTCCCCTGGTGTTTTTGCGAGCGCTCTTGTTCTCCTTACCCGTCTATCTAGTGCTAACCTCTTTGGTCTCTTTGCTGCTCACGTCTGTTGCTCACAAACCTCAGAGTCCTGGTTTTGAACTACAATCCCCTTACATTCAGCGAGTCTTTGGACATTATCTGCTCCTTGTTCTACACTTTTTTTTTTTTTGGCAGAGGAATTCGGCGGCTTCTGACATGTTTTTAGAAGTCTGAAATATTTTTCTGCACAGATTTTCATTTTTCCTCCTAAGAGGGATTCATTCTTACCCCACATAATGCAGCTGTGGGAGCAGAAGGGCTGGAACCCAGCACTAGTCACCACCAGGAGAGATGACACAGGGGCAGGGTACCAGCCTGGGGCATGGATGAGCCTGGAACAAACCTTTCTTCTCTCACAGGCTTCCCCTGAGGGAAACCATTTGTTCTTTCTACTTCAGCACATCTGTACAAAACGCTGATAGCTGATATAAACCCATCTTTAACGTGTGGTTACAAAGAGAGTTTTAGAAGTGGCCAAAGATGTCAGGCCCTGCATGGAGGGCTTTGCTGTGTGAGGTCACTGTGACCCAGCATGAAATTGTTGTGCTTCTGCTCCCTGCAAAGATCTTCCTCACTCCTCAAGCAGTGTGCGAGTCTCCCTTCAGGTGAACCTGCAATGCAAAGGACATCTGTCACTTCCCTAGGATTAGAGCTGCCTGGAGGGAAGCACATCTCTGGGAGGACCAAGACCATGGTAGCTCCATGTCCATGTGCAAAGGGCTGTGGGGTTTTTGTTACCTTTGGCAAGTTGGTCCTTCCGTCCTGCCCAGTGTTTCAGATAGTTAAGACAGGTTGTCCTGTCAGAACTACCAACTATAACTAGACAATTCACTGGATTGAAACATTTTCAAGTGTTTACAACCACATCTCCTCCCCAGAGGGATCTCTGAGCTGCAGTGCTTGCTGTATTGTCTTTGGCGAGCTCCATAGAGTTCCTGAATTTATGTGCTTAAAAATCAATGAGCCTTGGTTAGACAAGAACCCAAATGCTGTGACTCCATCCCTAAGATTTCACAGGGATTCTGAGAGATATAAATAAACCTTGGTTTTGTAGCCTTTAGAACCTCTATCAAAAACTTTAAAGTCAATTTAAAATTATGAGCCAGATACACCATGAGAATCACACTTTAAAACATAGGTCATCTTTATGTGGTAAGGTGTGAGAAGCTATTTAATTAAATGAATTGTAATCTTCTGCAGCCTCTGCTAGCCAACAGGAGCTAATGACAGAGCAGGCAATGAGAAGCCTGGTTGTATAAACACCATCATTCAGATCTGGGCTCTTCTGTGCCATGCAGGTCTCATGCCCACCTCGCTCCCCGGGGCAGCTGGTGGCAAACACGGGTGTGCAGATTTGTCCACAGCCCAGCCCGTCCCCTCCACTCAGCATGAATGCCAGCTTTCTCCTCCCATGGACTTCAGAGCTCCCCAAAGGCCTGGTCAGGCTCTCTGAAAGTGAAATGAGCAGAGTTTGGCCTTTTGCTTAAAATACAGCCCAGCCATACCAAAAGGAGTCCCTGGGACCCCCTCATTTGGCGTGGGCCATGTGGACGAAGTCCTCATCACAGGCTCTCTTTGTTGCAGTATTTTGTGTCAAGCTAAAGCAAGCAGAAATCTTCCTTCTCCTTTGAAAGAGATGTAAAAAAGGCATGGAGAGATGGAAGAAACAACCAGAAGAATCCAGAGAGACAAAAAGTCAAGAGAGAGAAAGAAAGAGACTGAGAGGGAGAAAGGTGAAAGAAAGAGCTGTCTCAACAGTCAAGGGAACAGGTGGTGTGTCATCTCCCTCTCAGTATAAAGAGGTTGTGTGGGAAGAGGGATATGACAGATAATATATCAAAGGAAATGAATTGCAGGATTAAGATCTTGACTTTGCTTTGTCAAATTTGCAGGTGATTATTGTATAACTCTCTGCAGCTCCTCTCAGTGATGGAAATGCTCTTCAGATCCTCACGACACAGAATCACTGGTAAAATCAACAGCTCTTCAGAGAGATGCTTACCTAAAGTAGCAGAAGGCTTCTTAAATGTCCTTCAGGCTTCTTCCAACAGTGTTACACATTCTGTGTAATCTCTATGTTCTTGAGATGTATTTGTCTCCTAACAAAATAAACCTTGAGATATATTTTCCAGGCTGACAGTAAAATTTGAGCTAAAAAAATACATTGGGAATCTCTGAAGTAAAATTTCGTTAAAATTTATAATTTTCAATCTGGTATTGTAATAACCACACTTTAGAACTATTTTTTTATATTGAGAACCAAGGATAAATCCTGGGCACAAACAAGGCATAAGACCTTCATTGATAAGGATTTGTACTCAGAAAGTATTTAACTTTTTTTAAATATTACAGATGGTCAAATGAAGATAGAACTTTTGTCCTACAAGTCAAGTATCTTTGATATTCATGTTATGTAATAGCTATGGTATTCTTTGAGGCGTCCTCAGACTTTCAGGTCCTAAAAACTTGAGCTTTCCCCTAGAAAACAAAATAAATCTCAAAAACCCATTAGAGGATTGTGTCCAATAAGACCAACCCCTGTCCAGGGCTAGCTGTGAGAGTCTGGAGGGAAAAGTAGGTTTTGCTAACCTATCTGAAAAGGCTCCCAAATGCTGTAGCATAAAATATTAAAGGAAATTTATAACTACATCCCCCTCTCCCACTTGGCCTTTCCCCAACCCTTAGAGTTCATCATTCAGGGCTTTAAAATGGTAAAAGAAAAAGTTGTAAATGGAAACAGAATCAAACCAAAACAAACCTATTAAAAACAAACTCAGATCCAAGAGATCACTCTTGCCCTCCAAATCAGGGAAATTCACACCTCGTTGCCACCAACGGGGATTCCAGACAAGGCATATCCAAATGGGACCAAAGTTACTTGAATGAAAAATTCAGCCATCCTCTTTCCTCTGCCTTCCTCCATCAGCTCCCTGAAGTGACAAGCAGCAAGAAACCTCTTCGGCCTTGCAACGTTTGAAGTGAAACTTTTTGGGAAATACTGAAAGTCACTCAGAGTCCCAAGGGAATGGTGATCCATTTTTTTCCACTCTCCCTTCTTTGTAGTTTGCTTTCCCCTATATACTTTTTTTCCCCCTTCTTACTGCAGCTTTTCTGATCACAGTATCACAGTGACTTTATCGCCGTCACCTCCTCATTGTGAACCAGCCCATCCCTTGGAGGCAGAGAGCTATTGTGGAGGTGGTAAGTAATTTGTTTTGTTCAATGGATTTCTTGTTATGCATGCATGCAAAGCCACTTTTATCTCACATTTAAATTTGTGTTTTCCCTCTTATGATTGGTTTTGTGACATCAAAAAGATTTCAGCATCTTCAAAAAATCAAGAAGAACAAACTCTTAGAAAAATAAAATAAAAATAAAAAGAAATCCTTCCTAATATACCCAGTATTTCAGTACAGCTTTAGAAAAGAAGAGATTCACTTGGGATACTGGCTACTAACGACTATGGAAATAAGCCTGATTTTTTGATCTCTAGGCCGAAACATTATTCATTTTTTTTCTTAGCCTCAAACAATGTCTTCAGATAGCCCAGGTAAAAGCAAGCCAGAAACAAAACAACATCATAGAGGAATTGCTTTATGCAGATACTTTCAGCTACACTACACAACTCGCATTGTCTTTGAACCCAGTGTGATGAGAGAATGATTTGAGACTCCAGGGACAACTCCTGGATATGTTTTTACTTCAGCACACTGTAGTGAGACAGAAATCCTTGGCTTAAGAAATGTGTTCAGCAATCTTCTGCATTTGGGGGGTGTTTATTTCTGTCTCTCTAGTAACTCTTTGGACAATGCTGAGAGCTGAGGTCAAAGAGCAGACACACTGTACATATGAGGTTATGGAGACTCTTTTTAACCTTTAAGAAAATATTTTGTCCATGCTTACTGGGTGGCTGAGAATAGGGGTGGGAAAATCCAAGCAAATCCTTCTCATAACCAGGATAAGTGGCTATAATTGTAAAGCTGGTTTTCGGGAAGGAGCCACATATATTCTTTGATTTTCAGTCATGTGCCTACTTTTCTAACACTTTAATCAGTTTACTTCTTCAGAATTGGTTAGAATTTGCCTAAATATCTGCCATGAATTGAAATATTGAACCTCAGTACAAGTGAATTGCACACAGCCTGTGGACTCTGACATGCAGGACCCAGATTTTTAGATTCAAGTAACTCCAGGAGAGAACAACAGTCCATAGAATGGCTTTCAGAGGTTTTCTTAGAAATTACATCATAAACTGTTTGGAACATTTATCTACAGTTCAATTTGTTTCTGTAAAATTCAGACTCTTTCTAGAAGCAACTGAACAGCAAAGATTTTTTTAAAATTTGATCCTCTATGACATTTCCCATTCAAGACTCATTCTTTGATGAAGAGGTGTGGACCATAGGGCAAGGGATCTTTTCTGAAGCAGCAAGGCAATGCACACAGCAGAGGCCCTGCTGCCTCCCAGGCATCCTGGCTCTCCAAGTCATGGTGAATAAGTGATGCTGCCTGGGACACGTGTGCTTTTAATACAATGTTCTGTAGTGTTCTGTAGACAGAACCCTGTCTTGCTGCAAATTTACATTTATAAAGCTGGAGTCACTTTTTTGACCGAAACAGAGCCCTCAGCATAAAAAAAAAAAAAAAAAAAAAAAAAAAAAAAAAAAAAAAAAAAGGCAGGTAACATTTAAGCATGAGCATAACTTACATCTCACACTGTAGGAAAGGCCTAGGATGCAGAGACAGCCATCCTGCACCTTCAATAAAATCTTCTGTCCTAGATTTTTCCTAGGGCAGGGGATCTTCCTTGCCCCAAGGTGGGAAGTACTACATTGCCATAACTGTGGCAGGAGCAGGGGACTCAGTTTCACAGCTGTTCATGTGAACCCACACCCTCCTAGGGAACATCTATCAGCATTTGGCCCAACACATTTGTTTGTTGGTACTCAAAAAATGTACAAGAGGCATCACACAGTGCAAAACATTGTGTGACCTAAATTCTGTGTTGTGCACCTGCCATCCCCATTTTTAAATTGCCCACCATATCTAAAACAGCCACAGAAAGTAGAAATCCCTGCAATAAACAAAAACTTTATTGAGAGTTAATTCCACTGCAAGGTGTTTGTTTTAAAGCGACATGTAGGCTTTGCTATCCCAGCTATCTAACCCATGAGTGCTACTGGACCCAGAGCTACAGAGGTATCTAGGTGCCTAATTCTGGCAAATGTGTCCCTTTCTTTCCCAATGAAATCAGTTCTTCTGTTCTCAGCCCCTTTGTGAATGTGGACTGAAGGTATTAATTATCCTGAGGAAGGGATTTTGGGTACTGTGGGAGGCTTTCCACTGCCATGAATGCAAGCAGGACTGATTAGGAAGGTAATTTGAGGCCATTACCAGCAAAGGCAGGAGGAAGGAGGTCTTCTAGCAGGGCCTGAAACCTTCCCCCTCCAGCCCCATGTTCACTGCTGCCCTTGAATTTTAGGGGCTTTTCATTCTGGCAAATGTATTTTATGAACCTGATGTACACTTAGCTAGAACAATCCCACACTGGGATCCAATTTCAAACCCACAAAGGTTGATTTATCCTTTTTCAGGCTATGTACTCATTTGAACTAAAATTACCCTGCTGCCTGCCTTCTTGATAGCAATTACATCTAAAGAGAGAGAACCACTGAACTTCATGTATTGGTAATGGTCTTTCCATCTATATTTTTCCTTGGGGAAAAAGTTGTATGGGAAAATTAGACACATTAGCCTCAGAAAAATAGTGAACAAAAATACATATTTTATACTTTTAAAAAGTATCCTCATGCTACCAATTAGAGACATTATTTAATGCAGGTATTTTAGCATTATGGTGCCAGTCTGTATATAAAACAGAACAAAATCATTTTTGATAGTTATTTAAGGGCATCCTAAATACACTCAAGAATAGTACATTTTAATTTTCAATAATGCCAGCAGACTCAAGCATTCAGATTTTAGCATAACCAGCAGGAAAACTGTTTGATGTTTTAATTATGTCCCAGAAAATGCTGAATGTGTTATAAAAGAAATCTGAAGAGGGGAGGGGGGAAAAAAAGGTTTTTATTACTGCTCAAGAGGAAGGACGTTTTACAACATAGCATTAAAAATGTAAAATGGAATAAAAAAGAACTCAGATAGTCAAAACTTTGTCTGCAACAAAGTAGGCCAGAGAAGCACAATAATATGTCTGTTAGAAGCAGTCAGCAGTGAGAAGTGAGGGAGAACATTTACATAGACATAGGGCTGAAGGAAAGGAAAAGCCTTAAAATAACCCCAAAGTCTTTTAAATTATGTTTAAGACTAGCCAGAACCCGGTAACCATTCCCAACAAGGTGTCTCGGAGGATTTCAGAGTTCCTGATTAATGTGGTGACCTACTGCTCTCTGATGCAATGCATTTAAAACCCAGCTGGGTATTCGCAGTTGGGATGGGGCTGTTGGGACTTCCTGGGGCTCTATCCTGCTGGCACCGGGGTCAGCCTCCGCAGCAAGGCTCAGGAAAGGTGTCCCCGAGGGAGGGGGAAAACGAGAACCTGAATTGCTGGGAATGAATTGAACCAGATGTAGAAAGCCCCAGCAATTCAAGCAGCGATAGGAAGTCGTGTCTCTGTGTGTGTGTGTGTGTGTGTGTGTGTGTGTGTGTGTGTGTGTGTTTAGGGGGGGAAATTGCCACGGTTAAACTCTTCCTGCCCTTGGCAGGTGGAGGAGGACGAGGGGGGACAGCGCTGCCATGTGTCCCATGTCCCCAGTGCAGGGTGGCAGAGCCACTGCAGGACGGGGCTGTTGAGGGGTGTGGGCAGCCAAAGCCTTTCCTCTGCTCATCACACCCCTGGCATGCTGCCAGTCCTTGCATACCCATATATCCACAAATTCACTCATTTCTGGCACCCAGCTTTTTTGCCTTGCTACTGGTGTGAGCTCCTTTAAGAAGGCAAAATCTTCCATTTGGTTCAGATATGTAATTTATGTTGTGTCTATACATTTTATCCCAAAAAATGTTTACTTCAGATTTTTTGAAACATCAATACAGTGAATTTGTGTATGTATATTTATACCCACATGCATATACAACACATATGAAAGGCAGGTCTGTGATTGCACTACATAGATACATCTTAGTGCCATTGATGCTTTAAAAAAGCCAGCACAAAGCTTTCTGAGGCTATGGCTTGTTAAAAAAAAATAACCCTTTATTGATAAAATCATAAATTATGTATCTAAACAAAGCAAACAAAACAAGGCCTGTTTTATTATGTAGTTGATAATGTCAAAATGATGAAAGATTTTGGAGTCAGATGTCAATGAAAGAAACAGTGCTGTGAAACCACCTTGAGCAGAATGGTATTTCAAAATGTCCAGTGTCGTGCCTGGGTATTATGATATATGTTTCTTATTTACCATCTCAGTTCTTAGAGCTTCTGTGCTTTTGATATTTTGACTGTTTGCTTAAACTCTGTATGCAAAAACAAAGCTCAAATACAAAGCTGGAGTATTAAGATTAAAGAAGAACTAGGATTCCAAGATTAAAAAGGGAGATGAATGTCTCTTGTAAATATAGAGTTAGTCTGATTTTAGAGGCTTTTTGGCAAAGATTAAAAAAACACAAAAAAAATCAGCATAGTAAAAGAAATAGCCCAAAATGCCTTAAAAAGCACGTGTAGTAGAAAAGTCTTCCTCCAGCTATAAATGAACCACTCTCTGGTGCCTATGACAAAAGTTGTTAGAGGGAGCAGGAAAGCCTCAAATTATGCAGTTTGAATGTTTTTCCTTTATTGCACCCTATTCTCTTATGTCCTTTCCACTTGATTATAGCCTGAGGCATCCACAGAGGTGACAATTCGGAGGGCAGAGGCATGAGGGAGGCTCCTGCCCGAGCCCAGGCAGGTGCTGCCTGCCCAGGTGCAGTGTCCCTGTCCCTGTCACACACAGAGGTGTTTCCCAGGCTCCCGGAGACACAGACACCTCGGGAGAGCACCAGAGCCCCGGGCTGATCCTCCCCACCCTCTCATCCCTCCTCCATCACAAGTGGAACTTGCTACCAAGAGAGCAGCCTGGCATTGTTATTCCATGCTGCAAACTTTCACCTTTTGAATAGTGTTTCCGTGTCTGTGTCAAGGCTGGGAGTCTAAGAGTTCAGGGAGACAAAAACTTGCTCGACAAGCAAAGGTTTTTCTTGAAAAAAAGAAGAGGAGAGGGAAAACATGCTTCAGATTCACGGGAATAGGTGAAAGTGACAGAGGCTTGAGACAAAGATCAGAGGTGATCCCGAACGATTTGTTGCGGGAGGATGCTGGGAGAGGGACCTGCATCCTTCGGGCCGCCCTGCTCACCGCAGAGAGAGCGGGCGATGGAGCGCACCTGTCGGTGCAGCAGGGAGAGTGCTTAGGGTTCAATTGCTTCCTCTTTTGCTCATTGCCATTGTTTGCGCTTGCTTCTGGCCGGAGAGGAGGCGATGTTCCCCATGCCGGGGCTGCTCCGTGCCTTCCCCCCGGTGATGCCGAGCAAACCCGGCTGCCCCGCACGGAGCGAGCGTCAATCACCGGCCACTCCCGGGCTGCTTCTCACCTTCTCCTTCTGTGCGCTTCACCTTTGCTGACTCGTGAACCATGAAGTGTTTTCCAGAGGAGTACGTCCCTTTTGAAATGCACATTCTTAAAGTGCTGTACAGCATAAATGGACTTGTTTTTCTTAGCCACCTCTCACAGACAACTTAGAAGTAGACCACAGAGCTCCCCAGAGGTCTGCAGACCCCCGGGTTGAAAACTAACACTCTAATGTTAATCCTTTCAGCTGCCCAGTCCAGGAAATGTGATTATTTTGCAACTGAAAGAACAGAGGCAAAGAAAGGTGATGCCAGAAAACAGGAATTTTGAAAGCTCTGCTCCCATCTAAGAGCACAGACACGGCTGGAAGTGAGGGGTGGTTTTCCTACACATCTTTCAGATGCTATTGAAATTACTCACGAAATGTTTCCCTTTCATTAATTGTCTAAACTCACATCCATAGGTGCTAAATCCCTCTGACCTCAGAGCCCACCCCCCAGGAAAATCAGACCGATTTTGTGCTTTCTGCAGCAGTGGACATAGCTGGGTGGTGAATGGAAACAGTGCCAGGTTTTGGATGAGATACTGAGATTTTAGAGGTAGCTGGTGTTCATAAACACTGGGAGCACGTCTCCACCTACTCTCCTGGGATTCCTCTCTCTTAAAGTGAGCACAGTTTGAACACTTTGATTCCCGCAAGTGTATTCAAATTAAATTTGGCATTCACAGATTTGTAGATTTTTGAGGCCAGGAGTGCATCCTTTTTTCACCCATTTTCCCCTGCATTCAGCCCAGTAACATGCACCTGACTAGAGCATAGCTTTTGTTTGATTAAAGCACATCTGCCAGAAAAGTGTTCAGACCTGATTTGAAGACATCAGGAGAGAGACTCCACCTCTTCCCTTGGTGGTTCATTCTAGTGGCTAATCACCCTCAATGTTAAATATTTGTGCCATTCTTGCTAGATTAAAGAGCATTTCAGTACGTGGCATTCCTATGAGATAATGCTTGCAATGAAGTAACCTTTTAATCTTCTTTTTGATAAATTAAACAGTGTGAGATCTTTAGGTTTTGCACTGTCAAACATTATCTACATTCAGTAAATCATTTCTGTGGCTCTTTTCTGAGCCTCCTCCAATTTCATAATGACTTTTTTTAACATGACAACTGGATCCAACAGTCTACCATATGCTTGCCTGTGGTGTATTCTATAACCTGCTTATTCTTTCCCTTACCAGGAGGGTGAGAATCATCCCACCTAATTGTAGCCAAACTAGAAGTTCTTGTATCTAAAAATCAGCAAAATTTCAGCTGATCTGCCAGGATGCCTCTGTAGTCACCAGAGACAGACAGACCTGAAGGTCAGTCTTTCCCATTTAGGTAATTTTGCTTCAGGGTGTATCAGAACATCTTTTCTTAGAATTATTCCCACCTTGCCAAGAGACTCATGTGCTGCAAGTGCCATCCCCGTAACATCAGCATTCTCTTTTGTCCCCCTGTCAGGGTCTCTGTCCTCCCATACCTGTAATCAGCAACGACTTTGAGAGAGCAGGTCAGAAATGTTTTCAAGGAGAGCAAAATTTCCAAAAACAATTTGCAGACATGTTTTAATGTGGACATAATTTTCACTGAGCCTGATTCATATGCATGAGGCTATTGATGTTTACTAACCGAATCCACTCAAGAAAACATCAGCTAGTTGCAGACAGACTAGTACTAGTCATTGCAAAAATTTGTTAAGGAGAAATCCCATTCAGTGACGACTCTGTATTGACAAGTGTATTTTGGAGATCTGCCAAGTAGCCAGCTCTTCACCCATTCATCCTGTGCCTTATCAGTTTTGCAAATACCAGTATTTCAATCAAAACAGTATGTGAATTAAACTTAACAGCAATTCCATAATTATCTTGCTTAAGAAATTCATTATAAAGTACCTCTAATCTTCATTTGCATTTTTCAGTCTTTTTTCTTATTCCTTTCAATTTATTTTGATTAATTGGCTCTTTTGAGCCAACTGCATATGTTCCTTGCTTGGACTCTCCTGTTTGTATCATTGGTGCAGCTGTAGGTGTCTAGTGACCACTGTCTTTCATGGCTGTAACTAATTAACTCCTGGCAGTCAGGAATGCTGCACTGAATCTGTACATTTCTCATAAAAGGAATTATTCTTTATAATTCTTTTTCTCTCTGTCGTATTTTGTCAAGAAATCCAAGTAATGCTTTATTTAACAGCTGCATGAAATCTCTAGCTTATGGCTCCCAAATTGAGGACCCCCTAACAGTGCAATTGTTCCCCTTGCTGTGTTCCAGAGAGATTTTAAGGAGGAGCATGTCCTGTTTTCTGGTTTGATTTAGTGGTCTACAAAGTCTCCTACCACTACCTCTTCCTGAGCTTTCTGAGTCAGGTAGGTGATTGAAGAGGCACTCGAATTCCTGGTGCTCATCCTGGGCTCTTGATAGCTAGGAAACCAGATAATGGTGCTTTTACTGTTCATATTTCACCTCTTTTACCCTTTCTGTTGTTCCATAACAGGACGAGATGGCTGCAGGAAACAGCACCACAAAGTCAGCAGCATGAAGTGGATGATGATGTGGTGACATTTCCTGAAAGTCTTCTGCAGCTGGTATTTTGTGAAGGGTCTTGACAGTGTGACGGCATCCCGCAGCTCCCTGTGCATCTCCAGGTAAGTGCACAGTGTACCCACAGGCCAGCCAAATCACAGGATCAGAGGAGTCAAAGGCAGGAAAGGTCTGTTAGATCACAGAGCACACGTCCCTGACAGTGAGCACCGTCATTCTTGCTCCTGCACATGTCAGATCTCAAACTGAGACCACAGCTGATCTCAGCTGAAGGGCCAAAGGGAGCTGGATGCACTTTTTCTTCATTTTGTTTTGTTTCGGTTTTGAAACCTGGTGTTCTCAGTGGTTCAGAAAGACTTTCTGCTGTGTTCTCGTGGGTGGAAAGCTAAGCCCAACACTTGAGTCTGGTTGCTGTGCTGCCTGACTGGTGGTGAGTGTGGGTCAAAGCAACACACTTTTTTTCCACCTTTCCCTGAGAGTGAGTCATGATGGACACTAATAAAGTGAGCCTTCTCTCCTCATCCAGACAAGTGGGTTTTTTTCTGAGAGAGCCTTTATAGAGTGCAGGCAGAAATCAATCCCCACACAAGCTATAGAAAAGAACCCGGTAACACCCAGGACTGTGAAACCTGTGGCACAAAAATCACAGTGATCAAAGTAAAATACTTTAATAGCTTTAGGCAAAAATACCTCCCAAACTGTGTTGTCTCTTTTTGACATCTCCTGCTGGTGCCTGGGACACAGCAGAGGAATGGGAAGGCAGCCATGCTGATGAACACCACAATGACAAGGACAAGCCTCTGAAGGAACAACATTTGGGCCCAGAGCTAAACAAGAAGGGTCGGAAAGAAGCAGGAGTGGGAAGGCTTAGCTGGTGTGAAAAGAGTGGATTGGAGAGTGAGCTGTGCTGTGGGTGAGAGATGGGAGCTGGGAGGAGGAGATAATTGAAGGGGAAGAAGGAGTGGGAGCCAGGGAGAGTGGCTATGGCTACAACTGAGAAAGGTTGGTGGAGAAGGATCAGAAGGAGCAAGGCAGGTATTGAATGTGTAGTGAGTGGATAGGAGCAGAGGGGCTGGCAGGGTGAAGGTAGGGAGGGGGATGGCAAAGCTGGAGTCAGATCTTTGTGAGCTTTGTGTAAGCCACAGCTCACCTCTGTTTCCTTCCCACTACACCCCATCTGGGGAGAGCACAGCCCTTCACAAAGCTGCTCTGGGAGTGGTGCTCAAAGACTCATTTGTCTGGGCTGGGTGAAGACAAGGCTGTGCTGACTCCTTGTCCTCTGACATCTCCAGCCTGCCGAGCTTTGGTGTCAGCAACCTGCCAGTTGTGCAGCAGAGCTGTTGTCGTGTGTTCTGTGATTCTAACACAGCAGGAAGTGTGCATTCAACTCCAGAGGCAGCACAGCAACCCAGCCTTGAAAGTCACAGTTTCCTGCCTCTCCGTGCAACTTTTTGTGACATAAGTTTAATTCAGCAGGCTGTTTGCAGCTACTGATTTTTATTCTCCTTTCCTGGGGTTCATTTAGAGCCTTACCTCTGCCTGCTTAGCAGATCCTTATCTCACACTGAACTAGCAAAACTTTGGGTGAGTCTGGTCTCTTGAAGAACAGAATTCACTGCACGTGGTTACAGGAGACCCCTAGAAAATTTGGTCCATTCATTCATGGACCAGAGGAAACACTTTATGACCACATGTACCAGTCAGGGAGCCAGACTTCTCTGTCCCAGCTCACAGGGGTCCTGCTATGATCCATTAGGAGTCCACCATTCCTCTGGAAGGAAAACAGCCATCTTGCAACAAGCAATTGTGGGAAACTATCAAAGCAGAAAAAAAACCCCAAACAAACGGTAATACAAAAATCAGGGCTTAGGGGACATTACAGTTGTTGTGGGTCTCTGACTTTCATGGGGAAAATTTGGAAGTGGTTATACTCGAACCTGAAGTACATTGAGCTGAACGCCAGTCACTGCAAATTATGAAGATTCAAGCAAGCTGTTTTATATTTATATGAGGCCTGATTGTTTCTTCCTCTTGCCCTGTATTATTTGCTCTACAAATCCATTAGCATTGCTTTTTCTTGCTGCATCCAAGATACTGCAGTCTATCACTTGAGCTATTCACATTACATTTTTCCTTTCTTTGGAAGACAATCTTGTCTTCAATCAAAGACCTCTTGACAAAAGGAAATAGGAACAAGAACTTGAGATGGCATAATGCAGCAAAGTGCTTTCCATACACCTGCATAATACAATTCAGTCTGCCTTTACTTTCAAAATTACGCTGAAAGATTTCTGTTGTTTACATTTGTTTGTGTGTGCCCCGACCCATTGCTCATTTAACCTTGAGGTTCCCTTCATTCCTCCTTCCCCCCACTGCTTCCCTTGTCTGTACCTCCAGCAGTTATTATTTTCTTTGTTGGTAGCAGTTTCTGTAATTGTGTTGCTGCAGCCAACACACAAGCATTTCTTTAGTCCCTTTTTGTACCAAGGAGGCTGAGTGCAACAGTCAGGTGGGTGTAAGTATTTAAGATGATTTGTCAAACAGAATCTAGTGTCTCATTTTTAGAACATCTTCTTTAGGGCCAGCGATGAAGGACTTTAGATTGGTTCAGGATTTTTTTCTGTAATGAAAGGATATATTAGAGGGAAAAAGTACTTAAAAATCAAAGGTGTGATGGGAATGACAGTGCAGAACTGGAGCTCCAGGAAGGTCTGCAGCTGATTTTGGTTGAGTCATGTTGTCCTTTGAGAGCATGCAGGACAGATTCCCTATGGGGGACAGGAATTATTGCCTTCCTATGAGCAGGTAGCTCTTATAGCTCCTGCAGGGCAGGTGGAAATCATGCTGTGTTATTGACACCCACGTCCTTAGGCTGTTCCTGCTACAGATCTTGCTTTGGGTTTCACTGAGGAACATGGTGAGGATGCATTTGCCATGTCCCAGCCATCTCCTGTTTTTTTTCAGACTCTGCTGGGCCCTTTATTTGTTTCCCAGCATGGCTGGTATAACTGTGGTCACTTCTTCCTTTCTCAAATTGCTTTGTGACTATTTATTTGCCATCTCATGTGTTAACTTAAAATCCTAGGGCTGATCCAAAATATCTTGACTTTGCTGGAATCTGAGCTGTGATGAGGTAGGGTTTTGTAGGCTGGTTTGCTAGATCACCTGAGAGGCAAAATGTGGGGAGGAATTCTGAGGGCAACTCCAGCAGCAAGCATGTCTTTCCTCACAGAAAATCCCTTAAATCCTCTAATCTTCACTTCCCAATCACATAAATGTGTATCCATAAAACTTTGTCCATGTTGGTGTATTTGTTTGAGACAGGCAGAAGCATTTATAGCTGATCTTTTTTGCTAACAGAGTAATATTGAAGGACAACCTTTTTGATACAACACACAACACTCAAATGTGGCTTCCCAAATATATTTTGGCCAGAATTTTTGCCATTTAGAGCAAGCAGCTCTAAATGTTCCAGTGTTCATTGCTGCCCCTGAGCTGGCACCCTGAGACTGCTGAAGCCACATATGAGTGGTCAGGAATAACACTGGGATGGATCCCATGTTTTAGGGTGGAAACCTCATATGATGCACAATTTGCAGTATCCCTTAGGGTGAAGCCTGTTCCCACCCACACTGTTGTCAGGGTCAAGCCTGTTCAGTCACAGTTATTGGGAATGCTGTAGATGATTCATAAGCCCTATCCACCCCCTTGATGACTGTCATAATCTGTGCTCCATATTTTATCTCAGATGGCATTTTGTGGCAGGAATCATTACTTCCACAGACAAAAGAGAAAGAATGAGTTTGTAATTGTGTCCACTAAAAATTCCAAGTGGCTTATGATTTATGGGACGGTTTATTTATTCTGCATCACTTGTGTGTACACTCCCGTACAGTAACCTGTGATTTTATAGGCACCCTCTCCACCTCAGAGTTTGCCTTTTGATAGTGAAACCAATCATCAGTACAAACACACTATTTCTAATACTGCATAGTCCCCTACAGTCTGTAATAGCTGCTACATAAGTGAATCACTAATGATGATATCCTTATTTGAAGCAAAATCTGGCTGCTGACATCTCCTCTCTGTTGCTTATCTCTGTGAGTCTGTGCTCTGTAAATTCACTGGAGGTGTATTGTTTTCTATCAGTGACAGAGCTGACTTTTTGCTGCAGTGATGAGGTACGAGCAATTCAAATCTTCTGAGTTAACAATTCTGGACCTTTATCCCTCCCTTCTTTCCTCTCACTTTTTTTCACTGGCAATGCTATTTATTACTTTTATGTTTCCCTGTGATCCCTGGCTCCTCATGGGATAAAACAGTGGTATGCATCCCTGTACCAACCAGCCTGACACAGAAACTTGTGGGAGGCAGGGGACTGTTGGGAGTTTATGCCACTCAAGAGAGGCTTTAACTGGGGGTGCAATTGCAGAAGCACCCATGAATATCCCTCACTGGTGTTGTTTTGCCCTGGATGAGACTATAGACCCTTTGAAGAGGCAATTTGTACCATAATCAGGAAATCACAGGAATTATTTTCTTTTTCCATCCTTACCTCTCTAGCTAATTTTTTTTTTTTTTATTTTTTTTTTTTTTTTTTTTTTTTTTTTCCTTTAAACTGATCTATGGATTTATAGACTCACCTCAGACTTGGGAGCCAGCATAAAAAGCTCTTACCCACCAGGTGGCATTTTCTCACATGTCCAGCCTTAATTCTAATGTGAATGCTTTCTACATATAATTATAAAACTGAGGGCCAATAAAGTGCACCTGTAGAGCAGAAACTTGACTGTTCTCAATTCTGTTCTAATTATCAAGCCTCAGAGCAAAAACCAGGTTTCAAAGAAAACTTTCTGTACAGGCCTCAATAGAGTTAAAGGAGAAACATTTTAAGTTGATGAGCTGACACTTGTAGAAGCAAATATATTAAATAAATCATGATTCGTTTTGGGGCTAAATCTGACTTACATCAACTCTGGAAAAACTAGATCCTAATGAGTGACAGTTTGGTGTTTTCTGTCACTTCCTACAGTAATGGCCCCAAGCTGACACTGCTCTGTGGGAGTCTAATACTTCTGAACAAAAGTTTTTTTGGAGTGAGATAGACAAGGTAGAAATCCCAAGGTGACTGGAAGGAATGTCTAATGACTGGAAAGACATATTTACTGGCAGACTGTATGTAAGCTGTGACAGTTGACAGGGCTTGATTGTAATAAATATAGTTGATGAAGAGAAGGCTGACAGGTGAGGACAGAGAGAGAAAAAGAGTCAAAAGATCTGCATTGGCTGAACCCTATTAATGGTAAGTTGGTAACAAAGCCCAGAGTCATAAAAGAAAACAGGTATCGCAAACTGATGTCTAAACAGTGAAATGTGTAGGACTTGCAGGTTGCTGTAACAAGCTCAGATTTGTTGACCTTTCTTCTAGCTATTTTGTAAGTGCTGTTTTCAGTTGATATTTCAGCAGGCAGGCACCTGATTTTTTAAATACTGGGTATGATTAATCATGTAACAGAATAAACCCTGATCAAGGTCATAATTATTGCTTCAATCTCTAACTTTTGCTGCTTTGATCAGGGGATTTGATGTTGGAAAATGTGCCTCCACGTGCTGTGAAGGAGTAAATCTTGCTGGAGATCTGTTCTGCTGGAAACAAAAAGGATTCTTGTAAAGGAAATTAAACTATATAAAACCTGAAAGTGTTTCTATAAATGCAGAGGCTCACAACACACAAACACACACACACACAAACCCACACACACACACAGAGTGATCGACCCTGAAAATGGAAACAACTCTGGCATATTAAATCATGACACTTTATAACTGACTGGTCAGAGTTTCAACAATAGGATTTCCAATGAGCTCTGCGCTTTCTTCCCCCAGGCAAATGTCACACACTGAAACTAAACAGGATCTTTTTTTTTTTCTTGTTCATCCCCACGTGCTGTTTTCTGTGCCCAAGACACAAATCTGTATTCAAAAATGCCTTAACCCTTTGGAAGGGCAATCCTCCCTCTTCATGCCCCAAGAGAAGGGAGGTTTGTGTCAGCTGTGGGACGTGGGGACATTTTGCCTGCTTTGGTACCAGGGTCAGTCTGCACATTTATTGCACTCCCATTTCAAAAGGGAAGAAAAGGAAAAAAAAAAGTCGCAAGGGAATATCTGTCTGGAGAAAAGCACGCAGGAATTGCACAAACTTAATGCAAAGGTTAATAACAAGGGACATCCCTTGTTAGGAATATCAAGTGAGAGTTCTTCTAAACTCTGGAAATGGGCTCATGTAACAGCAGTGACACTGTTTGCTCACTTTCACCACACATGGACAGAGGTGAAAATCCCTTCACCTTCTCACTTGTATGAAACACAAAAGCATTTGTGAAATATTTAGACAACTAAAATATTGAGAGAACCTTTCTTGTTGAAAATTGCTTTTATTTTACCTGGATATCCTCCTTTCCTCCCCACCAGATGCCACAGTCTCTTTAAGTGGTGCTGAGACTAAATGAATTGTGGGGAGCACCAGGGAAAATAAAAAGAGACCATAAAGTCACACTACAAAGACTCTCAGGGTAGCAGAGTGCTTACATGTCAATCACAGCAATGCTCCCTCTTTGCCTGTCTCCCACACAGCACTGGATCCAGCCACTCTGCTGCTCACTGCTACCTGTTTGGAATTGCAGGATTCAGAGCCATGGCTTGTCAGCATGGGAGTTGTCAGCCTAATTGGCACATCCACACACACTTTATACACTCCTCTGGTTGTCAGTGCACACCTTGTAGGTGGGCATGAGAGTGTCCTGTCAGGTAGAAAGCTCTCCACACAAGCACACAGATGCTTTCTGGTTTGGTATTAAGATAATGTTTGTATCCAATGACCTTAAAAATAATTTCTGACCTTAATAATTCTATGATAGCCACAGATACTTTTTATCTGTCCTTTGTACACTGGTTTATTGCATTCCAGGATATGCACCTAGACCTCATCTGCTATCTTATGCATGTAATGTCAAAGTGAATTTATGGTTATTTACTTCAGTGGCCATCCTTTGATACTCAGGCAGAAGATGGGGCATCACTGTATTTAAATAGAAAAAAAATACATTTAATTGCAAATCTGTGAGTACACAAACACACACAGAGTTTCTGCTCTGAAACCCAGCCTCGTGAAGCCTGAACTCCATGCCAACAAATGTCTCATGTAGTGAAGGCCTTGAGCCAGGCAGCTGGAGGCACAAGACAAAGAAAGGGATGTATAAGCTACGCTGTAACTCTTGATTTTGTTTGTTTTTAATACATGTTTATGTTTTTCTTTGCATACTTCACCTGTTTTGTTTTGGTTTGACCTTCTTCCAGGGACTTTACCACAGCTGTAAGCTGGTGAGAACATGGAAATTTTATTCACTCAAAAAGCAGTGTGTTGGAGCCAGTGTAAGTGGCTGTGGATGCCTTGCCTTTAGTTTGTCATATCTTTTAGGCTCCAGGACACATTCAAGGTTGGTTCCTTGTCAGAAGAGGTAAGTAGAAGACAAAACAGGAATTAAAATCTACATGGAGTGTGTCTTCTCTCACAGGGAAACCTCGTTAAAGTCAACATGACTATGACCATTGGATCAGGATCAGTCTTTTATTTCAATGCTGAAAATGTCAAGAACTGTGTTTTTAAAGGGACTATAGCAGTAGCAAGATACATTTTTTTAGTGTTTCATGGCCTAATCAAAATACCACTGAAAGCAGAAACTGAATGCAAATATCAGAGAAAATTTTCTGAGGTTAAATTCACAAGGAAAGAGAATATTCTCCTGGAAACTGGGGATACTCTGCAGAGTGAACTGCTATTGCTGAGGCAGGGTTAAAATTGTATCTCTAGGGCTTTTTAATGGAAGTCATATAACTTACCATATATTCTACCATATATTTTGCATCTTTAAATTCAGGCTGATTTTGGATATCTTCTGAGAGCCATATTTCCAAGAGGGCAATAATCAGCAGTCCATTGTCTGTGGTGCAAGATGTATCATAAGGAGCTCAATAATGGTTCTGAAGGCTGTGTATCTCACTTGAGACAAAACACTGGAGAAAAGACTTTCAGAAGGAGCAGAACAAAAATGATCTTGTGATTCCTAAGGTCTGAAGTAGGCCAGGTCTTGTGCACTGGTAAGAATGGTTTTTACAGGTCTGTTCATGCAACTGGGATAGGGATGGATATTATTGATAACGTTCCTATGTAACTTCTGTTCTGAATACTTCATCTGGTTCCCAATTAGAATAAGCACCTCACTAAAAAAATTATAGCTTTCCAAGTTTTGCACACAATTTTCCCTGCAGAAATTGTTTAGTGTGTTCAGATCCCTTCCTTTAGTTTAGATTCTCTTTAAAAATATTTTACAAGTTGGAAAGAAAAACCCAAACCAAAAAAAAAAAAACCCTTTTGTATCATAACTATAGAACACATAATAATCCAAGTGAAAGCTTCAGCTAGAATCACAGTTATGTATGGCACCAAACACAACATGAGGGATGAGTCAGTAGCACTGGCATAAGGTTTACAATTGTATTTAAGTTGTTAAGAGGAAAAAGTGTTTTTGTTGCCACAGGAGGTGCAGGATAATGCCCAGGACTTCAGCTGCAAAACTCCTGTTTTGTCTTTTGCTATTTGTTCATAAAAGCTTGCCAAGTGCATGGACCCTCATTAAATGCCTTGCTGTTGTAATAACGGCATGAGAACACCCAGCAAGTTTTTTGTGCCAGAGGAAACTTCTGTGAGAAAAAGAAGCAAGTACATGATGCTGTGCTTTCAACAGACACCACTGAGAGCTGTGTTTGGGGACTGATGTGTCAGCTGCTTATCAATACAGCCATGGAACTGAATACATCAGGAAAGCTTTAAGAAGAATGGGAGAAATAGAAAAAGAATGTAAGGATAATGGGGCAAAATTATTTCCAGTGTTAAATGTGCTGAAGCAAATGTAGTTTCATCAAGGAGAAGTTTGCACTGTTGTGTTCCAGGCCTATTGTTTGGGTTGATTACACGGCAACACAGAATTGATTTCTTGAGCTTAGGACAGTTGGCAAACTTGACTAGACTTAAAATGAACCTCTTTGATTCTGTCTACAAAATTACAGCAGATTTGATAAAGTAAAGATGTATCCTTTGAAGTATTCCCTATCAACATAAGTGCTAAGAACACCTAAGCAAAGGAATTTTAACAGTTTTGAAAGCAGTAGCAAAAGAACATCAATGAGGATTGCAGCTAAGGGCA
This sequence comes from Passer domesticus, assembly GCF_036417665.1. Lineage (NCBI taxonomy): Eukaryota > Metazoa > Chordata > Aves > Passeriformes > Passeridae > Passer > Passer domesticus. The sequence continues at coordinate 50,189,954 of NC_087481.1, forward strand.
TGCCCACAAGGCACTATACTAACTGCATCTATCCTGCAGGCAATAAGCAATTGCTAAAGATTCCAGACTTTTTAAAGTTCATAGTTCATCTCATAAAAACTTTACTTCCAACTTATGATATGTTTTTGCTGGTTCAGTTTGTCTTTCAGTAGACAACTCCAAGAGGAGGCCTTACCGAGCAGATCTGCATAAGGACATGAAAAAAGTTTCTCTTTTTTGTGTGTCACATGATGATTGCAAAGTGGGAAGTGTGATCATGTCCTGTTACACCCTGTCTTAAGAGCATGTAAGATATAATTCTTCCAAGCACTTCAACAACAGAAAAGCTTCAGTCCAAATGCTGTGTGGATTCAAGCCCCATATTGCAAGAGAGAAGGGCTGTCCTTCACATTACAAATTACTCACAAGTGTTGGATTTGAGATGCCCATGTTGCTGCAAGATGTTTTTCCATGAGCAGGGAACAATATGAAGGACAACTAATGATCCAGTGATAGTTTCAGGCCAGTTATCTGCTTTGCAGTCTGATTCTGCTGGCCCATCAACGCCAATGCTCTTACAGCTGTGTTCTTACTGCTTCTGTTGGGCAACTTGCTCTGCCTTGCAAATTTATCATTAGCAAGGATGAACACAAAGAATAAATAACAGAAGGATCTGGACAGAAACAAGATGAAAACAAGAGTTGGTTTTAGACAGCAAACAGGATCTGAGTTGCTGGCACTAGGAAATGAGTCACTGAACAACTCGGATATTTAATTTGGGCAGTAGAGGAGATGTAATTAAAAAGCTTTTACTTTTTAATGAAGATTTCATACTGGTGATGCTTGGTAGATTTCAGTGCAACCACAGCAAATTAGTGATAGCCACAGTTATGACAATTAGGATTCTCAAAACATGATCATGTTACTGTGGCTTAATGAACTGCTGTATGTCAGCTGAGCTGTGGGAAATGGCACATGTATGCCCTCAGCCCAAACAGGAGCTACTGAGTCAGTGCAAACCTCTTCCAGTGAGTTTTAAGCAAACACCAGACAGCAGTGGACAAATAACATGCACAGTCAGTCGCTGGTGCTCAGCTCCTAAGTAGAGTGCACCAATTAAAAGTATCTGACTTCTCAGAGAAAAAATGGGAGAAATGTATGTCTTGTTTCAGATCATCTAGCATGTTTCCCCAAGACATGTGGCTCCCAAATTCCCTTCATAGTTGTACTTCCTCAAATTTGATGAAGGTATTATTTCCACAGCAGAGCTGTAAGAAAAAGAATAAAAAGTGATTGTGACAGAGAGCAGCTGAAATAGATTCAAGATTAGCAAGGTGTGAACAACTGTTTTTACCATAAGCCTGATCCAAAGGCAGTGGACTCACCAGGATGGTTTTCTGTTGACTTCAAGAAGTTTGGTGTCAAACCCAGCTTAGTGAAGAAAATATAAGCCAGGAAAACATTATTTGTTCTGAGGTACATCTTTCCTATATGTCATGAAAGTGTCTGCCTCATAAATGTCCACCATGTTAATTAATAATAGAAACACAAAAAGGGTAATGGCTTTAAACTGAAAGAAGGTAGACTTAAATTAGATATTAGGAAGAAATTATTCCCTGTGAGGGTGGTGTGGCCCTGGTACATGTTGCCCAAAGATGTTGTGGATGTTCCATCCTGGAAGTGTTCAAGGACAGGTTGGACAAGACTTTGATCAACTTGGTCTAGTAGAAGGTGTAGGTCTAGGAGAAGGTCTACCTGCCCACAGCAGGTAATTAAATGAACTTAAAAGTCCCTTCCAACCTAAATTATTCTATGGTTCTATGAAATTAATTTTTTTTTACCTTCGTGCTTTTCCTACACGAAGCTCTACCTTGCTCAATACTGAAGTTTTACTGCTGATTAAGTATCACTTTATTCATTCACTGAAAGCTAATAAAAATTGGCTGATTAGAAAACCCCAGGCTGCACATCTTAAATAGTCATTAAACAATCATTACAGATAGAAACAGCTACAACTGGCTTCTGTTAAAATGCTGCTGATTATTATATAATCCTTTTTCAAGTCAAAATGAATGCATAATCAAAGCACAAAGCAAACAGTTTGAAAGTTCTGAGCTGGCTGTGCAAAGCTATAATGTATCAACAAACCTCTAAATTAATGCCCAATTCAGTAGATCAGTGTTGATGTACAGCAGAAGAAATAATTGAGGAAAAAGTGTGGAACCATGAGCACTGGTGAAGTGAGCTTCTTTTGACATAACTTCATCTAGAGCCTTGCAGTAAACCCTTGCAGCTCTGACCCAAAGACACGTGTCTGGTGTCAAGCACTAAAGGTAAGTACACAGCCCTGGTGTTTCTTATTGTTATTACTGATACTGTTATTTACAAAGAGTCACATTAAACTGCAGCTGAAGACACACAAACATTGAGATAAATCCAGTACAGGACCAAAACACTGTGAATTGATCCTTACCCAGTAACATATCTGCTTTAAAGAGAATCCTTAATGAAATTTAATAAGGAAACCCTCAGATAAATAAGGATACCTTCTGATCCTTATTATCCTGGTATAAATTTGGAGCAACTTCAATGAAAAGTAGTGGAGTTGTTCAGCATTTACTAAGAGTGCAAATGAGCACAGAATGAAAACCAGAGACTTTGGGAAGCCTTAAGCCAATAACTCAGCTTTCTGAATCAAGAAGATCACTTGTTAAAGTTAGAGTAAAAAAACTCCTGTCTTCCTCCTTCTCTGTAATAACATTTTTCTTAATAGTTCTTGCTTAATCTTTGCATATTCTACATGAAATAAATGGTCAGGATGTTTAAATTTCCACCCTGTAGCACCTGCAAGTTACAGGCCAGACCCATTTGCTTGATTGAGGCAAGCAAGAATCATTACCACATAGGGCAGCTGATCTTCCCCCGCTTAAACACCTGCAAATGCAGGTCATCTGGGAGTTTGAACCTATTAAGGTTCTTATAATTGAGACAAGGGCAAAATAGTTTGTAAAATGGTCCACGAACAGAAAGATGAGAGAGAGGGAGAGAGAAGGAGAAAGACACTCTGGTTGGATGACAGGAAATCACATAACAATATTTGCAAGTGAGCTTTGGGAGCATGGTCTTTGTAATGGGGTTAGCTAATCCAGATAGTAATAAGGATAGGAAAGTCAGCAATCATAATCATATTTAATGGATTCCAGATGGAGAAATATAATTGTTCTCATTATCATTGTGAAAACTCCAAGGAAATACAATCCCAAGATACTTTACCTTGACAGGCAACCAGGAACAATATCCACATCAAGTCATGGGTTTTGTAGGTAGAGTTGTCAGTTATTTCCTTTTTGTAGCATTCCCTTCTAATGTAATGGTTTGATTAACCTAAGACATTCTGATGTGAGTATAAAAGCAATGTTAATGAAATGTCTGCTTAATTGACTGTGCATCTCTATACCATATGATGTGGTGGCTTACTAAATACGATGTGGAATTAAAAAGAAAACCCAAAAGCCTTGTATATCATGAGACTTTTCCTTTGTAATGTGGTTAAAATGAAATATGGCTGTAAGCACAGGCCTTTTTGGGTGCAGCTGTTCTTTTTGTTTGGGTTGATAATTGGAACCAGTCCCATGGGCCTATTTGATGTTATCTCTTGTTTAAAACTAAACTGTCAAAGCTTATCCCCCCTGTGTACTCAACAGGGAGTAGTTCTGGGGAAACTTTCTTCTTAAGTATTTTTAACCCCTCCTCCCTGCACGCATTCTCTAAACTGAACCAGGGCAGTCATGAAATGATGTCTTCACAGGAACACTTGTACAGCAAAATATTTCTTTGTGGAAAATTGAGCCTTTTCATGTTATATGTCTTTGTAACAGAGGTCTAAAAGAAAAGATCCCACAGCAGAAGTCAGATGATCAGGATGTGATCTCTCAGCTTTAAAACAACTCGTCTCTCTACAAAGGGACTCCTGCACAGCATCCCCATGGCATGAGAGGAGATCAGGGTGTGGGGCAGAGAGGCAGATGTCTCCCACAATATGAACCAATACTGGCTCCAGGAGCACCACAACTGGGTTTCACAAAGTCTCCTGTGTGACTCTGACATGCCTGATCCCAAGCTAATGCATTAGTGAACTGTGGAGACTTTCCACTTGGGGTGGTCGTAGCTCAGGACTTTCTGTGAGGGTACTGGAATCTTTAGATGTAACCTCAGAATTGTTAAATTTGCCCAGTTCAGAAGATGCTGGACCTGGTGTTTTGGTTGGTTTCTTCAATGCCAGGAGGTAGGCAGCAGGGAACATGCCTGCTGCAGTCCAACGAGGAGGCATTTTGAGTTTGCTTCACAGCTTTCATTTTCCTTTGAAGTTATTGAAAGTTTTTTGAATTATAATATCGAGACAAGTCAATGGTGTGATCTCAAATTAACAACACTAAAAAAGAAAATGTTATTTTGGCCATCAGACCATTGGGTCATTTTCTTAGTTGGCTCTATTTCAGATATACTTTTGTCAAAAAACATCAGGCCTTCTGCTAGATATTTCTGTTTGTACAGATTTTGTCAGGCTGTTACATATTGTTATGGTACCTATGGAGCTGACTTTAATAGAGTAGGAGGAAGGAGAATAAGAATCACTGATAGATGTCATTGTCGTCTCCACTATCTTGGGCAAATGAGAAAGGGAAAACTGTTACAAGTTACAAGGCTTGTTTGTTGCATTGTTCTGGCATGTCCTGTGTCATGCACTGCTCCTCTTGAATGGCCCATTTTCTGGATAAGAGAACCTTTCTCAAACCCCATAGATCATTTATGCATGCTATTCACAGCCACACTACTTTTGAAAAACTAGACCCAAACAATACACTGGTTTCTCCTCCTGCAGACACATGCACACCTTGGAGGGGTTGCAGTGGCCTGCAGGGGTTGGAACCCATGGTAGTATGTTCAACTTCTACTATACAACGTTTCTGATAAGTAACAAATATCCCGTGCAGGCTGGGACTTCTTTTTGCCTTTGTTGCACTCATCTGATCTTGCCTTTTTCTTAGCACTCATTTTCACTATTTCCTTCTAGTTTTTAGACCCAGTGCAGCAGTGTGTCCTTCTCCAAATCGATTTGTCTCTCCCCTATAAACTCATGGCAGGACACCTGGAAGAGCCCTTCTGAGTAAAATCACAAGTAAAAGCTGCTGATAGCTGTAAAAACAGCATATGAACTTCCTATCTTGTGCACTTGGTGTGTCTGAGACACTTTTGGCAAGCAAACACTTTGCAGTCCCCTTTAGGGAGTAACTGCTGGAATGCCTAAGCACAGGCTGTAGGTTGCAGGTTGATTTTGTGCCCCAAGAGAACAAAGATGCTTGTGAGGCCTGGCCCATTTGTAGAAAAAAAATGCTCAAGCTGTAGGTCCATCTCACCACCACAAACCAGTTTCTGTAGACCTGTCATGTATGTGAGATGGGGAATGATTCTTAGGTCCCTTGGGGGATGCCAGGACTTAGTACATTGTAGATAAATATAAGTTTCTATTTAAAACCAGTACTACTGGGACTAGATGTAAGAGGGGCTGGAAAAAGCCATTTCTAAAAATACAGGAAATAGCTATATGGTTACAGAAGTGAATTACCAGCTGTGGGTAATCATATAACTCACATATTAACAATGAGAATCTACTGTGTAAGGGGGAAAAACAACAATTCACATAAGCTTGAAAGACAATAGGCCAGTTCCTGATCAGGCTGCAGAAAAAGGAGCAGAGAGAATATATGGAGGGCAGAAAAAGTGGAAGTTGGTGCTTTCTTACAGGAAAGCCCATGGAGAAGGGATCTCTAGAAATGTCAGTAAGGGCAATGGAAAGCATTCATTTACTTTTAGGAGGTACTGCTTGCAAAAGTGAGGTTAAGAGTATGGACATGAAGCAATGTCAGGAGGTCACTTTGCTGGACTGCCCCATCTGTTCACAGATTCATCTCTGGAAGCAGCAGCCCCAGAAATAAGTCCAGTACAATGCTTACAACACTTGGCATACAAGACTCTCACAGCAGTTTTGAGCTGTATCTAACACTGGACTGCCTCACTGCTGACAGAGGACTGATTAGGCCTCATGTGTTACAGGTGGGAAAACAGAGGCATTCACTTTGTCAGTTATTGAAAGAGTAGAAACAGAAACAGAACCCATCCATTTAGCTTCATTTTCATCAATTTCAATTAGTCATCCGAACTTCCATTTCCTGTCAGGCCTTTTAGCTGCAAAGACCCTATCTTAGAGGGTTTTCCTGGCATGTTCTGGAAAAGTTCATCTTGTCTTTTTCATTTTTTTTGTCCTCATCCCTGCTGTTAAGAATCTGAGTCTTTTCTTCCTGTGGGCCTCTCCAGTGCCTATTCCTTTAAAATCCCTTTTGAGTAATTTTGACTGTTATTCTAAGCAATAGTAGATGGTTTTGATCTGTGGAGCTATGTAAAAACTGTGTTCTCAACCTGTCTCTCTATCTGTTTTTCTTCTTCAGTGTTAGAGCTTCATTCTCATGGGTTTGACCAGAACAGTTGCTTTTGTGTAGTGGGACTAATTCTAACCTATCATCCAATTGTCAAGGGATGTCTCCACTCATTTCAAGGCAGCTTTTTTATAGTATTCTCTTTGGTTCTCCTCTGCTTTACAGCAGAGGTTTTGCAAGAACACTAAAGAATAGCTATTGCTGGAAGGCTTTTTCAGATCTAGCATGGTTTCCTTCCCAGAGGAGGGGGACATATTTGTCTTAATAGAATCATTGTGGCTCACTTTGGTGGTGCAGGCTGCTCCTAGGTCCTGCTGCAGCTGAGGGTTTGCTTGTGGCTGATGCTTCCCTACACTGCCATGGCAAGCAGAATCCTTCACCCTACCAATCTGCAAGCTTGAGTAAATCAGGAAAGTTTTAGCCACTGACAAAGAATCTGGTCCAAACTCTACAGGAAGTCAATGGAAACACCTTAGAAGTTTAGTCCCCTCAAAGAACAGGACTGACAGAACTGGACAATTACTGGTTCCTCCACTTCACTTTTCATGTCTCTGTTATTACAGTACATAGCAAAATCTGTTGTTCATGTCTCCTTTCCCCTCCCATAAGAATCTGAGAGTGGTATTTCTGCTCAGACAGGATAAAATCCTTTATGCTATGAAGCATCCCCAGAGATGCCCATCTGATTGCATCTTCTGTCCTGCTAGGGCTGCCTGCATATAAGAGTCATCATGCTTACAGAATTACTTGATTCTCAGCAGAGTTAAAATATTGATATTGTGCAAAGTTAAAGCAAAAATATATTTAAAATTATTTATTTATTTATTTAACCTATAGGCAGTAATATTATTCCAGCCTATTACTCTTAAGCACTACAACAAGACCCTGAAATGTAATTGCAGTCTTCATGTAAAAAAAAAAATTCAGTATGTTTTACAATTAAAGAAAGGAAAATAACTTTCTTGACAAAATGACAAACTAATTTTTCCTTCCATTGTTTCTGTAATATCTGTGTCTCCTTGATGGCATGCATGTTTTTCTCCTTCTCATGAAACAGCAACATCTGCTGTTCTTTATGTTTCTCCACTGCTTTTGGAGCTGCAGGCCTGGATCAACCCTTATTTTCAGGGTTTTCAGTACCATCCCAGAGACTGAAGGCAAAGTCAGACCAAAAGCTGAGCTCAGGGGTTGCAGGCTTTCAGGGACAAAAGAAGCACACCCAGGACTGCAAAACCAGTAGAAAACTGGAGAGTTGGCAGCAGTGGCCAGCAGTGGGAATGTGTTCATGTCTTCAAAGCCAGCAAACTGTGGCACCTTGATGTGGAATTTAGCTTGAAAAACACAGTATCAGCATTCATTTCATAATAAAATTGTTTATTTGTTTTAGAGGAGTAGCATTTACAGACCTGGTCAGAGATGGTAGACAACACACACTCCAAAAGAACAGAATTGAGAAACAGGCTGTGTCAGTATGAAAAACACCAAACTGAGCAGCTCATTTGCCAGGTTTCTTTGGCTTTGCCAGCTCATTTTCCAGTTTTTACAAGTATTTCTTTCTCCTGGGTTGCTGTATGAAAGAGCTGCACAGAGCAGAGGGGAGCTGCCTGGAGGAGCACACAGCCAGCAGCCTGTGGAAGTGCCAGGTCCCCCCCTTTGGTCCCCAAACCTGGGTGCCACTGCAGGAAGAAGGGGCTAAACACAGAAAGACACAGTGAGGTGGAAGTGGTGATGTTTAACTCGGCCTGTGCTTTGGTAGCAGAGCTGGGGCTCTGTCTGGGCTTGGTTTCATCCAGAGCCCAGGGAATGTGGAGGTGGCCGTGGTGCAAACACCCTTTGTTCCCACAGTCAGCAGCAGGGCTTGGGGCTGTGTGGAGCCTGGCTATTGCACACAGCCTCATGTGCACCTTCCTTACAATGTTGGTCAGAGATCTTTTAATGTATTTTAATGCATTTTAATGTATTTATCCAGTGCATTAGAGGCATGTCTGTTGGTGCTGTTGGTGCTGTTGAGGCGTACTGATAAAATCAGTGTTTAGGGACTTGTAAAAAATGTGTTTTGACCCAACAGACCATAACTAGCCTCATGGTTGTGTTTAGAGAGGTAAATGAGTATTCAGGGACTCCTAAATGTGGGCTTATTATGTAGCTACCATGAATGCCTGTGAGGGCTCTGGTCACACCTTGGCATTCCAGCCTGGGGCACTCCAAGTGCCACCTCCAGGTGTATTTGTCACTGCTGGGAGGTGTTACAGCCTAGCTCAGTGTACCAGACACGTGCTTCCTCTTCCAACACCCTTCCCTCTGGCCATGTGTTGGGACAGCCAGGCCCCAGAGCACACCCTGGGATGCCACCCCAAATCCATGGTGCACCTCTGACTCTGTTGTTGGCACGGAGGAGGTGGAGGTTGAGTTTTCTAAGGGAACATGTTCCTTGCCACATGTGGATGACACTGCCTCCATGCCTTCAAGGCCTGGAAAAAACTGAAGGCTGGGAGGGATATTAGTCTGAAGGGTTTTTATTTTTTTTTTGTTTGTTTTTAATTTAGGTTCAATTATTATCTACAGCAAGCACTCAGAAGCCAGTTCAAGAGCCATACTTCAGCTGCAGCTTGGCCTTTCTTTACTGTATGCTCTGGTTCATCTTTACACAGTAAACTAGAGGTTAAAGCTGATCAAACACAGCATTTGCCTGCACTGTTGTTTTTCTTTTATTTTTTAAAAAAATGTTCATTTTTTATTGTTTTTTCACTACTGTTTGCTGAAACTGACCAAGCGCAGGGAATAACTGTAAAGTTAAAATGAAACAGAAATTATCCAGGAAGCAAAAATGCTTGCAAAAATCTGCTAAAACCAAATGAATACCTCTCAAAGGAGTCGAAAGCATGCAAGATAATGCAGGAAACATTAACATAATATTATCTTAACCTTGTAGATAAGATTATCTGATGCGTGAAAATGGTCATCTTTTGTATTGATTCCACCATGCCATGCAGCAGTTCTTAAGAAAATGAATAGGTCATTAAATGTTCATTACTTGATAGGCTCTAAAGCAGAAAAGATGTATTAGCAAATGAATTAACTGCTTTGTTACAGTTTGAATATATCATTAATGTGTATGTTTTTCTCATGCAAGAAGTGAATTGTATGCATCTGTAGGGCAGCAGGGTCTGTAGGCTACTGGGAAGCAATATTTGCTTAATACTTGAGGGACATTTACAGTTTTAGAAAATTCAGGTCAGCCCTCATCACTTTTCAGTAGCTGGGAGCAGAGAATTTGGTTATTTATCCATTTATGAAAGGTGTCATAGGAGAGTTGTGCCTTTGTGAGGTGCCCTATTTGAGAGCAGGAGTGATGCCCTGGCTGCAGGAGTGCTGCCCCAGCCCTGCCTGACCCTGTGGGCAACAGCACTGCTCCTCGGGGACACCCAGGGAGCTGGGGGAGATGGCCATGCAAACAGCAGATAAAATGCAGATTTGCACTGCCTAGGCTGCTGGAGGGCTCAGCATCTCAGCAGTGCCATCTCACTGCTCCCAGGGGCTGCTGCCCTCAGATGCTGCCCACTTTTCACAGCCCACAGCTGACCCTCACGGGGGCCACAGGGAAAAAAGGTGCTCCCAGCAGCAGAGCATGTGGGAAGCCTGGCATCACATCCCCTAACCTTGCTGAGGGCTGCCCAGAGGAGAAAGTGCTCATTACAGACCGCTTGAAACAATGACCTGGTGGCACAGTAAAAATGCCAAAGGCCTTTCTTGCCCTATCTACAGGATCATTCCCACCTGTGCCAGACAGAGAAGGGGGGGATTTTTTCTCATTCTTTTAAAAGCTAATAAGGCTTATAATTGCATTTGAGGCTGTTTTTCAAAGCCATTTGTGTCCACACCCGCTATGACTTTAAACTATATTATAAGCGTATTAACCAATTAAGTGACATATTACCCAGAGGGACAGTCAAGAGCATGATTTTGGCTCACACAATTGTTAGAGAAATCCCAGGCTGCAAAGCTGGATAGCAAAACCATACCAGGAAAGATGTGCCGACAGTTCTGAACGCAGCACAGCTGCGAGAGAGCACTGCTCGAGCTGTGGCCTCGGAGACTGATAGCAGTGTTTGGAGCCAGGCATTGTGCAGCCAAGAGCTGAGGAAAACTCTGCTCTGTAGCTCACTCCTAACCTGCAACACCACCTGCTGTTACAATGCACCGTGTCTCCTCGGATTGCTGGGGATATGCTGAGAGCAGCAGCACTGCTCAGTTGTCTAACCCCTGGCATACAGCAGTAAGCCTTCCTAGGGAAATGTGAGTAAGGGTGTTAATTGAAAAGTCATCAGAGCTGAAAAACAAACATGGAAAAATATGTATAAAATCCTTTCTCCATTCAGTTCTTTCTTCCTCCCCCGGTTCAGATTTGCTAAGTGCTAAACCAAAACCTACGGGCTCCTGCTGGGTACCTAGTGGGAGGCTATAACCATATTATCCTTCATCTCTGGGGTAAGGTGAGGTGGCAGCTGCCCTTTTAAGCCCTTTCTTGTGGAAGATCTTGTACCCTCCTAAATCACCCAGCTCCTGACTTTTCTCTCCCTCAGTTCCCACAGCTCCTCCAGCAGATGCCATGCCGCTGCAAGCCCTCAATTTGTCTGGAGCAGGTAGATGCTGAGCTGAGGGAGCTTTGGCTCTGCCCCTTTGCTTTTCATCACACAGTTAAACAGACAAGAGCAGAGCAGACTGAGGTGGCATTTTCATCTTCCTCTGCTCCCAGTCAGGGACTGTCCCTTTGTGGGCCATCAGAAAGTCAGCAGGGACCTCAGTCTCAGATGAGCATCCCCATGACTCAATGCCTTCACCGTTTCTCTCCTGGGGTGATACCATTTATGGACTTTTCTCAGGACAGGGTCTAATATCCCAGCCAAGTGCTAAATCAGTAACAGAAAGATGATTTCATTCTTCTGTTTAATTCAAGTTTCACAATCTGCAAGAATATCACCCTGAGCCTTCTCCCCTTAGTTCCCAAACTGATTTTTATTGCCATCCCATCACAAGCTGTGCTATGATCCTGCAGGAATAAAAGAGCTCTGCACCCACAGAAAGCCCATTTTCTTGGCACAATCAGGAACTAAGCTGTTTGTCCACATTCAGCATCAGATTTACATGGGACAAGAGAGCTGTGTTCTACAAAACAATGTTTTCACCAGAAGTCTGAGGAGTTTCCAACTTTGGGCTTTATTTGTATTTTAAATTTAGCATTTGCAGATGTTTTATAGGCATCCAACTATTTCAACAAAATGATCACTTGACAATATTATATTGCTGAGCCTTGAACTGTGGCCAGATTGCTTTGTTTACATAAGACCACCTGCAGCCATGGTATATTTTGTGACCTTCTATGGAGAAACAAAACTGTGAGTAGGGGAGCATTACTCAGGTCTTTTTCGGTTCATGAATGAAGCCCACTACAACATGTACAGTGGGGGTATGAGAGGGAGATGAATTAATCATGACACACTACAGAAAACGAAGCGCTCGCAATTCATTTAGCAGTCAGTCAAGTATCTGAGAAACTATGGACCCTTTTGTGGTACAGGAGCTCAGGGCTCCATCCCAGTTCTACCAGCAGTGACTCACTGGTGGGAGGCATAATGTCATGGGTTATTCCTGTTCATTTGGCTCGTTGCAAATTTCCATGAAACAGCAATGGGAGAGAAAAGAAAAAAAAAGAAAAAAGAGAAGGGCCACTCCTGGGATGAGTAGTGTGTCTTGCCAAATGCTATGTGCAACGTCAATGCACAAATACATCTGCCCACCTCGTGTTCCTTTACCTTCATGCACAAACAGGCAAGGCAGGAACGTTTACTAGAGCTTTGGAGAAAACATCCTCTCCTTCTGCAGAGGTACCAACCAAACTACGTGAATGGATGAACAAGGTGAAATTTTAAATGCTGGTACTTCTTAGTCAACAATGTTTGATCTTGTTTCTGAGCAGCTGAGCTATGGGTAGAGTCCAAATGTCTCTCTGCAAGAGGTGATTGCACTCAGAACCAGCCAAAAATGTTAAAACACATCGACATTGGTATTGCAAAACTTATTGCCATCTGGCCAGTGCAATCAGTTAACTTTTGTTAAAGCTCATGAGGAGCAAAGGAAGAAGCTCTTTTTTTGAGTTGGTTTACACTAAGAATTTATTCAACAACTCCAGTCTTGTATTTTTATTTTTATGGTTCTGATAAAGTAGATTATTCCAATTCATATTATTTTCAAATTTTGCTTTGCCTAACCAGTTCATAATCACTAAAAAAAAATTAAAGCTCATCCTGGTTAGCACATTTTTGCATGAGGCAATGCTGAAAGTATCTATCAGAATTTTTGCTCATGTTTAGGGGGATGCTTGATAAGTCTGTAAACTTAAACCACAGTGGTTTGTTTATTTTTTTTTGTAACAACACTATATGTCATCCTTACTGCATGTCTGAGCCACACTGCTTCAGCACAGAACTGGCTCTGATCCTGAAAGCCTTATGTGTATGCCAAAGGCATCCAAATCTGTGGGACCCAGAGGACTGTTCCCCAAGACCTGTTTGCTGTGAAGAGTGGTGATAACAGCTCTTGTTCTTGCTTTTGTCTCTGCAGAGGACTTGCTGCTGACCACAAGGTTTAAGTCAAGTTGGGAGGACATTTCTCCTGGTCCTTCCTTCCAGCCATCCTCATTCCCATAGCAGTGTGAAACCCGAGTACTCCATGCCCTTTCCAACCATTTTGTGTGCCAGGGAGTTTAGATGAAGATTTAGAAAGCATATTGGGAGATGAAATGTATCTCCAGGCCTTGAGGGTGTTTAATTCTAAGCTGTGTCTGCAGGAATGCCTTGGGTACCACACAGTGAGTCCAGACTAAGTTAATTGGGTGAACATATTTGAGCTGCTGGGCATCACTCAGCAGACATGGCATGGGCCAGTGCCACTCTGCCTTTGTCAGGAAAATAATTTCTTCCCAGCACACTGGCCTCTCTCCTCTAAAATGATTGTTTCTTTGATTCATTATTTCAGTTTACTGAAACCCTGCTCCTTTTACTAATATCTTTCTTACGCCCCCCTCATTTCCTTTGCCATCCCAGCCTGGAAAGGGGCCTTGATTGTTTCAGCTCACATACTCTGTGCAGAGATGAGCTGCAGCCAAATCTCCTGTCTTGGGCTAATTAATGACACAGTAGCACAGTTTCCCTGAACAAAAGTCTGTCACATTCCACAAGTTCACATATTAGCCTTTGTACGATCCGAGACGTGACAAAGCACTGCCCCAAACCTGTCTCTCCATTGCTTGTATTTCCCATTTAATCTGTTTCTCCTTCCTCTCTAAACTCTTTTCTCGGTCTTTCAGCAAGTGTGAAACAATTTCCTCTTTTCACAGGGGCCTAGTGGCAAGCAGATTAATGAACCCTTAACACAACACGGAATGCTGCTGCCAAAAAATGTATGAAATGCATTCAGCAGTCCCCACAGTGCACTGTGTGGGGGACAATTACACAAAACAAAAGCTGCAGAGCAGTTCACTTAGGTTTCCAGAAGTCTGAAGAGTTTGGATCAGACATAGGGAACAGAAATGCCCCTGAATTTTTTTTTTTTTTAATTTTTATTGGTCAGCACCAGCTATCTTTTATGACTTTAAATGTAGCAGAAAGCAGGTCAAGTGATAGGAACCTGTAGCCTCCTTCATTCCTGGCACAACTGCTCTACAGTTGATTAGACATCAGGGATAAATTTGACTTGCACTATCCCCTGACATTAATGTGCTTCTGCTTGAGGTCTCTGTATTGTTCTGAACTGGAACTTAACGTTTTATATTTCAGAGGGGTTTTAGAGTAGATCCTTTGATTTTTCACTGGCCTTGCCAGCTCCATGCTAACCGTGCCCAGTGGCTCTGTATAAAATATTTGGAAAATAGCTCGCTTTCTATCTTTCCTTCCTTTTTCCTCTTTCCCTCCCCCCCCCCCCGCTCCAATCCCCCTTCTTTAATGAGCCTTTGTTGGTCCAGCTTGCTCTCTCAGTCTCTTAACACACTTGTGTGTGGAACACTAACTCCTTGAAATGCGAAACAGATGGATGAAGTGTGGGACTTGCAGATATTTGTTTTGGAACAGCGCTGCACATCAGTGTCTCTGGAAGAATTTCCAGCAGCTGGGTAAGCCCGCTGAGACTTCCCTAGTTTCAGTACAAAAGAGAGTCCCCCAAAGAACTTTTGGCGGTCCCCAGATCTCCCCCAGGGAGTTTTTGCAGCTCATGAAAAGCAGACTTTGCACTCCCAGGATGACATATGGTACTTCCAAGTTCAAGTGCTAAAGGTGAAGTTATTTTATTTTGGGGAGCTTCAGGCACTTTGTTTGCTTGTTTGCAAAACGCTCAAGAAGCTATGTGATTTAAAAAGCTGGATTAACAATGTTTTAGATTTCAACAGCAGCTTCTACCCCAAGAAATAAAATCATTCTTTGTAGCCACTAATGACTACAGCCTCCCAACACTATGCTGAAGAAAGCAGCCTGGTTAATCACATTTTGTAGATGGGAACACAGAAGGTGAAACCCAGGTCCCAGCTGAAGTCAAAGGGAAATTTCCCTTGATTTCATTCGAGCTAGGATTCCACTGTCTGTGATTAGGAGCCTGAGTCTGCAAATCCTTACTCACAGTCTGGCCATTACACAGACAAGTAGTCCATTGTAGCTGTGCACTCACATAAACAAGACTTAGTGGGAATGGGTTCCCAGACCTACATTTTTATTTTCAAAAGTGGTCACTGATTTGGGATGCCTGGCTTGAGACACCTGAAAAGGCTTTTTCACTGTCAGGGAATGTTTGTGCCCGAAATCTGTCAGAGCTGGGCCTAAGGCAACACCTCCAGTCAATTTTGGTTTAGCAATCACACTCATAAAAATTTGGCTTTGCTTTAGGTCACTGTAGAGGGCCAAGAACAGCAGACTCAGGATTTGGGGTTCCATGTCCTTTGGACTGTATCTAAACTCTTTACATTTATCATTTCATTTGGGGATATTGGGAACATGTCTCAGCAGGGGTATCCTTATCTGCCGTGTGTTGGAATGTTCCTCCACCAAGGCTGGTAGCTGGATAACTAAACTGGAATATGCCCACATAAATAAATGGGAAACCCAAGAGGGATTTTCAGCTGCAATTCTCAGTCACTACTGTCCCCACATGGCTCCCAGAGGGACAATGACAGGTTTTGATGGGGACCTGGGGAGGAAAAGCTGGGTGGAGGTGAGGACATGATCAGGGAAAGGGACTTTAAAGGTTTATAATACTGCATAGTGAGCTGGATAGTGGTTTTGGGGAGCAAAAACCTTTGCTTTTCTTTCACATCAGCTCCCTCCTGCCCCACACCACAGCATATCTGAGCTCAGCCTGACCTATCAATTTCATTCCACAATGTGCTCTACCTTCTGATAGGCTTTGTTCTGCATGGAAACCTGAGCCCAGGGCAGGTCTTGCTGCCTTTATCCCCTTCATGCCCAGCAGCTGTCTATTGCTATGGCAAGTTGTGAAATATGATGCAAACCTACAGCACATCAGCTGGTCTGTGGTGACTTGCACTTGCACATGGCCCCGTGAGGTTCCTGTGGTAAATTAAATATGAAGTAGCTTAACTGGCAAAGAGCAGGGGCTGGGCTGCCTTGCATCCATCATGGCTTGCAAGCTCACACAAGTTACTGTGGAGCAGCTGATGGGTTGCAAATTTACACCTCAGCATTTCTGCCGAGAACAGCTCACGTGGCTGAGAAAGCAAGGGAGATAAAGCTGGGCTATTGAAATTCAGTAGGGCGGCAGCTCACTCACGCTCACTCACACACATACATATATATATGTATATATATATACATACACACTTCTGAATGTGTTGACATCCCTTTGCCATCTGTGTGGGGACCCAGAGCTCTAAAGAAAACTGTGATAGATCAGCCATTAGAGCCTCCTTTTCTTCCGTCACTTTTTTACCTAAGACACCTTCCTGAAGGAGACATGCCCAGACTTCTGCAGCCCTCCAGCAGCAGTGCCCTGAAAGGAAAAGCCTGGTGCCCAGCACACTGTCCTTCATGGCTGTCTCATGCAATCAGGTCAGTTGTATTTTCACAGCCTACTTTGGATTCATGGAGGTGAGCCACATTTCACAGATGTGGTTCGTCTTTTTGCCAGCTTCAAATAGGGCTGTTATTTATGATGTTAGTCTGCTAATATAAACTCATAAATAAGGCCGAAGAATGAGAATATTTTATGGGAGATGGAAAAGGTCCTTGGATTAGAATCAGTTTGGGTTTGCTGCATCTTTCTTTCTCTGTCTCTTTTAAGAAAAGATAAGAAGAGTTATCTAGTTATGACTTGCATGCTGAGGCAAGACTGTGATGCTGGGGACCTCAAAGAATGACACTGAGTGCTTTTGTGAAGCCCTCTGAGGATAATGAATTCAAAGCACTTCTCTGGTTTCCATGCATTTGTGGAAATAGTGAACTTGGTGTTTTTACAAAATATTCATCTTCATTATCTCTGAAATGTAGAACATGTACCTGCCCATGGCAGAGGGGTGGGAACTAGATGGTCTTTAAGGTCTCTTCCAACCCAAACCGTTCTATGATTCCATGAAATGCAAGTCCTCTTGTAATTTCATTATGCAGAGTTCTAGCATTTGACCAAAGCTAAACATTCTGAGCAGAGCTTTTCTGGAAGAACATCTTCCTATCCAACAAACAAGGCTTCATACTATGAAATATTTTGCAGGAATGTGTCAATTCTTATGATATTTTCAAAGATAAGAGTTGAAACAAATAACTGTGACACTATCATTTTATTTTAGTAATCCTGAAACATTTTGTTACAGTGAAAGAGAATCTTTCCTTCCTTCAAAGATAAAAAGGTCTGCTATGTCACTGGCATTTCAATTAATTTTGTTTAGACTCTTAGGTCATATTGGCAACTGTTAATACCATGCTGGTGTTTTTACATGCAGTACTTAACAGACCTATGTTTGATATAATTCAGATTAAATAACTTGATACTGCTCATTATTAAAAAAAAAATCCTTTCTGTGAGAGAAATATGTGCTTTTGGTTCCTGAAGAGAAAATAATCGCATCAGGATTTCCCAAAAGATGGCAATTCTGGTCCACCACTATCACCAGTATCATTACATGAGGGACCCTCACTGATGACTATGACTTATGGACTGGTTCCAAGTGCAATATGGGCCCCAAAAGTCCCTAATTGCCAGAAGCCCCAAATCCTCAAGAGCTTGCAATGAAAGTAGAAGGCAAAGGTCACCAGATGGACAGAGAGACAGATGGAGAACTGCAAAGAAACCAGGAGAAACAACAGGTCAGCTTGATGGCGGTAGTCTCAGTGGTTTCCTCCTCTGCTCAAACTCAGAACTTGCAGACCCATCTTTTTTATGGTGTCCTTAACACTTTCATGTCTGACCATAGCCAAAAAGCTCTTATCTGACCTTTCTGAAAGGACTGTGACAGGATTTTATCATCGCCTTTGGGAAGGTCAGAAATGGTTGGTAAGAGATCCAAGGCCCCTTGTGCAATTCCTCCATCTCAAGTGGCTTTTTTATGAGAGGTGAGAGGTTATGTCAGAAAAAATATTATATACACACTGTAATTAGTAGTACTTATTTGAAAAAAGCCAGAACATTTTTTAAAGGGGAAATTTTGAACTAAAGATCTCTGTTTTATATAGATGTAGCATGCATGGCTGGCTAATATCTAACCCGTGACTGAAAGTTTTGGGCTCTCAAAGATGATTGAGCATGTGGCATTGGTCAATACCATTAAACACTTTCATTTTCCTATGACAAATGACCACAGGGAGCTAGAGATTGTGTTGCCTTACAAGACACAAAGGTAATTTTTATGCTTGTAAACTTCTTTCCCTTGAAGGGATTATTATCAACATTATTTGGCCAATGGTGAACAAAAAAGCTTAGGGTGGATGAAAAAAAAATGTACTTTATAGTTATGAAAGGCTCTATGGAGAGCAAGAGTTGATGCTGGCAGGATTGCTGGCAGCATTGGACACTTAAACAGCAGCAAAATGTGAACTTTTTTACTGTGTGGAGGAGCCATGTCAGAAACCAACAGAGACTGAGAAGCAGAGAATATTCACTCGTGGTGTGTGTGTGTCTGGTTGGAGAGTATTTCTGTAGCTAACAATAGATATCTTTCCTGAAACACTGTGCTGCAGGAACAGATCCATGCATCTAGTGCTCATTCCCAGGAGTGACCTTCTGATGGGTGTCCTGTGGAAAAAAGAGATGAAAACTCTGAACTTCATTAGGTTTGGCTTTGCTTCTGTGAGCAGCTTTCCCCTACAAACTGATTTAAGGCTGATGAAGTGGCAACACCAAACTGGATGAATTTCTTTGGTGTATCTGCAGCCTTAGCCTAACATGAATTCAGTGAGCCTGGGTATGAGAGGGCCCGAGTATCATATCCAAACCATGGTAAAATCAGTTCAGGGGTGAACCATGTTACTGGGTTGACCGTGGGTATTGTCTATTGTGTAAAGAGACAAAGAGAAATTAATCCATCCACAAACTGCTGCATTCCAAATGCCAGCAGAAGCTGCTGTTTGAGTGTTTTATTGAGATTAAATGTTAAGAATAAATTAAAGATTGTTTCACTTTAAATCTACAACAAGAACTTGGCAGGTTGAAAAAAATCAATTTGTCACTGGAGATTTTCGTTAAGTCAGTTATGATGAGAAGAAGAGGACTTTTGCATCTTTAGATCAGCAAAAGGAATAAATTATTGCAATAGCAGGGGTTTGGAGTGCTTAGCCCTTGTGATGCTTTTTAGTGGGACAATAATATGTAGCCATCAGCTGACTTGAAAGTACCTTTTCACAAAGAAACCCAAAAGCAGTTGAAGCTAATCTTGGCAATAAGGATTTAGTCTGTTTTATTGTACATTGGTGCTTGGCTTGCATGCCATATCGCTCGATCAGGAAAAGCTGGATGAGTTATGTAATTACATGCAAATGTTCCTCAGTATTGATGTTTCAGTCTGTCAAGCTGAAAAAAAAAAAAAAAAAAAAAAAAAAAAAAAAAAAAAAAAAAGATGTCTTGTTCTTCAGATACTTTCACTAGAGAAATAACAACTTCTTATTTTTTTAAGGATTTGTTTTAGGGGACTTCTTTCTCTGAAAACCAAAATCAGCCCTAGAGATTTGCCCATTTTCCTTGAACGAGTGCCTCCTCCAAAGAGCGCCTACGTGCCAGCATTTGAAAGCAATTAGCAGAGACATTTTAAGAGGAAATCAGGGACACGTTGTGGAAATGGAGGGAGATATTTCTCATTCCTCTTTACATCTTTGCATGGTCAGAGCTCACACAGAATGAAATTCACCCCTGTGCAGAAAGTCAGCGCAAGGCAAATAGGTTTCACTTGAGCCTGAGGGCTTAGTTGAGAATTAAGTGGTGAGCAGGTCCAATGTCAGCCCTCAGCACCAGTGTGAATTCTATCAGTCAAAGAGGTTTCATTGTTCTGAACTAGCACTATCCCACTAACACACCCAACACAACACCCAGACCTGTTGATTTGGTACAGGCTCTGAAAGCCAGGAGGCTTAGATGGACATCACATCTCTTGTTGTAAGGTCCAGTTTTGGAGAAGATTTTGGGATTTTCTTAAGTTGTGATTAGGCAAGTTGAAGTTCTGATCTGAGCTTTTGGTTGCATGATATTATTAAAAGCTAATTCAGTTCCTACTTCTTACAGGAAGTGTTCCTGCTCTTGGCCATGTTTTTTGTTGTTCTTCCTTCAAAACAGACTCTGCTCAGTCAATATATATTCTTGAGAGATATAAGAGGAAGAAAATGAAGTTTTGTTTTTTTAATCAAATAATTATTTATAGAGGTCCATGCCCATTTCACTGCCTTAAAAGGAAAAATATTGGGTTTCCACTTTTCTTTATTTCTTTCTCTTATTTATTTTTTCTTTTATTTCTTATTTTATTCTTCTTATTTTTTTTGTTACAGACATAAAACCATGGAGATATAGGTACCAGAACACACTTAAATATAATAATATAATTATTGCATTTGTGACTAATATCTATTGCCTTGAAGGTTGTTAGATGAAACTAACTGGTAAGACTTCTTCAAGTTTTTTTTTTTTTTAATGAGCAATATTGGACTCTGCTGTGGTAGGCTCTGCTGTAAAGACTTTATTGGTCTTTAGATTTACCAAGAAACTCTAAGGCAGAAGGATGAACATCAGCTCTTCTCTGGGAGAAGATAAAGGGAATTAGGGCAGCTACAGAAAATGCAGCTCCAAGCCCTTTTAACACATCAGGATTCAGCCTTTGAGCTTGCAGCTGTCTTGGTCAGATGCTTTCCACCAGCCACACTGGAGACTGCTGATGCTGCAACCCTTGTAATTAAAGTGCTCCCAACCAGCCCCTCTGGCATCTAGATGTGGCAGGGGAGAAAGTCACAGCAGCATTCCAACTTCCCACGTGGGACAGAAACCTTCCAGACCTGACAGGCAGCCCTGTCCTTGCTGGCTCTGCAATCCCAGGATGCAGAAGACCCAGCCCAGCAGGTGAAGACCTTGGCTTGCCCAGGGAACCTGAGCTGGCTCCTGTGAGAATGTCATGCCACCATGTCCCTGCGAGGACAGCCTGGTCACCAGTGCCACCAGCACCCCAGAGCAGAGGCAGGGCAGCTGGCTTCCCAGAGACACAGGGCTGGGAGGAGGCACAGCCAGGACAGGTGACCCAAAGGGGTATTCCAGACCAAATAACATCATGCTCAGTATACAAAGTGAGAGGAAGAAGAAGGGATATTTGGAATGATGGCATTTATCTTCCCAAGTCCCTGTTACATGAGATGGGGCCCTGTTCTCCTGGGGATGGATGAACATCTGCCTGCCCATGGGGGGCAGTGAATTCATTCCTTGTTTTGCTTTGCTTGTGTGCACTGCTTTTGTTTTCCCTATTAAACTGTCTTTATCTCAACCCACAAGTTTTCCAAGTTTTACTTTTCCAGTTCTCTCCCTGATCCTGCTGGTGGGGGGATGAGCAAATGGCTGCTGGCTGGGGTTAAAACCTGACACCATAGGGGAGCAAAGAGTTTTTCTGGGAAATCAGGGTGAGGGGGAAATAACCTCAATGAACCTAAGATAACAGGCATTTTAGTCTAGAGCACTTCCACTTGCTTTGTTAATTTGTCTTCATATCTAATAAAGAAATGGATGATTCAGTAATGAATCATTACTAGACATAACAAAGCCAAAATGTATTTGCAAGCAGTATTTAGGCAGTTAACAATAATTTGAAATACTGTTCTCCCAGCAGATATTCTATTTGTGTAATTTGTGGAAATCCCAGTAGAAAAAGAAATTGAAAAAATAAAAGTATTTGTGGGGCAAAATCCTCTGCAGGAAGACTGGACATCTTCATTGTATTAGCATTGTTACTTTTTTCTATTGGCTTGTCCAGGTTTATGTGCTGCTTTTAAGGCTGAACTTGCTAAAAGGCTGAACTGTGTACCTTTAAGATAAACCACAGGGAATTAGTATCTAATCAAGCAATTGATTGTCCGAGCACTGTTTGTCCATACATTACACAGACAACAGGTAACCTCTCAAGACATTAGGGTTTTTTTATTTTACCCTTTAAAAGATTGTAATTTCTTTCAGTAGTCAAGCCCAAACATTTCATGTGATCAAATTAAGAAATTGTGAGATTTTGTGCAACGGGGAGGAATAAAGAAGAATTGCTACACAGACAAATTGTTTTAAAGCATTCTAGGGACGACACAATAGCTCTGGGATCCCTTGGGTAAAAATGAAATAGCTACACCTTAGGAATATAATGGAAAGATATTATCAACCGTGGTTTACAGGGGATAGAAAGAGGATCCAGCCTGACTTCCCACAGAATATGTGAATAATCTATGAGAAAGACTGAGCCCATTAAGGGTAACTACACAGTGTATGCTAAACCTTGATAGATGTTATACCCTATTGGAAGTCATGTACTTTTCTTTTTGGACAGCCTTTTAATTTATGCTTTAATATAATCTTTTAAAAATAATTCTGACTGTACTGGCACTTCTGACACACAGACCATCATTTCAAATCCTTTTATCAGCACATGTATCATTTTGTCTCATACTAGTAATAGGATGGGAGTCAAGGAATATCTATAGTTTCACCTCATGCCTCTTAGCAATAATGGAGTTATGTGTTGCAATGAAACACTGTATAACTCGCTATTCATCAAATGAGGCCGGGGTACTGAAGAAATTTGCTCGATGACTGTTTCATGCAAAGAACATCAGTGGATTTGGGGTCAAGCCACGGGCTCCCATGGCTCGCTGAGATCCCAAATATGTTGGTTGCAGTTTTGTCCCCTCTGGTGTTTTCCCCCGGCCCCCATGCACAGAGAATCTCTGCTCTGTGGCTGGAGTTGAGCAATGTCCTCGTGGGGAGTATGTATTCCCTGTGCTGCAGAGTGGAGAGCAAACCCAGCTGGGGTGTGCCAGCTCTTGTCCCGGCTCTTCCGCTGCCGATGCGGCTGCAGATTTTGTGGGAGGTTGGCACTGCAGCTATCACTGCTGCAATGAGCTGTGCTCAGGCCTCTGAGCGCCTCCAGGGAAGGAGTCTGCAGTGGTGGGTGCTGGGCATGTAGGGTGGGAATCTTAGACTTTCCCTGTTCCCCTTGTTTTCCCTGTTAAATGATGCTGGGGATACCTTAGGCAATTCTTGGCCTGATGTGCTGGCGGTGCTGTCACAGGTTCCCATGTCCCATGACTCTTCAGGCACTTGACAGGGCTTGAAGAGTGCAAGAGAGGCTTTGACTCAAGAATCTCCCCTCGAGTTTGTATTAATTTAACCAAACTCTTTTGTCTGTGTGTTTTCATTGCTACTTTCTGGCAGACTACAGAAGCTAAGGACTCCTATTGCTTATGATGTCCTCCCAAACACCCAGCCATCCACCTTTCCTCATTTTTAACTACTCCTTTGAATTTGTACCTACTTTTCTAAACCTGACCTTCTCCATCCAACTTCCCAGGATCCTCTACCAGCATTTCTACTGCTTCAGCCCAACAGCACAAATCTTCTCCTGCTCTCTGATTTTTCAGTACTCCACATTAATTCCAATGCTAAACATTTCCTTTAGGGTAGGGGAAAGGTGGCCACAGAGTGCAGATGGAAAAACACTTCATTATTCTTCTTCAGCATCTGTGTAACCTGGTCAGGATGGAAAGACTGAGGTGAGGAGGAAACCAAGTGATGCAGTGGAATTGTTGAGAATCAAACTCCAGTGTCTAATGAGCATCCATGCAAAATTCTGGAGGTTGTAACGTTTCAAACAAAGACCCTCAACACAGTCACATTTGGGTATGTTTCCATCTGCAACGAAAAAAAGTAAACTTATCCAGTTTTCACCAGCATGAAAAGGAACAGGGCTATGAGTTCATAACCCCACCTGGGCGTACCTGTTCCCAGGTACTCAGCAGAGCATACAGGAGGAGAAGTATCCAGACAGACCCTTACTACAATGGAAAAAGAAATGCAGACCCTCCTAAGCCCATTCAGGTTGTTGGTTAGGTCATTTTGATTGAACCTTTGCACAAGAAAAATCAGCATGAGATGGACACTTGGTAAATATAACCTATCCCAAACAGTTACATTTAGGGGAATCTAAAGCCTATAAAAATCAAGGATTTACAGTGAGAAGATCAGCAAAGTTCATTCATTTTACAAGAAGCACCATATCTCAGTTTTCATAGATTTTATTAAAAGTCTTTGCTCTAGAAAGTCTTAAATTCAGATTATCAATCCTACTAAAACCCCCCAAAATCTTCACATCTGTGCAAGTGTATTCTCAGTAGGAAACAAAAGCCAAGGGTTTGTGTCCAGCTCCAGGATTTGCTCTCTTTTAATAGTCAGAATTTGATCAAAGCTGATTTTCTAATCTGGTGCTTGAGAAGAAGCCTTTGACCCACAATGATGCTGAGGTACCTGCTAGGAGACATTGGTCATGTAATCTTAGCTTGTCCTCATTTCCAACTGACAAAATGCATTGAAAGTCACTAAAAATATGTGACACAGTTTCTTAAGACCTTGTTTCTTGGGGCTGATTGCTGTGGTTTCTGCAGGCCTCTTGTATGGCTAGGAATAAAACCTAAGGGTTTCTTATTTAATGAAATGTGTGCCAAGGGATGGTTTGCAGAAATGAGCAAAAGGTGGTTAGGTGGGGTACACAGTGACTTATTCTTTCAAAACTGATGCATGAAACCCTCCAGATGTGAACATTGGGGTAGAAACTTGCACCAGGGGATGCAACAGCACTGCAAACAGGAGTCTCTAATGCAGTCAGTCGATGGACAGTGTTTTCTGGAGCTATGTGCGACCTTTAAAACAGGTGCCAGCAAAAAGAAAGGAAAAGCCAGAATCCAGCTGACAAAGGCAATAGCGCTGGGCAAAGAGACTACTGGTAACCTGCAGGAATAAAGGTAAAGGACAGTAGGAAAATATTGATTTATAGTGTGAAGTGAAAGTACGTGGGCCAGGTCAGAACCACTTGCTTTCCTGAGGAAGCTGTAATTTGATTAGTCCATTATTTGCAGTGGAAGTAAATGTTTTAATGCAGAGAATGAAAATACAGAGCCACAGGTTCCAATTGCAAAGCATTTGCAAAGCATTCATTTTTTAACTTTAATTTCATGTCACCTGGATAAGAGAGTGTAGTGGTCTTTCAGATTTGAGGGAAAAAAAATAAATTGTGCTTCTACATGTTCTGACAAAATTTGTTGAAGCCATGTGTAGTACATACCCCCATGGAGAAGGGAGGTGCTTGGCAGAAAGAAGGCAGCACCAAGGAATAGTTTCCTAGAGACAGAAACTGGTATCTCCCAGCCAGGTAAGGACTAAACCAATCAAAAAAGTGTGAACCACAGATACCAGTGTATAATTCTAATCTTTGCACAGTAATAAGATTTCATGATTACTGCTTTGAAGGCTGCACTCTGGTCAAGCAAGATAAGTACTGGCAATTTCCCTGAGCCTGAATTCAGTAAGATATCACATGTCACTTTCAACGATGTTCTCTGTGTGCTATGTTGAGATCAAAACCTGGTCTAGAGTGTATCACACAGATCACATCTCTTCTGAGGTGATAGAGCAGTTAGGATGGCACAGCCTATTTGAATATCAGGAATATTCAGGATTTGGACTTCTGTGGGTCTGTAGCTATAATTGCAGCGAGGTTTTGAAAAAGTTGCAAAGCCCGGATTTTTGCTTGGTGTAAATTTTCACAAGGTGGTGAAGATTCCTTTTGCTTATATAAGGCAGAAAGGTTTAAGGTGAAGCAGGAGACTGCCTTTGCAATATCAGTAAATAAAAAGGTCAAACCTATGTGGGTACTGCCCTCTGCTCATCTTCCTGAATGGTGCTTGACTGCCAGTGAGGCTGAGGACTGTCTTCTTGTCATATTTTCCATGGGAACAGGACGCATCACTGGATTTGGAATCAGATATGTCCGAATGCTCAAAGCTGTGTCTGAACAGCAGCATGGGAGTAGGCATTTCAAAAATAATCTGCTTACCCAATTCTGTGTTAAATCTCTGGACCATGGCAGAAAACAGCCAGCACTGCATACTAGTGATCCAAGCCTATTATCAGCAAGAAGTTTAAAAGAATCCTACTGTTAAAGGGGAGTCTCCTATACTCAAAACCCTGTAAACGTATGCTTGGTTCCAGGTGTTGCTACAACTTTCCAAGTAAAATGGGAAAAGTTGCTTCAACTGCTTGTGTTATGTAGGTGAAATTGGGGACCTACATCTTCCACTGTTTCTTGCTTTGGAGGATGGAAGAAGCAGCTTGTCTTATAACACAGAGAAAAAGAGAATGATCTGGATTGAGACTGCTACTTGGCACCACGATAAAAATAATAAGTACTTAAGCCTTATGAAAATGCTACTGAGTTCAGTTGCAATAAATTAGCACCAGTTATTGAAATATTAGGAAGGCTTTTCTTTGCACTGCAATGATTAAAGCAGATAAATAAGAATCCGGACAATTTTGTGTGTGTGGTTACTGTGTCTTAGGGCTGCCTCTAATAGCCCCAGTGATCTTTCCATCGTTGTTAATGGGTATTTAATTGGGATTTATTTCCATGGAATTTTTGTACCTTCAGATCATTACAGCACTGAGGGAATTTTATAGCCATGGGGATCAACATGGTCTCTCTAGAGGTTCTGTTTGATGAATGAAGTTGGAAAGAGTTGACATATAGTTAGAGACCATTACCATTTAGAAACACAGGACTGAGAGGAATCCCTTTCAAAAGGATCCTCTTTGTCCTATGCTGTTGCCAGTCATCTCTTAAAAACCAGTATGATTAATGCATCCAATCTTTTCTTCTGTTTTTAATTGATCTTTCCTCAAAATTCTGTATGCTTTTTTTTTTTTTTTTTTTTTCAGAGCAAGGAAACTGAATAGAACCACCATCTATGGAGGAGATAACCATTACATTTTCTGTGGAGGAGATAACCATTGCATCTTTCCACAGCTTATAAGAGAAAACACTGATCACAGATAGAGAGAAAGAATAGCTGGGAAATGGCAGCACTGGCTAGTGACTCAGGAGAGATGAAAGCAATTCCTCTCCCTGCCACATGCTTATTGTCTGACCCTAGAAAGTTACCTGTTTTGCAGTGGAGAAGAAGAAAACTGGTGTTTTTCCACTTTGCTAGGTAGAGGAACAAGTCAACACTTAAGACTTTGAATGAGAGTTGTGTGCCATAAAATGACTATGGTACAATAAATAGTTTATCTTCTGCAGATTCTGCAACAGGATTACCCCAAATAATCAGTGTATTTCACCCAAATTCATATGTGTGAATGGAGTATTGCCATATACATACATAAGTGTCTTAAATGGTTTCCAAAAAAAATGAAATAAATAATTCAGCCTTTATGCTAAATCTATATATTGATAATCCCCTGCTTTTCCCCCTGTTTAGCCTTTAGCTATCCCTTGTTAATAGAGCTGAGCTCAGCTGGGTCAACTTCTTTTCTCTTGAACTCTTTCCATGTTCAGAGAGCTTTCTGTCTGTCTGTCTTTAGTGGCTCCTGTCTTGTTCATGTGTGCATGCTTGGGCACATGCAAAGCCTACAGGAAGGACCTTGTCATGAGCAGCCACTTGGAAGCACCTCCTGCTCCTCAGCACAACTCTGCTTGACATGTGCTTAAACACCAGCTTGCACTAGGCTACAGTTCTCTTTTTCTTTTTGTTGGCCCTGGGAATGAGCACTCCAAGCAGATTTCCTTTCTCTTAATTGCTTCCAACTTCCCCCGTTCCCTGCGTTTGGGCCTGAGGAAAGGTATTCAATGTGGCAATCTTCAGGCCTTTAAAATTAACAATTCTTAAAATGGTTTTAATATCATTATTTTATTATTATTTTTTATAGTGGTCATTGGGTTCTCTGCACTGGGACTGTTGCCTAGCCCTCCTTTTCTCTTGTTTCCTTAGATTAGGGATTTTGGGAGACTTTGCTGGGCTCCTTTTCAACAGCGTGGTCCTGCTCAGCCTGAGATCCAGCCGTCCAGAGGATGCTGTTTCTGAGATGCTCCAATTTCTGATCTGGGGAGGGTTCTGGTTCTGTCAGAAAGGATGCAGAAAACCCTGTAGTCAGGTGAATGAAAAAAACCTATACAGGCAGGGAAGAAGTAAGAAAGGTTTAAGTGGTTCTTTCCTAAAAGTTATGTTCTTGTGGGTGGGATAAAATTGATTTTTGAAGTATCTGTTTACAATTGGATGAATTACATAAGCATCCATTATGTAATTGAATAATAGCATAATCTTCCATAATGACAGGCAGAAGCCTTCTAATGTTTGGGACAGGACTTATTTCCTTCTTACTTGGATATCTTTCAGATCCATTGTTATGCAGTTCTTTACATGATGTTTTCTTTCTTCCCTCTTTGAAATTCATCCATGTTAACTGGCTGTATTTATTATTGTGCTTCCTTGAACATGTCTTTTCTTTATTACTTATGTCTTGATAGCATTCCAAGCATACCGAGCTGTGATGCTCTTTCATCTCGCTGTCATTGTAAGTTTGAGCCTCTGCATCCAGATCTTGTAACTCTTCACCTGACAGAGCTCACTCCAAATGCAGGATGAAACTATCTCCATGCAAGGTGAAACAAAGGTCTCTGAAGGACAAAGAACTTTACTGAGACAGGCTGACCAGGGTTTCTTCCCATCACTGAAAAGGATGAGAAAGGCAACTCACATGAGTAAGCACTTGTGAGTTCAATTCCTGAGTCAAGTGTCCATTGGCTGTTGAGTACACTTTGTTGTAAAGCTGGTTATAGCTCTCTTTTAAACATGCAGTTGATGGAAAATTTTTCTAACACGGTATTTTTTTCATTTCTATTTTTTCCCCTTGGCATTGTAGCATAATGTCCAGATTAAAAATAATAATAAGAAAAAAAACCCCACAAACTATCTTTCACTGAACTAGTAATATGTTTAACACTGATGGCATTTTTCATCTTCCTTTCAAACACTGGCATACAGAGTTCATCTGTAGAAGGGCACTCCTGCGGGTGGATTTATGGGGGGATGCATCTCTTTTCAAAATTATGAAAAACATCTCATTTTATGAAAAACCCACAAATCCCTTAGGATGCACAAAGGCTTTCATTTCAAAACTGAACTGCTTCTGTCCACTTTTCTTGGAAAAACTTCAAGGAGCCTTCAGATTTTTAGTGCTGATATTTGCAATCTCCAGTAAAAGAAAATGCCCCTCCCCTTATTTTTCTTTAAAACTGAATTATATACATATTTGAATATTCACATTTTGGTGAATTGCTGACCACGATGACTTTTCTGTGCCCTGGAAGAAATGATAAGCCTTTTTTTCCCCAGCTTCTGGTTCACAGAGCTGAGTTAAACATTTTCTCACAGCATTTGTTAACAACATAAGCAGGTTTATTCCACGTTTGGGGATTTGTTTAGCCATGGGCTAAATTAGATTGGCCACATGTGGTGTTCAGAGTGCCACAGTGGGGTCCCTGTAACACCCTCCACGAGTAGCAGTGTTGCACTGCTAAAAAATGGGGGAGAGGGATGAGGGATGGTTTAGAAGAGCCAATAATTTCCCAGTTTATCTGGGTTTCTGGTGGCTGTGGTGGTGGTTGCTGTTGTTGTTGTTGTTTTGAGTTGCATGTACTACGTTTGAAGAGAAAGCCAGGACTGGTTGGAGCCTTAATAAGAAATAAAAAAATTGGAGGTGAAAGGGCTCACTGATAAAAGAGCTGCTTTCATTTACTGCTCCAGGCATCTGCTGTAAAGGAGCCAAAGTGAATGTGCAAGCATCAGAGACAGTCGCAGGAGGGAGGAGGCAACAGTCAGAGCTGTGAGTAACTGTACATAAACATAATTTAAATCAAAACAGCTGAA
The DNA here is from genome assembly GCF_036417665.1 of Passer domesticus. NCBI lineage: Eukaryota > Metazoa > Chordata > Aves > Passeriformes > Passeridae > Passer > Passer domesticus. The sequence goes on from NC_087481.1 coordinate 50,219,898, forward strand.
TAACAATTTAGGACATAAAAGGAAAGAGAAAAGGTGGAATGAAGTAAAGAAAAACAAACCCCACAAATCGACCACAGTCAAACGAGAGAGGAACACAGAGGAGCAGCAAATGGAAGACGAAAAATCAAGCAAAGCCATCGGGGTCCAGTGGTTCATTCCTGTGGTACCCTGCGGTTCCCAGCTCAATTACTCAATAAGGTCTTGTGCTTTCCAGGCCAAGAGGAGCCCTGAAGTACCAAATCTCTCCTTCAGGCTTCTTCTCTTCAAACACAAGGCTCTTCTCAGCTCAGCTTCCCTGTACTCGCCTCTTTATGCTGCTTTCTGTGCCAGCTCCCAGGCCCTCTGCTCTGCCAGTGATGGACTCTGCTCACTCCTGCTGCTGCCATCATTCCCTCTTGCCTGGAGCCAGTTACACCCTTTCCAGACAAGTTCTCCTTTCCCCCAGCACAGGTCCCTTAAATATTGCTTGCTGCTGCTCAGCCCCTGCTGGTACCACCAGCTGGAGGAGCCCAGAGCCAGTGCATCGTCCCCTGTCATCTCACCATCTCAGGTCACTCCTGCTGCTCTTTCCATGTTCACACAGCTCCTTTTATGAATGGGTTTGTATCCACAATTAGGGTTCCTAAGTCTTAACACAACAGCTGTTGCTGCTTTACACCCACCAAGGCCTTTGTGTCTCCTGTCTTTTCTCAGTCCCATCCAGTGTCACTGCCTGGTGCCCAAACAAATAAATAGAAATTTAGATTTTTTTAATCCTATTAAATAATTTGCCTTGATGGTACCATGTGGCAAGGAGTGTCACTGATGACTCAGTTTGAAATGTGTTTTCCTGACATTCTTATTAAGTGGGGAGAGGACATTGCCAGGTTGATGTGGTTGATGAAGAATGCTGTTGATGGGTTCACAAAGACTAATTGCCCACTCCTTCAAATCCAAGAGACATAGTTGTGATGGGACAAAGACCCATCTTTGTTCAGTGGCTGGAGAAGAATGGGAAGAGCAGAAGAAAACAGCAGGATAAGAGTGTCTCAAGCAGAGGCTGTTGCCCCATACTTCCGAGGATGTTATTCAAGGCTCTGCAGTAGACCTTTCGTGAAATATCTCCCTGACCCCAGTGCTGAAGCCTCCTTTGTGCCCGGAAGAATGAGGGCTTAAACCCTTTCCAAAATACTTCGGGTTTTTCTTTCTCATTAGTGCAAGCTTAGCTTTGCTTGTGTCTTGGGAATATTTAATTTCTCAGGTTTGTGATATGAGAAAAAGCAAAGAAACAAAAAAATCCTCTCTCCTTTATGAGAGACACAGTACTAGATCCCTCCCTGATCTATATGTCCAATTAGTCCATAAAAGTTACTCTCTGCTAATTTGATATCCCATTTTCCAGCTTTACCAACATCTGAGCCATCTGATGTGTTTGTGAATGTATAGTGGGATGAGGATGTATGACAATATTTTTTCCACAGCAGAAATGTGTATATTTTTTAATGCATACATAATTAAAAATGGTTGAAAGCGACTTTGATTAAGCTTTGTCAAAAATTCAAACTAATGTTAATCATATTTCAGGAGACATCATGCAATAATATTTTCAGCCACAAAAAGAAGACTGCCTAGGGAAAGCCACCACATTAGGAAAAAATAAATACAAAAAAATAAATACCAGCTTGTGGCTGGAAATATTTTGCTTTCTTTTCTTTAGCCTATACTAACAAGTGACCACTGTCAAGCAGTAACTAGCATAAATAATACATATATGATACTAGCAAGGCTAGGGAGAAATGAGGAGTCATAGACAAGGGAGATGAATATTGTTTCATCTCAGAATTGAAATGAGTAGAGGCCAAAACCAGCAGGGTGGGAAGTCTGTTCCAGATGGCAGGAGCTGCAGAAGCTCTTCCACCAACAGTAGCCAGCTTGTAGGGAGAGGCAGAGAGAAATTATTGGGTTGCCAAAAAAGCACCAGGTAATGTAGGAGGGGGACTAACCAGTGCCAAAGCTCTGACGGATGCTTCCTTATAGGGGAGCTCCTGCAGGAATTGGGAGGGTCACTGTGACTCAGAACCATGCAAGGTGGGGGAGGCAGGGGATTTTTTCCTTAGAGGCAGCACTGAGTCATAAAGCCTTTTCTTTTTCTTCTTTTTTTTTAATTTTATTTTATTTTTTAATCTTCTTTTCTGTTAAGTAAAAATGTTCTGGCACGTTCTCTTTCCAGAAGATTTTGAAGAGGACATTTTGGAGATACATTTCACAGAGCCAGGCAGAAGACAGTCCCAGGCCAGCTGGGATCCTCAGGCAGCTCCCCCTGGACAAGCTCCCAGCACCCTCCCAGTCTTGCTGGCAGCTGTAGGACACCACGGTCCTGCCTGCAGACCAACAGGACTAAAGGAAAACCATTTGCTCCAGCAACCCACTGGAGTCACTCTCAATACCCACATGTAAAAGGATAAAAACTGTAAACGAAGCCAGAAGTAATTTTTTGCAAATTATGAAGAAATTGCTTTGGGTGAGTATATGCCCTCTTGTATCCTCGGTTCTTTTAGAGAAGATACCAAATGTAATAAGGAAACTCCCACACATCACACTGGCTTCAACCACATGGAGAATAACTTCTCATGGCCCCTGATGCAGGGGCTAAGAAATGTATCAAAAATAAGGTTTTGCAATAGGAAAAATGGGTCCATACTCCCAGACAAATCCTGCAACTACTCTTGGCTGCTCAGACTCTAAACCCAGCCTGACTTTTCATTGAGATGGCCGTCAACCACAGCATGAGAGTAAGGCTGATGCAGGGAGACCTTTCTCAAAATTTGCCTCATGTTGAGGACCCAGTTGGTCTTAATATTCTTCAATTCTGAGATTGAATTAGGATAAGATTTGTGCTCAGAGTTGGTAATCCAAGTCACAGTTTGGGGATTTCAACTGCAAGATGTCAAAATCTCTTGTGTTCAGAAAGCCCCTTGCCAGTACTTTGCCATGTTTCTGTCTCAGAAACCAGTGTGAACTTTGGAACCATCCAGTTAAGTCATTTGGGATCTGGTGATTTGACTTTGACTGTAAACACTAGTTTTTTAAAGATGCCAGACCTAACAGTTGTTTTAAAAACTGAACAATAAACATGCTTATTAACTTGCCACACAAGATACACACATTGAATCTGCATTGGTTATTTGGCAGCATCATGAACACTCCCCTCAAACTGATTTGATGACTAAACACTGTTTAGAGTAGTAACTGATCCTGCTGAGAAAAATCTAACTGTTAGGGCTAAAAGTTTCTTGCTGTTCATATTCCTTCTTGAAATTCTGTTCAGCTTTTTCTATAAATCTTCCTTGGCAAAACCCAATAAATTAAAAATTCATTTTGGAGTGATGCCAACATCTTACAAAGTTATGCTCAGGGGGTGGCATTTTTTTTTAATCTAAAAATTTTTGTTGTTTTTAATTATAATCTCAAATCACCTGATCAAAAATGTAAGTTTTCTCCAACTCACACAGCAATAAACCATTCAAGATTAATATATTTAACTAATTGGTCAACTGAAAGTATAAACTGACTTGATGGTCAACAGGAAGAACTAGAACAAAGGTTCAAAATGTTCAATGAGCTGAAAAATCTGTTTTGTACCAGTTCTGTTGATCAACCTTTAAAACCAGTCTCACCCCATTGAACTGAATAATACACTGTCTCCTTTAAAGGCCAGCAGTTTTCCAAGCAGATTTTTTGCATGTCACCCCCAATTTAGAAAGAAAGCTGACATGGAGCTGACACCAATTTTTGACCAAGGCGTCTACAGGGAAGGAGCAGAAACCTTGCTCCCCTTGATCACACACATTTTCAGGGCCATAGTGTGTTTTTCAACAGCACTGTTGAGTTTAGTGCTGCCATCTCGGGGAAATTTGAGATGAACGACGTTATTTCAAAAAATATTAGAAACAGCAAACACTATTTTTTTGGCAAAATGTGATGATAAACATAAAAAGTCAAAAGATAAATCAGAGTTGCTGAAGGGACCTCCAAGACTTTACAAGCTTTTCTATTTGCCATTAACCTCCTCAGCTCTGACTTCTTTTGCCAAAAATTATACTTTACTGATTTATTTTTTTACTGTTGTGGGCAGGAGGTCTATAAATCTATGCTACAAGTCCTGGTAGAAAATCTCTATTATATTCTGTAGGTATTTCTAGGCTTCTGTATAAAATCTGTGGGGTCCACCCTGGCAAACACACATCCCTGAAACCCACAGGTGATGCCACTGGACTTCTAATCACTGAATGAGGGACAAATCTTTGAAGAGAAATAGGACTGATGACACCAGGTGACACATTGAAAAGGGCTGCTAGGCACAGCCCTGCACACAGGGGCTGGGTGCATTTGCTCCTCTTTTTTTAGAGTCATTGACTGATTTGTACAACATTGTTTCAGGCTAACTTAAAAAAAACATTTATCCTTCCTGTAGCCCCAAAATGAACAAAAAAACCCCAAACCCTATGCAGAAGCAATTTCAGACTGGGGAAAAAGAATTAATTCCTTTTCAGCTGTTATTTTTGTTTTTTCGTTCCCTCATAAAGGAAATTTAATTCAATTTCCAAATTACATTTTCTTTCAAAATGAAATATCCAAGTATTTATTTCCGAAATGTCAAAGGGAAATGCATTAAAACTTCATTTATAAGTTGGATTAGGATGGTGTGTTGAGCTTAGACTTGATCCACATGTACCTTTGGTTGACTTGGAAAGGAGTTATTTTCATCCTGTCACACAGTGCGCTCCTCCTGGAGCTGTTCCAGCATGGGGAAAGGTGGTGGGGATGCTGAAATGTCAGGGTGTCTCAGCTGACACTCGGGGCCATTTCCCACAGGTGGTGACTGATGGCACTTGCCAGCTGTCAGGGGGCAAAACCAACCAGTGGCAAGCAGGTGGCCAGGCAGTTCTGAGGCTGTGGCAGCCCAGAGCATTCCTGTGCAGTCACCAACTGCAGCACCTGTTGTGATGTTCCCCTCTCAGCCCCTGATGTCCCTCCTAGGCCCACAGTGTCCCTCCTTGGTTCTCCTTCACCTCTGATGTTGTTGACAGCATCCTGCTGAGTGCCAGGAGCTCCAGTTTGACAGGACAGTGCTGATGCCAGGCAGTACAAGGTGCCTCCGTCAGCTAAATGATCCCCTCCTCCTCCTGCAGGACAGGGCAGACTCCTCTCCTGCCCATGGGTGACTTTTGCAAGTGGGCTTCTGATATTTGTCCTGTGCAAAACATAAGGACTGCCCAAGAAGAACAGATTTTGCCCTGGCCAACCCTTCCAGGATGAAACTCGAGGCAAAGAGGTGCCTCTCTCTACCTGTCAGCCTACACCCCTGCCACACACTCTTTACTGTTGACTCTTCTATTTTTTGTCATGCTCTCTGCTTGTTGTCTGAGATGAGATGAAAGATTTTTAATAGTGATGGCATACAGCTCTAGAGACAAAAGGGTCTATTTCTTTCTTATCTTGGATGTGTTAAAAACACTCTACCTTCATCCCGCTACGTTCAAAAGGAGACAAAAGTGAAACGAAGCGAACAATTTTTCAGCACCATTAATAAAACAACCCCAAATGATATAAAATAGCCTTGTTTCACATGACAAACACTGTACCCACGAGCTTTGGCTTCTCTCATGAAGAGAGAGAGAGAAAACCTTCAGAACTTTTTCTGGGCTCTCAAACTTCCAGCGCGGTTCGTAGGGGCTGTAATTTAGCCCCAGGCATTTGAGAATCTACTTTGTGTGTTTTGGCAATGACATGAAAATGCAGAGAGAACTGTACATCTTGCAGTTGTACGCTGAGCTAGGCGATCTGAGGGGCCTGTCTATAATAGAGGAATCATCTTTTCTTCAATGAAGTGCTACTATTGTTGTGATCTTCAATAAAGGATATAATGGATGCATTCATGTGGTGGCTGTTGTTTGTGTGTGATTCTTTCAGCGCACGGCTAAGCGCACAAGAGTCCTTTAAACTCTTCTCTACTCACATCCAGTAGTGCTAGCATTTTGTGCCAAGCTAGGTTGGTTTTCCCCCTGCAAGCTTCTTTTCCTATTATTTTTGGATAAAGCCAATTGACCATGAAACACCTCTTTATTGCAAAATGATATCTCCAAGCCCTCACTGTGGGATCATGGGTTAAAATGCCTCTGCAATGAACATTTGCATGGAGGTGTTGTTGGTTTAAATATTTACCTTTAAAATTAGTCACTTTGGCTCATTGTAGACATGTTAAGAAAGTGATATTCTTCAGGGGTCAGAAGTATTATGTGAGGCTGCATCTGCTTCTGGGTACTATAATGACATCAATTGCCCATTTTCATATAAGTCCAAACTGAAGTAACATCTTTCATGTGGGTAAACAGCATTCTCAGGCCTTCATAAGGTGACCTGAATAAAGTAATTTCCTTCTGTTTGATTACAGCATAGGATAGAGAAGAGATTTTCAAAGACAAAAGGGGAAGGTTGTGCCTGGAAAGGCAGAAATTTACATAAACCCACAAAGTAATGGCACGAGCAAAATATATTTTAGCATGCAATATGCATGTGTGCTTAACATATCACAGATGCAATAATTAACATGTGGCCTCTGAAGGAGGGAAGGGTGCTGAGCAAGGCTGCAGCCAACAGCTGGAAGTGCACAGGATGGGCCATGAGAGGATGTTCATTTTTCAACTGTACAACAACAACAACAGTACTTTTGGAAAAAGGGTAGGGGAGGAAATGTTACCTTGAATCTGCTCTAAAGAACTTACTTCAATCAATAGACCTACATTTAAATAAGTTTAGATGTAATTATCCATTACAAATCTGTTTTTTTGCCTTGTTAGTCAGAGATCCTAGGCACTTTTATTTAAAATTTGTACTAATCTCAACCTCATTTAACTATACAATGTGAACAGTTTAGGGAAAGAGGGAAAAAAAAAGAAAAACATGAAATCTTCCAACATCTTTTCTTTTTAGGCAAGTTGAAAAGGATGAGCACCTACCAAGGTTTTTTCTCAAGTCACTTTTTAAAGATTGTTATTATCTTTTCATATTAAAGTTAACATTACCATATGCTGTTGAGCTTTTGTTGATGGCAGTGCTTAAACTGGGATGTTGTTTCCTTTGGAGATTCTTACTGCCAGTCATTAATTTACATTTTTTTGAAATCGTACAGCGAGTGCTTTGTTGATGCCTGTTTTCATTTTGTTTCTCTCTCTTTTCAGGTCACACATGAGGAGTTTTTTCAAACAGTAAGTTAAGATGATGGAATGAAATCAGTGACATCTGCCACTCATGCTCTCTTCCTCCATCCTGTTTGCCCATGGCCCCCCTTTTCTCCTTTTCTTTTTGTAATGCTCATGGTTTTCATCCCATTCAAAGGCCACCCCCAATTCTGCCCCCCACCCCCCAGTTTCTCCCATAATTACTCTGGGGAATGCATTTGAAGCTGAATCTCTTTCTCTCCTTCATTCTTTGGCCCTTTGTGGCTGTTAGTTTGGGGATGTCTTAATGTTCCCATTTGAACGGAGATATCTCCCTTCATAAACTTCAGTCATGTCCATTTTTATTTCGTCTCTGAGGAAATCAAACAACGTGTCATGGAAGTGAAGTGCCCAGCACTTAACATGATCCCATGCTGATTGTTACAAGCTTCTAGGAATTGTCCCACTCTCTGCTTTTGGTCCCCTATTGCGGTTGACCATCTCCATACCAATCTAAATAAATGAAATCTAATTAAAAAGAAAAAGCACACAACTGCCTCCCAACTCCCCCTTTAAAAGCTGAATGAATAACATTGAATCATCTCCAGTAGGAAATTTATGAGGCTGAGAGTTAGGGTCCTGATCCTGAACTCTTTACTCATACTCTAATCCTCACACATTTGATTTATCCTTTCAGCTTCGGTTCACACAATGAGTCATAAAAATAAGTGATGTAGGATTGGGCCCTTCAAAATCTTGCAATGATGCAGTTTTCCCCAGCGTTTTCTTTCATTAATGTGATTTTTAACTACTGGCTATTCAGGCAGAGAAAATATACTCAGAACAGAGATTAAAAAAAAAAAAATCCTTTCTGCAGCACGTAAAGAAGGTAGTAACTTGTCAGAGAAGGATTTGATCCAAAAAGCATACAGGTATGCATGTTAGATTTCTTCAGTAATAGATTTGTCTCTCCTCTGTGTCAGATTAGGACCATTGCCAAATAGGATCATCCTATTGTGTTACAGCATGTGTGCTCCCTATTATAGTGCTCTAAAGTATCTATTTAGGACAAGCTGCTTAAAAAAAAAACAAAAACAAAGAGAGAGACAGAAAGAAAAAGAGGAAAAAGAAAATGAAAATTAAAAAGAGAAAAAAAAAGAATAAAAAAAGAAAAAGAAAAAGAAAAAGAAAAAGAAAAAGAAAAAGAAAAAGAAAAAGAAAAGAAAAAGAAAAAGAAAAAGAAAAAGAAAAAGAAAAAGAAAAAGAAAAAGAAAAAGAAAAAGAAAAAGAAAAAGAAAAAGAAAAAGAAAAAGAAAAAGAAAAAGAAAAAGAAAAAGAAAAAGAAAAAGAAAAAGAAAAAGGAAACCCAGACGCTTTTTTTGCTAGTATTTCAAACTGCAACACAGATCACCACCAAAAAGGAAACAAAGGAAATTCTAGACTACAGTAAAACCTGATCTGTTTAGTATATGCCCTTAAAACTTAATGTGCACGGTTAGGATCCAGTTAAGTACTCTGTCGCTAAAACTTGGATTGAAGCAGCCCTGCTGTAAAGTTTCTTTCCTGATGTCATTTTAAAGTGAGAAGAGGCAAGAAGAGAAACAAATTGACACGTACTGTGATAAATTCCTGTAATGGATTAGAAACAGTGCACTGCTGTCACTGAAGTCAGAAGAACAGAACCGTTTGGGAAATGGTACAGCGATGCTGGCTCTGGTTATTTCTTCCAGTGGAGGAATAAGAATGCTGGAAACTTGCCTTGTGTGTGTGTGATCTGGACTCAAATCCCTCTGGAAATGCATTAAAAAAAGGGAGTTCTTGTTGCTAAAGGGTATTGTTTGGAAAAATATACAAAACAACAACCAGCGAAAGAAAATGCTTTTGTAGATGATGGGAAATATCAGGAATGGATAAAGTTATTCACATTAGGCTGAATTCTCATGTCTGCCTTCCTATCTGAGTGTGAATAAGAAGGAAAGCTAGGATTTCTTCTGTTCCTGCCTCTTCAGGTACTCAGCTCAGGAGGTCCCATTAGGATTTTAAAAAGGCCAATTTTGCAGACCACTGGAGAGGCAGAAGATGGCCTGCTGACTGGTTGGAATCCCATTTATTTTGTTTTCTTCTTCTGTTTTGGGACAGTACATTTTGGTATATTTAGGAGGTTACCCTCCAACATCTGGGAGTAATTTTCACACCAAATGATGGGAAGACAACCCTCGGTTACACCATTGATTCCTGCCCCACTGCTGAAAAAAGCACATCTCCATGTGTGTGCCCCACTTACTTCCCAGCTGGGACAACCATCCGAGAGGCTCCCTCCTTTGAGGCCCCTTCTGCCAGGGTAGCTCTTCCTCAGGGCTGGAAGTCCACAGGAAGGAATCCAACTTCCCCCATTCTCTGCCCCTGAGCAGCTCCTGTTCTACAGGAAAATGCATTTTTCTGACTCCTCCCTGTTCACCCTGACTTGAGAGGAGATTCTGGGTTCCACCACTGCTGATGTCCCATTGCTTCCTTATCACCCCCCCAGTGCATCCCAGCCCCTCTGTAAGGGGGTTAGAATGACCTGATGCTCTTTTTGGGCATTAAAATACAGATATTTTGCCCCAAACTAACAACATATTTCAAAATATGAAGAAGGAACAGGAAGGAGGCACAGAGGGCTTTTCAGAGCAAAGTCTACCTGCATAGTTTTAATGGAGGTATAGAACTATTCAAGCATAAAATATTATTATTATTTATGAACTAACTTGCACTCTCACTGCCTGAGATACCATTTTACTGGCACGTTCAAAGTGATGTGATTATTTGGCTTCTTTCCCTGCTATAAGTGCACCCACAGCCTATAAGTGTCCCCATGTTTGGGGACCCATTTCCAGTATGTGCATCTCAGACCTAATTGCACAATGCCAGATCAGAGGTCTCCTTTGAAGAGGAACAGCATGCAAAACAGTTTTCCTGGTGAGGGATTTTTAGGTTGATTTGTAATCAGAGAGAGTTGTAGAAAACACATGTGATGGTGATGATGGGGCAAGATGGAGCACTAGGATATCAACAGGGGAAAAAACAATACGTGTTTTCATACATGTAACATGACCAATAACAAAAGCTCTGCTTTAAAATTACCCTCTGAGCCATTTGTACCTCTGCAAACATGCACCTCCATATAGCCACAAAATTTGGGGCAGAGAAAAGGGAAAAATCCTAAGGCCAGCAGCCAGCACAAAATGAAACTACTGAGACTCAGAATACCACAGTATCAGAACAAAAACAGGACTATGGTGAGGAGTCCCATGGGGCTGGGGAAAAAGGGAATAGCAGGGTAAAGGCCCTCTGGGCTAACCTGGCTCTGCATCACCTGTGTGCAAGAACTGCCCACACTGCTGCTGACCCAGGGAAATCTGGAGCACTCAGACAAGCCGTGTGCTGCTCATGGGCATTTCCAGCTGGCAGCAGACATTCCAGCTGCAGAGGGGGGCATTGCAAAGCTCGTGGCACCAGATCTCAGGCACAGACAGCCAAGGGGCTGAGCAGCAGTCCATTTCCACATATATCCTGGCTTCTGTGAGTTAGAAGGGGCCATCTGCTCCCTGTAGACCTGAGAATGGCTTGTCTTAGATTTTTTGTCTCCAGCAGTGACTCAAGCACTTTTAGTGGAGGAACTGCTCTAGTGATCCCTACTTTCCCATTTTGGCAGCATAGAGGAGCTGTCATCGGGATTCATCTGACCTACTATTGTTCATCCCCTTTTCCTTCAAACCAGTAAAATTTCCTGCTGCTTTCCTGTGAGTTAAATACCAGGGATTTAGGATGAGCAGAGCAGCAAATCATCTGTTGGCTCTTGCTTCCCCTCTCTCCCTCTCCATCTCTCTCTGCAAGCAGCACTTCCTCCAGCACTGATTTATGTTTGGTTCCACAGGAAGAGAAGCCGCTGGGGAGGTTTCAACCTTTGACACCACAGTCACCAGAGACCTGAAGCTGAGATCATGACTTGCAAGAGCAGCTGTGTGGATGCCCAGAAAGCCCAGCCTACCTCCCTGTCCTCACTCCCACCCCAGCTGTTGAGGGTTTTGGTGTTTTGGATGGTCGTGATGGATGTGAAGTAAAGCCGAGATTGTCACCAGGAGGTTCCCCTAGCCTGTTATGAGCAGAACTCATGGTGTGGGTGAGTGCCTGAGGCACTGCTAAAATGTAATAGTGCCTACAGTGGTGTAGAGCTCTAAAAACAATCCCTTTACCTCTGGCTGAATGCAGAGCTTGGGAGCTCTGAGTTTCCTCCAGGCTTTACCTTCGACACAGATCATGCCAAGGTATCTCCTACGCTGAGCTTCCTATCTGACCTGTGCTGTGTGAAAAACCCTTTCAGATCTCCAAACAGAAGGTGCTTAAGAACATCAGCTTGAATATCTTAATTGAATGTGGCCTCCTGATTAGAACAGAGGTGAGCTCAGACTGCACCCCCTGTTCTTAAGGGAAGCCCTGGGCATTGGAAGAACATTGTTGCTTTTATCATCAGTGGTGAATAATGGTCTTGCCACCAAAGGAGCAGTTTTGATTTGTCCATCCAGGCAGATAACCACAGAGCTACATGTGTTGATCACACCCTTTTATTTTCATGAGGTGGTGCTGATGGCCAGCTGGCAGCCAGCTCACACTGCTGCCCGAGCTTTGGGTGGGGCAGGTACACAGCCAGGGGTGGCCTGGCTGCAGGGCTTGATCTTCATGCAGCTTTGCCTGCTCCCACCCTGAGGCTGCCGCAGATGACCTGCAAGGGGTTCTGCTGCCCAGGGATGAGCAGCTTTCAGAAGGGAAGCAGCTGCTGCCAGCCCTGACTGTTCTACTGCGCTCTCTGGGAGCCCTGCCATTGCCTGCCTCTGGGGTCATCTTCACCCTGGAGCATCACCCACCCTGCCATTGCCTGCCTCTGGGGTCATCTTCACCCTGGAGCATCACCCACCCTGCCATTGCCTGCCTCTGGGGTCATCTTCCACCCTGCAGCATCACCTACCCTGCCATTGCCTGCCTCTCGGGTCATCTTCACCCTGCAGCATCACCCACCCTGCCACTGCCTGCCTCTGGGGTCATCTTCCACCCTGGCATGTGCCCCCTGCCTTGGCTGTTCCATATGGGATTGCTGAGTAAACAGCTCAAACTGCCTTTTGTTCATCTTTTTAATGGCTCTCCCCTGCACATCACACTGGTCAGGAACAGAATCCACTGATTAGCTGAGCCATGAAGCTGCAAACCTTCAAGCTTCTGACTTGCTAGTTCCCAGCCAAGTACTTCACTATCAGAGCTCTGTGCAGGGTATGTGGATACTTCTGCTTGTCTGCTCTGACAGGTGGTCTTGAAAACAGAGGTTTCCTAGCTCTTATTCTGACTTAAAAAAAAAAAAAAAAAAAAAAAAAAAAAAAAAAAAAAAAAGTCAGTCAACTTGACTCTCTTAGGGTCTGTTTTATTTCAATAGGGAAACAACTTACTAATTAGGGTAAGACTCTTTAAGAAAATATGTTTTCTATTCCACTGATAGTCAGTTACAAGCGATAACACTGTTAAATGTAGTGCCTAATAAATCCAGAAAAACTACCCAATAAATGTAAGTAATAACAATGATTAACAATAAATTAAATGCAGAGAACTAGGAATGTACCACATTATTTTTAACTAGTCTGGTCCATCGGGTTCTTATTATTCAGTTTGTCCTCCACACCTGGAGTTTATTAGAGTGTAATACAAACTAAACAGTCCCTCAGAGAGGCCATTGGAAGGGCTTAGTATAAAACAATATACAAGTTTAATAGTTGTAACTGACCTTTTTTCTTTGCAAAAACGTATCTTGGTAACTTGATGCTTACAGAGATATAATGCTTTTTTACATAATCCTAATGGGTAATTTTCTTTTTGGTTTAATGTAGATTATTTTTATTCACAAGACAGCAAGACCTATGACCAAGTCCATGATCTCCTATTCTTCCAGACATAGAATAGTTACTCGAGAATATTTTTCTTTCTTCACCCATTTAAAGATCAAGCGAGCAAAAGGGTTAATGCTGTAGGCTCTACAAATGATGAAAGTGTATGGTTAGAAATGACTAAACTTCACCAGAGTCATGCCTGGCTAAAGGTTTTAAGCAGCTTAAAGTTCAGGGTTGTTCAGACTCAGGTGGCTTTTTTTTTTGGCACAGTGCGGAGATAAGGTTCATTTGCTGCAATATGAATCCAGACCTGACCTTTAAACACTTCTAAAGTTGGACTAGGGGCGTTGGCTGAAATCAGTGTATTTTATTAATACATATCCATGAGTAACAACCAAATATTCATAATGACAAATGTTGTTTGTAGCTGGAATTTTGAGTCAGTTTTCCTTTGGATTTGCATTTTAAGATGTGGAAAATTATAATTGCTTTTTTTTTTCTCTCTCTCTCTTCCTCTTTCTCCCTCCCCCTTCACTTTTGAAACCACAAGCTATGGGCAATAGTAAATCCACAAGACAAAAGATTCTTTTCTAATTTATTTCCATTGTTACACTTATGCCATCTATTGGACTACAGTGTTTTTCTGTCCTATTTCCTCTTTTTCCAATAAAACCTACTTTAATATCTCTGAGGTTTTCAACTTAAAAATAGTGGTCAAAAGAGGCATTTTCCTCACACAAGGACCTGCAATATTTTCTGCTCTGCATTTCAAGTGTTGCACTACTTCTCCACACACACAAAGCCCATACATTGTTTCAGACTAAAAATCCCATTGTTTAGATGCCTTTACATGCTCCAAACCAGAACTGCTGACATTGACACTGCAAATTAGCCCATAAACCCACAAAAAAGCAAATTAGAAACAATTAAGAGAGAACGTTAATTCAGAGCTGTTCAGAGGTGCAAATAAGTCAAGTAACATGTGGAATTTGAAACAGGGAACAGAAATATTTCCTTATAGTCTACATTATCTTCAGACCTACTCATCTTGCAGGATTGGCTCCAATTCTTACTCACTCAAATAGTGTTGCCAAAAACCACATACAGCTTGCTCACTCTAAGCCTTCATTTTATAATCAAAACCATTTTTATTTTGATTCATTCCCCCTTCATTTTAAGGGATGAGAAACTACTCCTTGTTCCTGCAAATATCATCTTTGCTTCAAACACAGACTTCACTTGCTTGATAAAATAACCAGGCAAACACTACAAAAAAATAACTTATTTTGAAACAAATAAAGGATAAGTACAATTGCCAAAGATTTTCAGGTGTGTTGGTTTGGCTTGCTTTTTATTTTCTAAGTATCTCTGGCAGGGGAAAAAAAACTCAGAAGAAGTAATATATCTGGATAATTTTGTAAAAGCAGCCAGGAAAAATGGAATTTGCTGTTGCACCAAGAGGATTTATCTTAATAGCTTATAAAGCCATTGGCCAACAAAGTTGGAAGTGTGGCTCCACTTCTTTAAATATGATATGGTCCATATTCATAAAAAGTTAGAGTTGAAAATTAAAAAGCACCACAGATCCTGAAAAAAAGATCCACAGAAAGACAAATGTAAAGTGCTGTCACATGGGTGATAAACACTCAGGCTGTGTTGGGGAAGCAGTTTCTCAGACAGGACTGTCCCTGGCCTCCCAAAAAGGTGTTGATTGCCAGCAGGTTTTCCTGGCCAGTCACTGGCTCAGGCTGGAAGGGACAACAGGGGTCATCTGTTACAATATCCTGCTCAAGCAGGGTCATCCTAGAGCACAGGGGACAGGATTATGTCCAGATGGTTCTTGAGTATCTCCAGTGAGGGAGACTCCACAGCTCCTCTGGGCAGTCTGTTCCAGTGCTCAGTCACCTGCACAGTAAAGAAATTGTGATGTGCTGCTCTGTTCCTGCCTTTCCACCACGCCAGTGTGGAGTCACAGAGGGTTTGAGGCTGTCTTGCCTCAAACAGGGGAGCAGAGCCTCCTCACAAGGATTCTGGTGCTCGTTGCTTTTTGTGGGCTAGGAGGACACAAGTGGCTGAGCTGCCTCTTGCCAAAATGATCCAACCCACCAGTGTCCTTGGGAGTGCAGCTTCAGCCACTGTGGGCCCCGCTGGCATTAATGAAAAATTCACCAAAACCAGGAGAAACTTGAAGGGTCCTCGTTGCTTTTGCTGTCACCTCTCTTACCAATGGGGAAAACACGCTGGGTTTGTAGTACATGGATCTGCTCTCATTTACACTGATGTACCTTTATTCAAAGAGGAAATCCTGGGTAACTCTGACTCAAGGTCTGCCCCTGGGAGCTGTCCCGAGTTGTTTTAACAAAGCTGTGCTCTCCACGCTATCATTTACATAACTGGATGTCTGTCCTGCTTGATCCATGCCCTCATCACTATGCTTAGTGCGGGTGCTATTTGATTTGATTTATTCTGCTTTCTTCCGAATCATAGATTGATTCCACATAAAAATTCCTGGGGAAATCAGGCAGTTTCTGTGTAGCACTTGATTTTCTCTACTGCAGCCCCCCTGAAAACTATAGTCTGAGAAAGAAAGGTACAGAGGCTGAGAATCAAAGCAGAAGGCTTCTGCAGTAAGCTGAGAAGCAAATAAAAATGCACAGACATAGGTAATGATGGCTTGGAGAGGAACAGTTCTTTTGCAACTGAATGTATTGAGCATCCAAACAAACAGTAGATTGTTTCTTGGGTTTCTTTTTTCTTTTTTTTTTTTTTTTTACATAACATATCTTTTGGGAGTCAAAGCCCTATGTATAATTAAGGAAGTTTCTTTTTTAACCAGATGCATTGGGATGTGTGCTCTCTAAACAAAATAAATAACCATTACAATATGAGAACCACGGGGTCATTTTATCCCCGCCCCGCCTCCCTCCGCTTTGAATTTTCTCTGTGGAAAATCAGACGCCATCCCTGCTGCCTCCTAGGAGCAGCACTGTGATCTTGCAGGCTCCTGCATCATGGGATCCCCTGTGCTGGCAATCAGACAGCAGTGTAGACCATCTCTGGGAGGAACAAAGACTGCACAGAGGTGGGAGGGTGGGCTGGGAACGAAGAAGCCAGAGCATCCCTGGGTGCCCTCCTTCCCAGGCCTTGTATTGGCATGGAAATGATTTCTCCTTATTGATTCCTGCCCCTGTTCATGTGCATCTCCCAGGAGGGTGTTTTTGTTCTGCTTGTGCTTATGTTTTCATTTGTACGGGGCTTAGGTGTCTATTGGAGAAAAGTGATACCCAGGATGTCATTATGGTGTGACTGGATTGGCATCTAAAAGGCACATGCATGATAAGATCTGCCTTGGAGGCACAATCCTGCCCAGATCAAGGGCTGCTTGTGCCCTAAATGCTCCTAGAAACCACTGGCCCTTAGAAAGTATTTTAATGGTGCAAGCAGCAGGCTCTAATACAGATAAAGAGTAGCAGGACACTTGACAATAAGGAGGAAAACAGGTGTTGCTACGGCCCTAGTGAGTCCAGGAGTGAGTCTTGGCATGCCTGTGAGAACACTGCTTATCTGGGAATTTCTCCAGTACAATCAGTAGGTTTGAGAAATTAATAAGACATTTTCAAGAAAGATGAGAAACCTGGACACGAATTATTGCTGACGCAAAGTAATGAAAAACCTAAATGGGCTGCATGGGGAGTGCCCACAGGCAGAGTACTTCTGAAAACCAAGCTTGTTGCTTAGGCATTTTGGTAAATCCTGCTGTCCTTCATATCTTGTAGGCTGGGATTCTTTTCTCTGTGCAGGCAATGTTGACATGTATGTTTTTTGGTTGGGTTTTTTTTTTTTTTTTTTTTTTATTTGTTTTGTTTTGCTTTTGCTTTTTCCTGAGGTATTTACTTGGAGAGCTCTTACCCCATGTTTAAAGAAGAAAAATCCACAAAAGTTAAAAATCACCAGGGGCAAAGACTCTGCTCTTGGACTTGACAGATATCTGGCTGCAGTTCAAATAGTCTGACTTCCAGTTTGGGCTTTTGGGAAAGAAAGCAGCCCTTGGGATTAAGCAGATAGAAGGGTTACTTGCAGTTTCTTCCGCAGGGTAAGGGGTGAGTGGATCACACGTGATTTCAGGGTTGGGTTCAGGCTGACTGACCTGTGCTCCTGACAGCTGGATTGGGTTGTTCCAGGGAGACACTTCTGGAGGGACTCAGCATGCCCAGAAACCTGCAGAGCATGTGGATGTCTTGTCCTACCAGCTGGGGTGGCTGATGGACATGAGGGAGTAGCTCTTAGGATGGAGAGAGGAAGGTCTGTTCTTTTCATGTCAGGAGTGGCATGATGAAAAATCCAAGATGGATTTTCCATGTCAGTAGCGTTCCTCACTCACCAGGATGGATGTCTGTGTCTCACCACGCTGACCTAACATTTTCATCCTTATCTTGTGCTGCAAAAGCAGCACAGTCAGCAGCAATTAGAGAAATCATGGAGAAGGCCCCAGTGTTCCACAGATGCAGAACCAGGAAAGACTGGTGGTATTAGGGCTGCCAGACCATTCCCAGCCTGGTCCCTTGGTAGCCACAGGCTGGTAGCCTCAGGTGTCTCAGTGAGATCCAGAGTTATAACAGATTTAATGGCAATGTTCTTCATCCTTTTTCCTGATACATATTATTTCAGGGCTTGGGCCATTGGCTCTCTCTGAAAGCTGTGTCCAAGGCCAGTGCCATGGGCTGGCATGATCTGCCAATAAACACTTTGAATCCTTTCAATGTTGGAGCAATGGTGGGAGTGAAGGCTCATCCTTTCCAAGACTTTTCCCATATTTTCCATCAATATGTCAGAGCGACCTCAGGGCTGGTTTGAGCCAACCTGCTCATTCCCACCAAGGCAGGAGATACTCAGATTTAATTTACCAACTTGGAGGCTTTCTGAGGCAGTGAGATACCTTCAGATGAAACACTATATTTCAAGATGATTATTGTTATAGTTAATGGAAAAGCAGTTTATATGAAACACTCTGTTCTCTCTGTGTCCCACACTTCTACAGGACATTCTGGATAACTGGTACCATAAAAGTGTGCTTTTGGCAGGATTCAGATAGCAGTAAAGTTAAGCACTTTAGATTACAACTAGGAGAGAGAAAGGGGAGAAAGGAAATTCCTTTGAAAATTATAATTTCAACATGATAAAGTTGGCTGAAGAAGTGCAGCCACAGATAAAAATCAGCCTTGGTAAAAGGCTGTGACCATTCAATAAAACAGTGAAACATTGAAATGTGCAGAATGTGTTTTACCATGAATTAAAAGTGCAGAGAGTTCATCAGTGAGCAGCAGTTAGCTAATGAGAAAAGCAGATCCATGCATTTAGGAAATGGAAAGAAAACTTAAACCTTGTAAATTTTTATGTATTACCCCCTGCAGCAAAATATGAAATCCAGGTTAAAAGAAAATACAAAAAACCCCAAACTCCTTTCTCCCCCCCAAAAAATCCCCCAACCGAAACCAAACCCACTGAGTATGTCCATAAAAGGAATTAGGTGACCTAGTCAAAAGAGAAAAAAAAAGAATTTAGGAAAAAAACACCATCGACATACTGAGAACAGAAATACTGAGACATAGGAAAATACTAATTTTTAATTCTCCTGAACATAGTTTTTATTTATCAGTTATAAAACAGATTTTTTTTTCCAGCTCCTTTTGGCAAGCCTAATCTGCTGGAAATATTGAATAATGGTTACGTTCTATAGGTACATCCTCAGAAGGACACCTAGACATGACAAAGACAGTTTTATCAACTGTCTATTGAAGTCTACAGGCAAATGATTGCCGTCCTAGAGTCAGCCAGAAATCCAGAGCAGTTTCTGGAAGAGAAAAACATCTAGGATCCTAGATTTTCATAGCTTGTTCATAGTTTAAAAAATTTCCCCTGGAAGGTACCATACTGGAAAATCCAATCTACAAATATGCCTCAGGATAGACAAGAGAGTGCTTTTAAAACTAAGGCGATAGTTGGATAAATTTATTTAAAAGCACATATGTTGTGTAGAGGCAATGCTAATACATCCCAACTTATGAATCTATTAGTCTGACAGGTAATTTTGCATGATATAAAGTTCTTTCAAAATCTATAAAATATTTTATTTTTTAAAATTGTTTTTCTCCTAATTGTTAGCGCCATTGACACCATTTATACATACAGGAGCAGTCTCTGCCTGGTGAACTTTTAGAGGACTGTATCTGGTTTCAAATATTCCCTCCTTTCTGCAGGCAGATCCTCCCTGAGGCTGGCTGCCCTGCAGTGTGCTTGGTCGAGCATGAAGCACCAGCCAAGCTCTGGCTTGAGCACTGCTGCCTGCAATGTCCTTAAACCTTTGACTGGTTGAAATTATCTGAAATGTGCAAGGCCAAAGTAAGTGTTGGCACCTTGCCACCAAGATCTCCCAGATATTAAAACACTTCATCTCTGAGGAGCAGTTTCTTGGATCAGGTGGAGATTGGCATAAGGGAACTGCAGACTCCCTGTTTTCCTGTCCATGAAGAATGCCTTCAAACAGCCCCTGCTCTGTAAAGTCACCATGTAGGATCACAGGATACCTCAGGTTGGAACCAGTGTCAGCATGTCTCTAGTCCAACTTTCTGCTCAAAGAATGTTCAGCAATGAGGTTGGAGAAGGTTGATCATGGCTTGATCCAACTCTGCTCCCAAAACTTCTAAGGATGGAGACAGTTCTCTCTCTCGGGACATCCCACAGCTTGATTGTCTCCATGGTAAAAAACTTCTTTCAAATAATGTCAGTTGTGTCCTGTCATCCTGCAGTGGCTCTTGCTGCCATAAGGTCTCTGGATCTCTGATCATGTCTTATCAATATCAGCCTCTTAGCTACTGGAGGAGTTTAAACCACTCTGGAGGATGTAGATTGATTTCACACACATGTACATGATTGGGATAACTGAAAAACCAATCAAAGTCTCCTGAGAACCTCTGCAAATGCATTAAAGCAAACCTCCCCAAAAACTGCAGCAAGTTTTTCTTTCTGCCTCCCACACAGATCCTTTTGTGGTCAGGCTGGAGTGTCCACTGCCATGCAGCAGCCAGGAGCCCACTGATCTACCCACAGCTGAAAAATTCATTGCATGTTCTGCAAGAGACCCTGCAGGGGTGCCTGGCTGGGTCTGTCTAAGGTAACCACAGCTGCCAGCCCTTCCTGACTGACCTACATGTGCTGGGGAAGCCTGTCTGATCAGCTCACTGGGAGTGGGTTTGGTTTCCTGGTCATCTTTCAGGGACCCAGGATTGCAGAGATCTCAACTTAAAAACCAGGCACCTATCACAATCAAAATATCCTTAAATTTGAAGCAAGCATCTACAGTAATCCAGCAGATGTCAAATCTGACCTATAGGACATACACCCACCTCCCTTCCTACATAATATACAGTAGCAGTTAACTGTAATGAGTGGTAATATAACTCAAGTGCCAAAGGGATTAGACATAGAGGGTCCAGCATAAAACACAATACTCAGGGTTTGGTTGTTTTTTTTTTTTTTCCCTTTAATTTTAATGTGGTGGGCTGGGGCATTTGTATTTAATCCCGTTGTTGTATATACATAACATTATTTTCAGTCTATAAAATTTATATTCCTCTTCAATTAGATTACAGCTCAACCAAAAAAGAGGGGATTCTGCTCTGTGAATGCCATTCCAGTTCTTACAGAGCACAGGCAATTGTCACCTCTTTCCTCCCCTCTCCCCTTGTCCCCCCCGTCCTGCTCCTTTCCTTAACTCAGCTGTGCTGCAGCACTTGATCAATTGCAACAGCACTAGAAAAAAAAAGTTAGTCATACATGATCAGCAAAATGGCCCAAATGATGTCATCCATCAAGATGGACATCGCAATTTGCCAACTATTTTCTCATAAATCAAATCACAGTCCCACAAGGAAGAAGAGCAGCTCATGAAGAGCCAACATGGCAGCAGTTATCGGCAGACTGAGAGAAATGCTCCCTCAAGTATACAGTAATTATTTTTACTCGATGGGAAATAAAGAGGGGAGAGATGGTAGTGTAGAACTGGAGAGTGTCTGCCTCACTTCATTACTATTCCCCAGGCAAGGGGTGCAACATATGCTTTTCATTGTGAAGCCAATAATTTTGAATCTTGGGACAGGTGAAAACTTAAATGACATTTGCAAACCTTGATTTATTTCCCTGCTTAACTCTGGAACATGCCTTAGATTTAGCTCTATAAGTTTCAATAGATTAGTGGCCAGTGTCACTGAATTTGCTTTGACCTTTAACAAGTCTTTCCCTTTTTGGATCAGTTAATTAAATATTTTGGATATTAATAATGCCTTACTTAAACCATCCCAGTTTTCTTTTTGTGTACACATACAAAACAACAGGGGGATAGCATGAACACTTGAATTTTTTATTGAGATTGTCTCTTGCATTTTTTCCTCTCTCGTTCCCTTGCTTTCTCTGTTTTTCCCCTCCCATGTGCAATTTTACTTGCTGGAAATCTCATTAAAAGTTATTTATGAGCTGCTAGTGATCCCGTAAGAATTACACCTAATTCAGTCTGTAAAGCTTTTGAGTTACATTGCTTCCCAGGAATAGTCCCCACAGCAAGAAGGACCACCTTTCCCATTGTTTGACTTTCGATATCATTAGTATAAATACTTCATGAGAGGTTCCTTACAAATGCAGAGCAGCTCATTGACAGGATTTAGGCATCAAGTGCCATTTGGTATGTTAAGATTTTGCTTCCTGATTCTTTGATTCATCCCATTTTACATGTGGGGAAACAAATGATTCATAAAGGTGACATCATTTGTGCAAGACTCGCAGAACATGTCAAGAAAAGTCTGTTTCCTTGAAAACAGCCAAAGGTTAATAATATTATGGTCTAGAGTTGTATTTGCTAATCAAATTAAACCTACTAGGGAAACTTCAGAGGGGTTAGGGATTCAAGGCAAACATTCTTTATCTCTCTAGAAGTGAAGAATTTGCTTCTTTCTTAGCCTCTAATTTTATTGTCAGGCTGAGTTTTTAGAAGTTTTTCAGAGTAACAGTGAAAATGTACACAATATATTCAGACTACCGCATAAAGTATTAGATATTCTGATTTTTCTGTAAGACTTGGGACTTTGTGCTCTTCTGTCTTAGCTCAGTTTACCATTCAGGGCAGTTGTCATAATAATAATAAGGCAATGAAAATCGGTTTCTTGTTTTCCTGCAGTAGTCAGATAAGCTTAGGAAAATAGAGCAGTTAATTCACCTGTCAAGGGCTGCAGTTAGGAAATATGGATAGGGAAAATTAGTGAGAATTGGTATCATTTTTTTTGCTAGGCCAGGCAACCACCTCATTGTTCTGTGATATTGGAAAAGCAACAGGTAACAATCAGTGCAGAAGGTCTTCCCCAGGCACCAGTGTCTGACCAGACACATCAGAGTGTTTGGGCATCTGATTGACTTAATTGTGGATAAATAGCTGCTCAATTTTAGCACTTACAGCTCTCAAGCCAAATCAGGTCAGTTTATAGTGCTAGAGAATGTAAGCACAGCAAGAGATGATCTCTGCTCCAACAGAGAAAGGAAGCAGGACTAAAAGGGGAGTGTGATCCCCTTCCTTCACTGGTGTGAAGCGCAGAGGCTATAAATATGCTCACCAAGGTGAGTGAAGTCTGCCAGAGGGTTGAGAACCTCAGCCTCAAATCCCAGCCTTGACCTGTAGCCACATAAAGCCTGTCCTTCCTCCTACCCCTGCTAATTGGTTTACCCAGCCCACCCAGAGAACATCAAAAACCCTTCCAGGTCAGCTCTCAACACAGGGAGAAATTTCAAGGGGGGAAAAATAGCTCACTTGGGATGAAGCAGGCTTTGTTTCATCAGCTGTCAGGAAGAACTGCTGCTTTTGTTTGAAGGAGGAGTGAAGACAGGAAGAAAGTGAGATGAAATCCATGTTATTTTCTAACTAGTCGGGGAGAAGCAGGAGGTGGACAGAGACTGAGATGACCTGGTTCATCTGCCCTGCTTTTGAGGGTGGCCCTTCACTGATCTCAGCTGTGCAGTCCTGGAGCTCCTCTCTAGCTCATCCTGACCCAGGCTGATGTCCAGGAAGTCACTGTGGATTGCAGAGAACAGTATGTAACATCTCACCAAAAAATAAAACACAGAAAACTCCTGCTTTCCTAAAAGCAGTAAAGGACACAAGGAGGGCTGAAGATAGAGTATAACTTACTTGGGGATTTGTAACCCAGAATACAGAAAAAATTGAAATGTTATACCAAGATATTCTAGAGAATCACTGATAAAAGAATAAAAGATTATAAATGTCTTGTCCTTAATTAATTGTATAGCTCGAAAACAAAGACTACATTTTCTCAGGGTTCTCAGTTTTCTCTCTCATGTAGTACAAAATCAGCACCAGGACTCGCAGTTCACTCATACTGGAATTCCACTTGGTGCCATTCCACTTGCAATTGGATTCCCAACTTTTCAAAATAACTCATCTTAAAAAAAAAATTAATGGTTATTTTCCTCCAGGCTAACAGGAGCTAACACAAACAGAATATTTCCCTTGTTCACTGCAAATTGCATAAAAATCACATGCATTTGATTAAGCAAACAAGAAAAAACTGACTCTATCTTCTCAAAACCACTCAACATTACCCACAACAGACTTTCCGGTCTAGGTTTAAGGGCAAAAAAGTTTTGTTTGTTCCTGTCAGGAGAGAGGCTGCTGATTAGTGTTGGCTAATGAATGAGGCAGGACTCTGGGAATCCACCTTCCCAGGTTCCCCATGGCTCATGCCTTTGACTTGTGATGGGAAGTCCATTTTGGCTCTTTGCAAAACCTTAAGCAAGGCAGTGAGAAGAGACTTAGGTGGTTTAGGCATAGATAATGCAAAGCGGAGGTGTCTGGGGCAGCCCCTGTGTCTCTCAATCAGGATTTATACAAGGGGACACACTTGATGGATGCTGGCACCCATGGTGGTCCACACTTTCCTTATTGCTAAGGCTTTATATTATTTTTTTTTTGTTAAAGGGAACTACTGTATCAGTAGTTGTACTAAGAACTCATAATTGAACCCAGAGAGAGAGAGAGAGGGAGGGAGAGAGAGCTCCTGCTGCAAAATGCCAGTTTAGAGGATCCCACCTACCTCAGAAGCCATTGTTCCAGCTGGGTCTGATGGCTCCCAGAAGTCAGGCAGAAGCCCAAAACGCTCAAATTACGGCCAGATACAATTACCAGCTGGAAAAAGAGAACATGCTAAGAATATATAGGTGTGTGGAAGCTACTAAAACAGGGGGGAAAGAACAAAAAAAGGAAAAAGTTCTCTTTCTGAAAAGAAAAACCCCAACAGAACAGGTAAGAGGTTTCCTTTTGAAAGGCTCCAACTTGTTCTCTGTGACACGAACATCTCTCCCAGCTTCCTGAGAGCACTGCATGTAGCCTGGAGCAGACTTGCTGGTTCTGGTCCAGTCAAGCTCCTAATAAGTCAGGCTGAAATCTGTTTAAAATTTTCCTTTTTTCATTTCCTACAACTCCACAAGAGTCTGCCCTCCACAAGATAGGATCTTAATCCCAGTCTCTCCTGTATACCCCCAGCATACTCTGCTCAAATTGATGTGAATATTGGGGCAGGCAGGGAGAGAAGAGAATTTCCTTCAGTACCTGTAACCCTTCTCCTTCTAGCCAAGAGAAATAAAAATGGTAATCCCTTACACTTCATTTAGAAAATGGGTTTCCACAGCTATGGAAAGCTGAAGTTGCTATTGTCATTGCTTTTCATCTGATTTCCACTAGGTCTGCAGGCCCTCCCTGCCAACATGACACCCTGAAACGAATGTGTAATGTGGTTGTGATCAGACTAGTCATGGATTAGAACTTCTTCACAGTGAAATTATTTCTTTGCATTTATCTTTCCAATGTCTATTTGCCAATTTTTTATTCAGTGCCATGTTCTGTGGCAACAATTCTTAGTTTTCTGCCTGTTATCACTCCTAGACTTCTTTTATCTCTCTTGGCTTCATCTTTCCATTAAATATTACTAGCACTGAAATATTTTTTCTCTCAGATCTTGCATTTCTTCTACTTGAATCTAATTTTGTTGTGGTTTTAATATTTGGCTTGACAGAGAGACAATTTCCTCTGTTCAGAGGCTTAAATTGGTTTTGTTTTATTGATAACTCTGTTCATTTCTGCTATCAAATAACCATTACACATTTTCATTTGGTACAACTGCTCAGCCACTTTGCATTGCCAATAACTAACAGTGAAAATGTGCTGGTAAAAAAGTGGAGAAATACTGCTGAAAAAGACCTTTTTCTCAGGCAATTAAAAAAATTATAAGCTTAACATTAATTAAGATGAGAAAAAGTGGAAGCTCAGATATGTAATGTTTGAATGTTAGTTTTACATTCAAAAACCTGAGATTTTAATATAAGTGGTTCTGGCCTTGAACTGTAATTTTGGTCAAAAATTTGAAGTTTTCACGGGGCAAAAGGAAGAACTTTGGGTTACAAACAGTTTTCTGTGCACAAGTGTACACTTATACCTACACACATATATTTACTCAGTGAATAGTTTTTTGAGCATCTGTTCTAATGTGGCAGAGCCAATTGCATTTCATTTCTGCCTGGAAGGAGACAATCTGCACTCTGTATGTTTTTCCAGTGGCTGTGCCAGTTAACGTGCAGGATTACTCTGCCTTTCTCCTACCTCTGTTTGGTTTTTATCAAGCTGAACAACAATTGTGTTCAGCTGCTCTTTTGCATGTAAAATAATCTTTGCACGGATGGCTGCAGGTCAGGCTTTTCCTTTTGCTGTGATTTCAATGTGACATGGTAAGTGTGCATCTCATCACCCCAGTGTGTTCTGCTCTCTGGAGCACTTCCCATGCACCCAGGGCAGAGGAGAGGAGCCTTGCTGCCAGTTTAGGATGTCGCTGATGTCTCCCTTTGTGACCAGGCTCTGGTTTTGGAAGCCGGGCTAGGATAAATCCTGCTGGACCTGCTGTAGACATTCTCTGATGAAGATGGGTGCTCCTGTTCAGGCAGTAGAAGTTCAGATGTTGGGAAACAGCAGCTGTAAGGATCACCCCAGCCTGGAGGCTGTGAGTTTAGTCCAGTCTCACAAGCCTTGGCAAGGAACTCACAGATGTAGACGTTTCAGGATTTGCATTTTTAGAAGAATATGGGATATGTCTGGGACAGCAGTAAGAATGCAGGATGCTTCTAGAGCTATGCTTGAAATGGTGGAGACCTAGCTATGTAGCAATGACCTGGGAATTGGAAATTTATGGATATCCTGGGCATCTGCCATGCATGTACCTGGGAAAACACAGGCTGGAAGGTCTCCTTCACATGTGCACCCAAAGGACTGCACAAGGGGACTGCTCATGTTCTCTCCTGTGCATTATAGGGCTCGCCAGACTGACGTGGCTCCTGAGCATAAGCACAGCTGGATCACACCAGCTGCAGAGCAGGGCAGATGAATCTCACTGTCTGTTTGTCTTCTCTTCCTTCACGCTCTTGCTCTGCTCCTCCTCCTTCTGCTCTGGGGAAAAGCTCAGACCCCTGCGGCAGCAGCAAGCTGCTCTCTCACATGGCTCCCACTCTGGGTCCTCAGGGCACCTGGGGCTCTCTAGGCACTGCTACAGAATCGATGAAAAAGGAGATGCTTCTGGTTAGTCCAAAATTTATTCCAAAGAGACAAACAAAAAACTGTGCAATGTAACAAAGAAAAATGGGCATTTTCAGGTGGAAAACCATTTGTTAGTTGCTTCTGTGCCCAAAGCATCTCTGGTGATGACTGAGGGAAACTTGGATTTTGGCATTGCCACCTCTGCTTATTTTGGAGGATCACTGAAGCTGGAATCCAGGCCCAAGGTTGGAGCATATCGTGTGCCAGGGCTCTGCCTGCTCCACAGCAGGGAATTAGTCAACAGTGAAGGAGGAGAACTCAAGAAAGGGAAGAAAAGCAAAGTTCTGTGGAAAATGTGTAGGGCAGTGGAAACCTCTCAACTCCTTTATTTGCATGACTAATCAGCTGGGCTTTCTGCTGGCTCCCCACACATCTAAGTTTATACTATTTATTTTTCACATCACTGCATTTAAATTCAAGTGTGGGAGAGGGGAGTAAGGGCACTTTCATTTGTTCAGCATATTTATAAAAGGCCCAGAAATGAACATGTGGCATCAGATGAACACCTGGCAATCAAAGCAGGGAGAGCCAGCTGTTGCCTTTGTAATTGGAATTACAAATTCACACCATCCGTCCTCTCTCTACTGTACCCACACCAGCCATGAAAGCAGAGGAGTTAGCTCTGGGTGCATATGCTTGAGAAGCAGCGGCCAAAGACAATGTTTGGGCAATCTGCTAAAAAAAGAAACTCTCCTTGCCTTTTCCCTGTAAGAAGCAATACTTTTTAAGCCAGCTGTGCCTGCAACTCCCATTTGCTACAGAATTCTGTCTGTGTCTTTACTGCAGGGCATGCAACTTTCAACAACTTTGCAGTTTGGAAGTTGAACCCACTTCATTCCTGACTTCCCTCCAGCTGATCCGCACAGTATCCTTCGTGCTGGAGTTCATAGGTCTCTCCTCTCCTCTGGCTGGTTTAGCTGCTGAGTTATTGAAGACCACGGGTAATGAAAGACGCCTGTGTTACCCTCCCTTGCAACAGCCTGCACTTCAAGGCTTCGGTCAGGAATCCTATACGTTAAAAAAATAGGGCAGCAAAGAACCAAAGGCATCTTGAATGTACACACTGTAAGTAAAGGAAAAGAAAGAGTCAGAGCCACCACTTGAGAACATGTGAGTCAATAAAGTTTTATAAAAGAAGCCCATAAAGCTGCCATGGAAACTTAACCATTGCATGCATCTAGGGTGAGAGCAATTCATTGGTGCTGGAGTAGGACCCTGAGCAGCGTTTCTCTTATCTCCCATGCTGGGATCCTCTATTAAAAACATGTGGAGGAGGCTAAAGTTCGTTACGAGTGACTGCAGTGAAAATAAAAATTAAAAAAAAAAATGCTCACGTGACACACACACATACCCAAAGAGATGGGAAGAAATTAAGATGGATTTGCGGAGGACGTTGTGCTCACAGCAAAACGCATCTCCAGTGGTGCAGGGCAGAGGGGATTGGCTTCTCTGGTGGCAGCTGATAGACATGAGCACTTGAGCAGTTCACAGCCTCTCTGTTGTCCCCGTCACAAGATTTGTAGGTGGCTCTCCGCCAGCCACCAGGCTGATGGGTCAGGGGTCGTGACCTGTTGATTTACCGAAGTATGATCAACTCACACAAATTATCGGCGTCAGAGAGCCCTGACAACTTCAATATGATGAGCGATGAGAGCAATTGTTTGTGACATGTGAAAGCAGCGGGAGAGAGCGCTCGGCGCGGCAGGAGCGCGGGGGCAGCTCTGTCCCCTCGCCCACCCAGAGCACTCCCTCCCCTGGCTGGGGCCACACCGAACTCCAGCCCCCACGGGGAAAAACATCTTCTCAGACAGAGGCAGAGAGAAGCAAGAGGGATTAGAAGCCGTCTCAAGGGATGGGTTGGTTATTTCTTTTTTTTCACAGCTGTTGCACGCAGTGCGAAGAGATGTTGAGGGATGGGGGCTTTAAATCCGACGGGAAGTGCTAGGGGATTCAGATCTAGGAAAACCCTGGAGCTGGTGCTGTCTGTGAGGTTTAATCAAATGGCTGTACCAGCTTCTTCGAGTTATCTTTGGGGGCCGTTGTCAAAATCCTTTTTTTTTTTCCCTGCTTTTTTCCCAGCTCCATTCACATAGGAAAAATTTTGCCTGGGGTAGGATGGGAAAATTATAGCTGCTGGGCATTTTGCCTTGATCCTTCAAGTCCTCTTAATCGACTGTGCTATTCAGAGGGGGGCAGAGGATAGCAGAGGTAGTTGAAAGGAGGCAGGGAGTGCCGAGGGGTTAGGGCAGGGTGGCGAGTGTCTGCCTCTGTGTGTGTGTGCATGCTTGTGCAAGGAGGAGGAAGAAAACCCACGGTCCAGGAGAAGGATAGGGCTCAGAGAAAATTGTTGTGTTTTTGTTTTTCTTTTGAAAGCTATGTTATTCTTGCAGAAAATGCTCTTCCAGTGCCCATGCCATGGATGTGCAGGTACCAGAGAGCCTCTGCCAGGCACGTGGGTGGCCCAAGACTGGCTCCCATCCCAGCATCTCCTCCTGCTCTGCCTGGTCCCGTTCACCTCACATTTAACAGAAACAAGCAAGTTAGAACTACTACAACTTCCCCCTGTGTTTTATTCACAGTGGGCATGTTGTAGTCAGCCCATTTCTGTGTGTGTTTAAATCCATTTGTTTACTTTGTGAGAGGAGATGTATAAAGTAGAATGATCTATTAAGCTATCAATTTTTAATTTTCTATGAAAAATCGGCAGCACAAAATAGATTTTTTGGAGTCACCAGAATAGTCAGAGCATATGAGCTGGCAGAGATGAAAAGTCAAGTTTTTTTTCATTCATCTTTACCATAATGACCATTTAAATATTTATTGTATATATATAAAAAGGCAGAGGAAGACAATACTTACAAATATATATGCTTAACCTTGGGTTTAAACCAAACAAAATAGTATTTAAAGAAATACTGAATAAATTATTTATTACCCAGGTCAATGGTTGAAGAAACACAGTTTATATAAAAACATTACAATTCTGGCCATTCTAAGCACTGGCTTTAGAAAAAAATCCAAACCTCTTAATGCAATTTTAATAAACCTAAAAAAAGTCATGCTCTTGTTTCAAGCTGAATAGTTTGCTGTTTCTGAATAATAATCATTCAAGACCTAAATCTAACCACAAGAGTTTAGTGCACAGATGCAATAGACTTGCTGGAAAACCCTTAAGAAATAGCTGTTTGATTCGGGATCTGAGTCAGTAAAACAAGATGTGATGGTTTAGTGGGATTGATGTCAAATAATAGAAAATGAGGACAACTAATAGAGAAAGAAGACTTTTGAGGAGGATTAATTAATAAATTAATAGCTGTGTGCATGGATGGAGTACAAACAAGTCAACAACAGTTCATTATTCCCTTAAACAAATACAATGCACAGATCCTTCCAAAGGGAAGTTGAACTATTTGTGCTTGAGTAAAGATCATGTGTGAGTGGATGAATGGATAGATGGATGGGTCGAGAGATAATTTATATACGAGGTGCACACAGACAAACACACGTGCCCACACTCACACACGTGCATTTAAATAAAGTGTATTTTTCAAATGTATATTTTATTGCACTCCAAGGCTCAGTCAGGAATGCTCTAGCATTTAATCATATTTTTGTCTGGCATGAAATTTTGGAGTGTTTTAGTGGGTGACAGATTAGGTTATGCTACATCAGGAATAGATAAAGATCACCCCTTTTTCACATCACATTTTTATTGCTAGAGATAGTCATGACTTTTTCTAAAAAAAAAACCCACAAAACAAGCCTTTCGTCAGAAAATGCTGATTTCTTGGCATCAAGGCTTTCTATGGAAAATGTTTATGTTTTTGCATTTTTAATTAAATAGGTTTTTTTAATTGTTAGAACATAAGTTTCAAAACAAAAAATTTCCAGATTTTCAGTTCAAAACAAGATTGTTTGAAATGTACGTTAATTAGCATACAAAATAACAATCCCAGTACTAAAATGAAATGTCTCAGAATGATCAAAACACAAACAGGTTTCTACAGCCCTGAAGTGATATAATTTTTCTGCTTTACAGAAGTTTTCAGGCTCTTCATTGTTTGTCAAAATGAGCAAAAAAAAATTTTTTTTAAATACACAAGAGATTAGGAGAACATTATTTTGCCCAATTTGAGAGCACTGCTCAGGCTAAGCAGGAATATCAGAGGCTGGACAGAATAAATGAATAAATACATTAAAAATAATAGATCAAAGCAATCTGGTTTTGAGCAAGAAAGCACTTCCAATTTAAGGGTCAGCATTTTTGACAGAGATATACAAATATTCACGTGTGCATTAAAATAAAACCAGTGGGATATATAGATCTATACACACATGCACATCCACCCTCTCTAATCACCTTATTTGATTTTTGCAGTTGGCTTTTTCTTTTTCACACTGATGTGCTGCACAAATTTCATGTAGAAACTTCATAGCTAAAACAATCACCACAAAAACCTGGGTTAATGATTAACTCTGAATGAAGAGTTATGAGCACTCATCAAGGTAATACATGATACAACTTAGCCATTTCCTTTCTCTTTTCAGCTTTTCAAAAGGGGCAAGGGAGCATGAAGAATAAAGCCAGGCATCCTTATTTGGTTGAAATAATAGCCAGTATACCAGAACTTCAGACAAATCCTTCTTGCTTTCTTTCAGCGGCCTCAACCATTTTGATCTCATTTCATCATTGAATGGACCCCTTAACAGAGAGTGACCCCATATTTTAGGACTGAAAACATACACCTTGTTAGTGTGAGTTTATTTTTTTGTTGTTTGAAAAGTGGGCAAATGTAGTCAAAGCTCTCACAAAACATCACAAGAGGCTCTTTCTTCTTTCATGGCACACTGAACATGTAAAGTAATCATTGTTTACAATACAGAGGCAGATAGCAAAGACGTGTTTGTTGTCTCACGCTGAATCTTATTATGCATTAGATTTTGATTTCAGTTGCTTTGCCTCTCCGTGTTATTTTAATTTTGAATGATGATGACTGAAAGGGGGGGAAAAAAAAAAGGAACAGAAAAGACAGGATGTGTCAGCAAGAGCCGTGGTCCCCTCATCGGAGCACGTGTAGGCGGGACCTGGAGCGCGGTGCTCGGCGCTGGGCACCTCATTACCACAGGCAAATTGGAGGAGCCAGGGATGGCTGAGAGCACGACGAGGAGAAAGATTAAAAGAGTGAAATATGTATAGACAGGGCAAGTGACGGGGCAGCTCTGCTCCCCACACACCCACGCAGGGAGGAGAATCCTTTCCAGGAAGGCTGAAGGACTTGGTCGTGGAGAAATGGGGTGATACGGAGAAGAAGGGAGACACAAGTGAAACCTCAAGAGCTTCTGGGTTTGGCTGTGAACAGTGAGCCCTGGAACAGCCACCTCAAAGAAGCTGCAGAAAGTCCTTCCTTGGGGATGTTTCAGTGGAGCTGAGCTGAGCGCGACAAAATTCCCAGAGGGAGAAATCCTGGCGATGCCCTGGGTGCATCCGCAAGTTCACACTCCCGCCTTTTGTTTCTCTCTCCCCCTTAGCTGGCTCTTTGCTTGTTTACTCAGAGTGTTCATATAATTTGAAGCTTCTTAATACAAAAATTCAAATGATTTTTATGTGCTCTGAAGGACATTTACACCCAGCCAGGGAACTCTCATTCCACAAAAGCCTCATCAATTCTTCTCTCAAATGTGGAGAAGTTCAGCACGGGGTGATGAGAGCAGCAGTAACTGACTTTTTTGCCTTTTTATCTTCCCCAGAGGATCCAGTGCAAGCAGGGATGGAGTTTCTGAGAGGGTTCCCATTCTTGACTCCAACACTGACTTTTGTTTGACCAGTAGACAAGAGTTCCATGAGTTCTCCTGGAACTGCATCCCTCCAAGGATGCTGCCAGGCACAGGCAGCACTGACCAGGATGTGTTTAAATACTGCAGTTGTGTGGGTAAATTTAGGATTTGTACTGAGGCTGAAACTGTCTTATGCAGGGCAGAAAAAGATAGCAATGGAACCTTTGGAGTAAAAAATTGCCTGAAAGGACTTTGAATGTTACTAATTTTTTTTTTTCTTTAACAAATTCAATTTCTTTCAACCATCTCTAGTGAGCATATTAGATGAAGAGGGTTAGCCTAAGAAATATGACTCAATGCATAACTTGTAAATATTGAACAAAAACTGACAATTAGTTAGGAATGAAAAGGCAAAATATAGTTACAAAGGAAAAAGCAGTTAAAAATTAATTGAAATTACCCCCAAATTAAGGACATTCACTGATGTAAAACCCAAATATTTGGAGATAGGGGAAAGGAGAGATCAGACATCTGCATACAGATGTTGATAAACAGATAGAAAAATAAATGAGAGCTCTGTGTGAGTGATCCAGGAGCCTTGCTTCCAAAAACAACAAAGAAAAGACTCGTACAGATGTCAGCAGACTGTGGATCAGGCCCCAAGCCTTAAGTGGACAATCCAGAATATTACAAATCACTCTTGGGATCAAGCTGCATCGATGTCATCTAATTACAGATAAAACTACAGAGTATTTAACATCTCGTTAATTTAAATACCTGGGGCCATATCATGGCATCAATTTTTAAGTAGATGTCCCCATTGATATCAAAGAGGAGTTCACACAATGCAGCCCACGCAGCTGAACCTTGAGGGACAAAGCAGACAAAGGGAGGCGGAGAGGGAGATGCAACAAAATATTCCTCTTTCTTCCACTCCCTGTTTCGACCTCTTTCCTTTCTCTGTCATTGGCTCAGTTGCCTGTACATTTTGTTAGCTGGTCCCTGAGTCTGACTTCTATAGGTGTCATTCCACAGGGACAGTGCTGAGCCATGTTCACGAGATGAGGATCCTCAAGTTCAGTTTTAAGCTCCCTTGCCAAAATGACGTGTTCAGTAGTGGGAGGGTTATCACATTTCTCTTTCAAGCTGTCAGAGGTTGTCAGAAAGATTACAGATTTTTAACATTTGTTCTGTTTTGTTTGGTTTTGTTTCTGATCCTGACTAGAAAAATGAGAGAAAACAGACACTGACATTAGATATATCAGAGAATACTTCAGAATTTTCCTGACAAAAACTGTGTTCTTTAAAAAAAGATTTTTTAAATTAGGTTTTTAATATTTCTAATATTTTATTTTTATTTTTTTTCCCCCAAAAATCTCTCTCAAGTGAAATGCAACAGAAATAATGAAGCATTTATTTCTTGAGAGTCAGAATATTTCAAACACTTGGGATTTTTATTTTTGCCACTTTTCTTCTGTTTTCTTTTTTTCTTTACTATCAGCTAGTACAGATTTATACTATCATTGCTATGGTACTGATTAAGTCTCCCTATTATCTCCTATTTTTCTTTGATATTTTTCTGGGGTTTTTTGTTTGTTTGTTTGTTTTGGTTTGGTTTTTTTGTTGTTTTTTTGTTTTTTTTTTTTTCTGGGTTGTTTTTTTTTTTTTTTTCTGGCAGCAAAACCTCTTCTAAAAGTTAAAAAAGTGTTAAGAGGAATAAAACAGAATGACTGAATGGTTGAGGCTGGACCTCTGAAGGTTATCTGTCCAACTCTGAAACAAAAGATGACATAAGAGGGCTTTTGTACAGCATTTTTCTTCCAAATCAAGCTCTAGGGAATAAGAACAGTGTCAAGACACTTTGGAGGATGAAATTATTTTTTACATTTTTTGTCCAGCTACTCCTGGTAACTTTGTGGTAACAAGAGGACAGGTGTGCAAATCTCATAAACCTGTTATCTTTGGCTTCAGTGAACCTGTTCACTCCTGCACCAGTGGAAGGCCTGTTCTTATTTAGTGTAACAGCAATACTCCCTACTGTGCCTGAGCCTATGCTTCAAAACAGGTTGAGGTGTTTGCCCTTTAATTTGCCCTTAAAAAATGCACATGAACACACACCAGATTGTGGCCATGAGTTTTCCTGCTGAGTCCAGTGACTGTTCAACAGACATAAAATTAAACCCAGGTTGAAGTACCTTGCTAATCAAACCTTAAAATCAATATAACCACATGGACTTGATACAGCTTCCACTTTAGCTGGAACCACACACTAAAGTGTGCTCAGATTGTTATAAAAGAAGGAATTTGGTCTTTATCAAGAAATAGAAACCCCTTTTTTGTTATTTAGTTTTACACTTTAGAAGAACAAAATACAGAAAGCTCTGTGAGGTGTACCACATCCTAATCTCGAAGAATCTTTGCCTAAGACCTTGAGGAGGTTAAGATACCTTATGCTGAAACACCCTTTCTCTCCAAATGGGAATTTATTCCAGGGCCTTCATTAAAGCTGAAGGATTCAGCTCTTATCAGGTAATAATACAGGTGTCACTAACAAAGTAGTTAACGGAATAGATGGTGGCAGAAAGGCCACGCTGCAAGAATACGACATTTCCTTTGACTCTCTAGACTTCTGCTTTGCAAGTAAAATTTCCACAGTAACTCAGATGCCACATTCTTTTTCTTTTTTGATATTGAGAATATTTCACTACTACTATGATAAAACTCACTGCCTCTATTGGGCAGTTACCAGGAATAAGTTTTCTCTGGCTCTCTTAGGAGAGCTTCATGTTCCCTAACTTCTGTGTTTCATCAATTTTGAACTTCTACTTTCTGCAAAGACCAAAATGCTGAATCTGAATCAAAGCCTCTCCAAAGGGTAACCAGAACTTGTGGGCTGCAAGGAGGTGTCAAGTGACTGTCACCCCAGACTGAAATTTTTTCATTTTCTCAAATGTTTCTGAAGGTGTTTTGGAAACTTTAATAATGAGAATATTTTTTATTTTCTTTACATCTTCATTAATTTTGAACTAAAGAACAGAATGTATTGGTGTAAAGATTCAAAACCAATTGGTGATTTGGGTCCTTTTAGTTTAGGGCATGAAGATATTAATCCAGCATATGTTGAAAGTGTTCAGGCTTTGCAGAAATCTTACACCTTTCAGAAGTCACTAGGGATGCTTCCAAATATGTTAGGAATGGGAAAAATAAATGCATTATGCCATTAAATGTGGAGGAGAAAATACCCAATGGCAGAAAACCAAACCTAGTCTGTTTTCCAGAACAAAAAATACTTGCATCTGAGGTTAAATTCTTGGTTGACAATCCCATTTTATTTTTAGAACCAATTTTAATTTTGATCCTGAAAGATTCTCCTCTCTTTTTTTTTCCTTTTCACAATTCCCCAAGGTTGTAAGAACAGAGTCACAAATATTTTGCAATGTGAAATCCATGGTTTAAAAATAGCAACAGGGCCGGTGTGCATAAGAGAGAATCAGAAAGTTGCACAAATCAGACCCAGTCTTTGGAAGCTGACAGAGCCTTTCCATTGACTTCATCATGTTTGGAGCAGGACCTAACATAGGAGGTTTTTACTTTTATTGGACATTTAGGGCTTATTTTGGAACATGTCAGTAAGTGGTAGGATGGAATTAATTTAAACAGAAAGAAAACTCAAGACAGCCCCATAGAGAAATTGAAGCATTTAAAGAAATGGGCAGAAGGGTGAGGCCAAGATTACAGCAAGGACAGAGACCACAAGAAGAGGCTGCTGAAGTAAATACTTGAACAATAGAGAAAAAACTCTTAAGTGATGACACAGGTAACGCAAGATCCACAGAAAAGGAAAAAAGTGCAGAGAGAACATTAAGTGAAAAACTCAGGAAATGGAACAAAAGAAGAAAGACAGAGATTCAAAGGTCACCTAGGAAAGTTTCTGAGTTGTCTGTATACAAATGCAACAAGCGTAACAAAGGAACCAGGGAAACAGAGACCAAGAGACAACTCAGATGGGATTCGATTGATCACTCCTTCCATGAACCTTTCTAGGTATTTATTGAATGACATTTAGGTGCACAAGCAGCTGCAGACACATAAAATAGTACCAAATGTTCCAAAATTACATTCGGGTTTGCATCATCTGCTGGGTGTCTCTCTGCCACTGCCTGTGGTGACAAAGGAGTGGAAAAGGATGGTTGAGTACGTGAAACTGGGAAAACCTACAGGACACAGGGATATGTGCTAAGGAGCAACCTCTGCTCCAGTGACCTTCCTGTGAGACCTCCAGCACCCCAGGTAGCCCAGAACTCTCAGTGGAAGCACTCTTCTTCCTGCCCACCTTGCCCTAAAATAACTATTTTCATAGTAGACACACTCTCAGGCTCCCTGCTCTGTACTGAGTGGAGAAATCAAAGTCCAGCCATCAGGAACTCTCCTTCAAAGTCTTCACTACTCCTTCCTCCCTAGATGTATTAACTATGAAAATGAGGTAATTAGTCACAGCTTGGCTGGACACAGCCATGGGGGATTGCAGGGGGCCCTGTGGCTCCTGTACATGAAGAAAGGTAGTTACTCCTTGGGACTGTGGTACCAGGAAGTTTGCAGCCCTTTGAGGAGGGTTATCTCTCAAATCTGCTTAATTGAGACACTGGCAAATGAAAAGCCTGGAAAGATGGGCAATGGTGCACCACAGAGTGTGCCCTCTGCCAGCAGCAGTCATGTAGCTTGTAGCCAAAAATAGGCTTGCAATCAAAGGGAAAGATTGTGGCTTAATCTTCTTGCAGTGGAACCATGAGCACCTGTGCAGTAATTTCTACTCCTCAATATGTGTTGACAACTGTATTTGAATTTGAATGTCCTCTGACTTCCCTCTTCCACAGTGAAATGTTTATTTTAGGGGTACTTCTGAAAAGGGTACTTCTGCATGTGGTATATATGTCAGCTCTCTGTATTTCAAGTAAAGCTCATGGTACCACATTCGTTAAGAATGGCATTCCCAAAAAATAACAGTCATTCCTTAGTTGCGCTGTTTTTACAAGCAATGGAGGTGTGAGGTTTTATAGGCTCAGTTTTCTGCTGTGACTCCCTGTTTTACCACCATGAGAGGCATGGCAATGGGAGCTGCTGCTGCAACTGCTGGAGCATCACACCAGCCTTGCTTCCAGGCATGGCACTGCCAGATTGCAGGGCTCTATGCAAAGGACACTTTCTCATGTGGCTCTTCAGTCCATGCTGTGATGAGCTCACCCAACTACAGCAAGATCCCAGGGTTGTGTGCCATATGGGATGGAGAACTACCCAAAGTGCTCAGCTTCACAGAGTTTATTACAGACATCAATCTCCCCAGTACACCCAGCTTTCCTGGAAATTCAGCCTACACTTTTGCATCTGTATTAACCTTTGTGTCTAATTTAACCTTTCTGTCTAATTCTCAGGATACCAAAACAAAATCCCTAGTTCCTGAAGCACTGAGAGCTCTTAGCACTGTTGATTTGAATTCCAGATGCTTTCACCCTGTCTTGAAAGCAACAAACTTCCTACTGAAGGAAATCTTTCAGCTTTTACCAAGCTTTCCTGGCTTTTTGAATCTCAGAAACAGAAGCATGTTACTTAAAGAAATCACTTTGCATCTAATAACTGCACCTCCCTCTCTTGGCTGGAGATAATATAATTACATTAATGTTTTCCTCCTTTGTTTCCTAAAGACTTGGTTCACACATTCCCTAACTTAGTGATTGTAAGTAATTTTGGAGTAAAATTTCTGCTGACCTACAGACTGCTTGTTCTGAGTATAACAGTCACCTCTAGTTTAAAAAAGATTCCTCCATACCTACTGCCTTTAATCCTGATTATCTTTGGTTCACAAAAAGTAATTGGGTCCAAGCAACCGGCTATTTTTGTTCTACCTTTTTGGGCATGAACATCTAAGTGTTTTTTTTTTAAAACACCGTATTTTTAAAATTTCCCAGAGCATCTGGAACTTGGGATAGATTTTTTAAATACATGTCAAATATACAGCTGTAGAATTAGATTCCTTATTCACTGTTAAATGTTTTTTAGAACAGAGGATGTGAGAGTCAGCACTGACATAGATATGCATATGTGACCTCTCTCCACCAACATAATTAAAACTTCTTAGTAAATGTGTTGCATACAGTAATTCAATTTTTAATAAACACATTTAAAAGACACTGTACATTTCCTGTACAAAATCTTTTTAAGAACAACAATGCATGTAGTTTGAGATAGAAGTTTGGCACTAGTCCACTTTGATCTGTGTAATATCATCCCCTGATTTTTTTTTTTCTGACAGGTCTTGAAAGCAAGAAAGTAAAATTTCTTAAATGAGTCAAGTGTGAGAGAAGCAAGACCCATTCAGCAACCCATACCATGGAAAAAACCACATCAGGATTACTGTGGTGAGGTTATTCTGACCCCTTGATTTTGGGATATTAACTACAGACAGGCCCATCTAGCACCTAAAGCATTTGAAACAAAACATGGAGGCCTCTCAGACTGATGGTGATTCAGACACATCAATGAACTCTGATCATATTCACCAAGTGCAGAAACCCCCAGCCACCAGCTGACAAGGACCTTAACATGTTCTGTGCCTTGCCTGCAAGAAGCTGTATCCTCAAGCAAGGGAGTTCCTCATACTTTAATACTTTAATGAGAACTTTAATGAGCATTTTGTGCTCAAGAGAGGAGTATGAACTAAGAAAAAGTGTCCTGTCGATACAGGTGATTTTCAAAAACACTTTTTGGCAAGGGAATCTTTCTAGAAGAGGAATGAGAAAGCAAAGGTATTGTGTCTGCTCCCTTAAAAAGAGGTAGACTGGGGAGGGGAGGGTGAAAGCAGAGTGAGAGAGGGGGTACAGACAGAGCCAGGAGGGGCTGGCTTTGGAGAAGAAACTATAAACTGAAAAATCGTGGTATTATGTTTCCTCATGTGGAAAAGGGAGGAATCATCACCTTGATGGCCTGGTAAGATGCTTCATGCCTGCAAGTGTTGAGTTTCTCCTTGACAGCTGGTGAAATGTGACTGCTAGCGGAGCAGTGTGCCCCACAGGGGAAACCCCATGGCCTTCTCCATACTCAACACTGGAGACAGTGCTCCTCTATGAATTTCCCACTAGGAAATGCCACCAATCTCTTGCTTCCCATAGGATGATGTCCAGTACCTCAAGCTAGTTGTGATTGCTTCAATTCTCCTTCTTCTAAAGCTGTCATAACTAAATTGGGAGGAATTTTGTTTCTCTACTTCTTGATGTATATACTGCAGGTAAAGCTTGGGAGACAGCCCAGGAAACATTGGGTTTAACTGGGTTGGAGTTAATTTCCTTCACAGTAACTGGTATGGGGCTATGTCTTGGACTTGTCCTGGAAATAGTGCTGATGACATTGAGATGTTGTTACTGCTGAGCAGTGCCTACACAGAGACAAGGCCTTTTCTGCTCCTCACCCACCCCACCAATGTGCCTGAGGGTTAACAAGGAGCTGAAGGGGACATAGCCAGGACAGCTGATCCTAACTGACCACAGGGATAGTCCCAGACCATATGGTGCTATGGTCAGTATGTAAATCTGAGGGGAGAAGAAGGAAATGAGGTTGCAGGGAGTGATGGTGTTTGCCTACCCTAGTAGCCTTTAGGTGTGATGGAGCCCTGCTCTCCTGAGCATGGCTGAATGCCTGACCACTGGAAATAGGAGAAAAATTCCTTGTTATGCTTCATTTGTTTATGTGGTTTTTGCTGCTTTCTCTGTTAAACTTCTTTATCTCAACCCACACGTTTTCTAGCATTTACTTTTCTGTTTCTCTCTCCCATCCCACTTGGAGAGGAACGAGTGGTTGCATGCTGAGCTGCTGTATGGGGTTAAACCATAGTAGCTTCTGAATACAGCAACTCCACTGGCCTATTGATAATTTACATTCACATTTATCAATCCAATAAGAGTTTCTTGGTGGCAGTGACACCACTTCCCAGAGACACAATTATCCTGGGGGTACTCCATTGCCTCCTGAACAAAACCACCACAGACTGGCATGGCTCCTTTACATCACATGCAAGTACAATTATATTTCTCAGCCTATCATTTTTCTTAGAAAAAATTATCTCCTAATCCTGAAACTTGCTCTTTTTGTACACTTATAAGAGTTTGATGGGGTACTAGATTTCAGTGAAAGTTCATTTCCCTTTGTTTTTTTGCTATTGTATTTGTTTCAAAAATCCCTTTGTCATCATTTTCACATTCTGTTTCCATTCAAACAAAGACCAGCTTTACATGGGGAAAGGAAAGGTCAGAGGTTACTTAGAGCATGCCAAAGAAAATAAAAGGGTAGCACATCTACAAATGTTTTCATCATTCTGGCCTGATTTTGCAATCTGGGACTATGCTCAGCTTTCACTAACATCACAATTTAGGGCATGCATCCCACTTGCAATTGTTTTCAATAGAAGGCAAAGGCAGATAGTTCCTTGAGATACTCAATCCTTTACAGATGCTTTATAGGACCACAGTAACCACAGAAAGTCCACATCCAAACTCCATGCTATTTTCTCTCACAGTCCGGAGCAGATTTGTTCCTGTTTTCAACAAGAACTGTGCAAACTATCTGAGGGACTATTCAATTGTACATAACATAATAACACAACACAACATATAACATAACATAACATGGCATAAAACAGCCTGTTGCCATGAAACTCCTTACTGGGTCAGAACCCCACTCTCACAAGCTGAACCAGAGATTTGCAGTTGCACACTTCACCCCTGATTTATTGGTGGAGTTTCCCAGATGTTGAGCACCATATATCAGTATAAATTGTGCCA
The DNA here is from genome assembly GCF_036417665.1 of Passer domesticus. Lineage (NCBI taxonomy): Eukaryota > Metazoa > Chordata > Aves > Passeriformes > Passeridae > Passer > Passer domesticus. The sequence goes on from NC_087481.1 coordinate 50,261,308, forward strand.
CTGCTGCTAAACTTAAAAACTCTGTTTTCAAGGACCAATGATTTTCACAAGCAATAAAGCTGAATGTAGTTAAACAACATCTAAATACAAGGTCAAATACATTCAATATCCCCTTTGGCAGTGACTGAGCACCATTTGTCTGTGTTTAGGGACTGGAAAAGAGCTTTGGAAAGACTTGGAGAAGTTCCTGTATTTTAGGAAAAGGGCAAAATATTTTCTTCACGAAGCCGATATTTTCAGTCCTCTTATCTCTGCATGCTGAGGTTTTATTTTCTTTCATTTTTCAAAGTGTGACTGCCTATAGAGGTGCAGGATCACGGCAGGATGCTGGGAAACGCTTGCTCTTTCTCTCAGACCCGGGGATATTCCCAGTTCACAAGTTGACCCAGCAAGATCCTGTTTAGGAAGTTGTCAAATTAGTGCACCTGAACCCCACGGCTCCATGTGCTCATTTAAAATGCTTTTTTACTAGATACTGCAGTATTAAATACAAGACCCAGAACAAAGAACTCTTACGTATGTCCTAAGAAATTACTTTCCCGAAAGCTGTGCATGGTCCTAGGTCTGTATTAAATTCCTCCTAAAGCTTACCATCCAGTCCTCGTGAAATCCAATCTCAAAAAGTTCACGCATTCTGGAAGTGGGTGCTGTACATAATCACTCATGGTGAATTACTCACCGTGCAAATGTATGCAAATGCATTCCCACCACTTAATCCAGGACCACAGATAGAGCTGAAAGTGTGCCTTGCTGAACAAGGAATATAAAGGGGTGGTGGCTGTCCTGCTTAGATTAACTGTATATGCCAGGTACAGTTTGGTTATTGGATTAATATCATTCTGTGAGAAAAAAAAATCAGTGGGTTGTGAAGCATCCATGATGTCTCCTTTATTTATTTATTTTCCAAGGTCCCATAGTTTCTCCCTCTTTCATTTGCTGGTATTTTTAGTGTGCTCAGGAATTATTTGGTAAGATATTCAAGATTTCTAGTGGGATTTCTTGATAATGGACAGATTCTTTCTCTTCATAATGATAGCTGAGTTTCTTGAGAGCAAAGAGACACTTTGTTCTTTGTTCTCAAGGAGACAAACTGTTATTTCTTTCCCTGAAGAAGCTTCTAATATGATGGGTGAAATATCAGGAATAATTAGACCAAATGGTGATGTAAATCCCACTAGAAATAGTGCATCCGTTATTTCATTTTATGCCTACCGCTCCAGTTTCTGCCTGATTTAAGTCCATGTGAAGAAAGCTGTGGGTATTCCCTTTATAAGAACTACAATAAATTTCTTCATTGAATATTTACTAGTCCTGAGTTGCTCCTTTTTTTGTTGGACCATCATTACACAATTAAAAAATAAGAAGGTAATTTAGTCGTTTCAAGGGCTGATATTGCTTAATTTCAAGGGAGGGGGGGCTGACAGTTGAAAGGTTAATGTATTTCACTGATTGGGCCCCTGGGGTTCATTTTCTGAAAAAAAAAGCTCTTTCAGTTTCTATTAAGAAACTCGTGTAATGAAAAGGGGAAAAGCATCTCTCATTTGGCACATGCCAGGCAGCGGCTGCAGGAGCCCACGTTTCTCTTTCCTGGCTCAACCTGCAGCCACTCCTGGCTCAGGGGCAGCAAGGATGTGCTCTGGGCTGGGCTTTGCTGGGTCCTGGCCCATCAGCACTGTGTCCCCGCAGAGGGACAAGTCCTGATGACAGGGGTGACATGGGCACCATGTGTTCTCCTTGTGATAGCTCTGGGGGTGAGAAGAGCAGCAAGGGGTCCTGCACACTGCGAAAGTCCTCTGAGAAAAGTTGGTTGTAGGTGCCCACCTTCTAGGGCTGTGTGCCATGGACACCCCATAGTGACCCAGCAGGGTCCACTGACACAAAAATCGACCTCTTTTGGCCCCAGCAGCCTGGCCCCAAAACCTGGCCAGGCTGTAATTTGTTGGTTGATCAGGAGGAACTCCTTCCTACCCATGGCTCAAAGGCTTGTTTGGCCTCCAGCCTGAGATCAACAACTTAAAACAAGTACAGCACTTTGGGAAATGAGAACTTAAACCACAAGAAAACACTCCCAGCATTTTTCTGGAGGTTTACAGTTGAACCTACCCCCAGACTCTTTCCCACAACACTCCTCTCTTGTGCTTCTGCTCCCCGCTTGTTCCCAGTACAAACTTGAGTGACAATTGACAAGCAAAGCTGTTTTTCGAAGGTTTAAGCAAATGCTGGGAAATACCCTCTTCACACAATTAAATGCATTCATGCTAAGACAGCCTTATGATTCACACACCCGCTGAAAAGCTGATAGCTCAGCGGTGTTTTACGAGATAACAATGCTTCGTGCCACCCTGGCATACATGTGGCTAACTATCAGTAGAGAGAGGAGATATTGCTCATAAAAATTCCTCAGTGTTGGTTATTTCTGACTGCAGTTAGCAGGAGAAGTTCTTGAGCCGAGATCTTTACAGTGCAAGTGCACTGAGTATTCCATTAGGTAAGTTAGCATGCAAGTGACATTGCTTGACATAATTTAACCTGCTTGATTTTAATGTCTGCATCAGAAGATTTTAATCCACCATTTGCAAAACTTCTACAGTGCTGATGTCTCTGGCTGATACTTTTACTATTATGAAATCCCTGAAAGCCAACATTTACAGGCACAATGAGGCAATAAAAAGATAAAATAGAAATAAAATCTTTTGCTTGGGCTGGAAAAATTCTGAACATTGGGGAAAAGCTTAACAAAATAAAACAAAAATGTCTCTGTCTTCAAGCATCTAGAAGAATTGTAAGAATGTCCCTTTTATTGTCTTTTTTTGTACCCCTTATAAAAATTGTTTCCCTCTCAGCCCTTAATGAGATGTTTTTAGCAGTGTTTTTCTATCCCAAATTACCATGTGAGACGGGCACTGGAAGAAATGTGGTTTTAGCTTGGGGAGTTGTGCTGGAGCCTGCGCGCGCACTGGGGAGCGAGGCAGGGTCGGAGAGCTGCCTTTGCTGCCGGGGACTGTCTCTCTGCTGGCTTCTGCTCTGCTTATTGATACACTTTATAGATTGAAATGGCACCAGGAACAGGGCAGGAAAAGTTCTGCCTCTCGTCGCAGTGGAGGATTTGTATTCTTTTATTTTAACAAAATTTAACGGCTCAGAAATGAATGAGAAAAATTATATTTTATTAAAGAGAGAGAGAGGAAAAAACCCTGATGAGTCAAATAAACATAATACTTACCAAGAAAATAGAATGGGCATTTCTACACATCCAGTTGAAAATCACTTTCAAAATTCATGCAGATATTTTGAAGTAAAATGCCTTTCTGATTCCTAGTTTTGCTGTAGTAGATTCGTGGAAATATAATGCCTTTGTTTTCTGTAGCCTGAGCTTCAGAAAAGAATTGCAGTGACAAGGAGAAATTCTGTATCCTACTTTTCTCTCTCCAATAGATGTGATTGGCTTCTGAAAATAAATATGTACAATTCTACATATCCATAATCCTGGAAAAATTCATTGTAACTAACAGATAATGATGACTTGGTTAATTATTGGAATAAACAGAGGACCAAGATAAAGCTGTGGTAAATTTTGGTAATGAGCCACTTTCAAAGAAACCAGATGCCTATATGCATCTTGTAATACAAATGAGTGGTTTTTTATCGTTGTTGGTGTTAATTTTAGAAACTGTTAAACACCCTGAATTGGATGACTGAAGAAACATTAATTCCAAATGATTACCAGTCATCCCCAGCTCCCATCTCCATATCCAGTGATCAGAACACAGGAACAAACTCAGTAATAAAATCCAATTGAAGATATTCCACCTTCTCCTGCAGCTCTTCACTCACCGTCTCAGTGCAGCAGGATTCTTGAACAGCTGTAGAAAAGCTTGTTATTCAAGATATCGCAAACCCAATTTTCTTAAACCGAAATAGTTTGGGGTTTTGTGAAAAAAAAAAATACAAAAAGAAAAAGGAAGGAAAGAAGCACTCCAGCTCCAAAGTTTTGAAATTAATGTACAGGAGAAATATAGCTTTCATTTGTATTTTTAAATACAGTCTAAATAATGTCTGAAGAAATAGTTGCTACAGCTTTAAGTATCGGCGGCCAAATGATAATTATATTGTTTAAATTTAAATCATACAATAGCTATACCATCTGACACCGCAAACATTACACACAAACATATTTTGTTATCATGAGGGAATGTTGTTTGAAAATGCAAAAAGCATCTTTAACAGAAAAGAGGAAAAAAAATCTATTTTTATTATAAATGTGAACTTCCCCTATCTCCTTTTCTGAAAGTTATAGAGCTCTGAATTGTGTTGCCAGCTCATTGTGGTGAATAACCCCTAAATTTAGCCTTATATTATAAAAAAAATTATATAAACATTTTCCTGTGTTGATACAAAGCTAAAAATTTTCTTATGTGCATTAGAGTTAAATCAACTATTCCTTCTCAGGAACTTCTTATAGGAGAGGAGCTTCACAAGCAACGATCTTCTGTAAACCTGCAAAACCAGCAATTAGGTAAGAGAGCAAAATTGCTTAAGAATGGTAAACATTAGCTTAAAATAAAATTAAAATCCCCAATAATCTAACAGGCTGGCATGCTAATAGCTCTTGAAATAGTTTATTATTTGAAACGTAGCTATGCATTATTCTGCCCTTCCCTCCTGGTTGTGGAGCTGTTGTTTACGGAGTGCCAAGGGCATTTCTGTCTCATTATCAAATACATAAATAGAAGAATATGCATTTAGCGGGAGATCTATTTTATTGTCAGTCTTCCCTTCCCCCCCTCCACCGCACACACATTTCTTGATGTTTTCTCCTCCCTTCTGCAGCCTGTATATTTCCACAAAACTGTGTAAAAAGCCTAAAAGAAATAACATCCCCAGCCAAAAGGGTGCAATTTCTAAAGCAGAATCAACTTATTTTAAGCTTCGGAAAACTTAAGACCTTTCTCTTTTTTTTTTCTCCCCACTGTGTGAAGCATATTTATGTAAGCTTATAATTTCCCTTAAAAAGCTATGTTTAATATATTCCCCTTTTATTTTTAAATGTTCTGGAGGGTATCTTTAATGCTAAGCCGTGCTGTGTATTTTTTAGAAACTGGGATCCGGCTCCTGGGTGACTCAGTGCGGAGGCTCCCGAGGCAGGTCAGGAAAGCTGGGAATGCTCACTCCAGCACTGGTCCCAAGTCAGTCTGTCCCCTTTTCCCAGGCCATGGATGCTGCAAAGCAAACCACAGCATCTCTGAGGGGAGCTTTGTGTGAGCCTTGTGTGAGCAGGGAGAGCAGAGCCCACCTTGCAATGCTCAGCTGGACTCAGGGACCCCCAGCTCAGTGGGCTCAGCCCTCAAGGGATGCTGGCTCTGACCCCAACTACCCTGTTCCTGAAATACTCCACCTGGTAAATACCTCAGATCCAGGAAAAAAAAAAAATTGAAGAATAGTATTTCTCTGAGGAAAGACTAATGGGATCAGGCCCTAAATTATTATCCTCATGATAGCTAATATATCAAACAATGGAAAATGTGGGAAAATAATTATAAAATAAATATATGTTTTTAAGTTTAGAAAGTGAATGTCCCTCGGATTTTTTTAAAGCCGTTTTTATGAATATTGAATGCTGCAAACCAAACACAAAGCAGGAGCTGGACTTCATTTGTTCTGTTTTTTGGGGAAGGGTAAGGATTTTTTTGAATACTGAAGTTATTTCAGTCTTAGGAAGTTGAAAACTAATGAAAAATCATTCTTTTCTTGTAGGTCATGTATTCAGTTGGCTCTCAGTGGGAAGTAAACGGAGTCAAGAGTGTTTTCCTTCATTACCCTGAATGCCTACTGTCCCTTATTTGTGAAAGAAAAGATAAAGATGCTGTAACAAAGTATTTGGAGAAAAATCTAGAATAAGGTTTGGAAATAAAGACAAATCTGAAATACATCAATATGAATGTAGCCTATGGGAAATATTTACTCCTATTTTTTAAACAATTTTTTTCTGATAGTTGTTCAGAAAAAACACCATGTGCATAGAGATATGTGAGTGACTGTGACAATACACTGTAATTCTTAGATTTTCTGCTCGCCTCGACAAGAGGTCTCATGTTTGCTTAGGTTTTGTGTGCGTGCATAGAGCAGACCACATCTCTATTTGTATTTCTCGCTCTTGTTTTTCTTAAATGATTCGCCTGCTTTCCCCTTAATTTTAGCTTGATCTGCACATTAAAAAAAAAAAACAAAAAAAACCAAAAAAACCCAAAAAACCCCAAAAAACACCCCAACAACCACAAAATAACTAGCAACCAAAAAAAAAAAAGGCAACAAAAATAAATTTAAAAAATTGAAAAAAAAAAGAAAAAAAGAAAAACAAACAACTGCCAAACCTAAAGAGGTGGGTTTTTTTTTTTTTTTCTTTTTATGGTTAAACGTGTTATCCCTGTACCTCGGGAATGACAAACAAGCGGTACTCGCGGTGCTGTGCAGGCAGCCGCGCTCGGCTCTCGTTGTGCTGCAGTGCCACCTTCCGTCCCCCGGCCCCGCCGCTCCCGGACCGATGCATGCACAGGTCTGCACGAGCCTTCATTTCCATAATTCTGCTCCTGCACTGACAGCTTCTTTATATATAATTTGCTAGCAGAATCTCTGCATTAGCTGCGTGATGGTTTTGAGGTTTTGTTGCTGTTGCTGCTGCTTTTTAAAAGGATTTTTATTATTTTTGTTACTATTGTAAAGTAATTCTTAATTTCGGGTTTTAAAAGGTGTTTGACCCTGAAGCGATTTATTCCCCTTAGAAAGGGATACAGAAAGTTTGATTGCTGCTTTTTATATTCTGAAGAATTAATGTGTTTCAGACTGTTCCCTTTCACTGCAGCCCAATCCCAAGCTGAAGGAGAAGCATCTGGCACAATGGAAATTGTCACAACACAAGGCTGCAGCTTCGACTGGTGAGAGAAGGCTCCCCTTGGATGTGCAGATCACAGAGAGGAGACTATTTAAAAGGACACTGTGGCTACAAGGCACAGGCACAGCCATGCTCATCGGGCAATGAGGAGCCTCAATCTGCGGGAACCAAAGGCAAAGAGAAACACACTCCCCGGGTGCCAAACTCATTATGTGTGTGGTCAGAGCAGCCTTTGCTTATTACATCTTGAGAGGAAATCCCTTAAACACACTCCCCTTCGAGTCCAAGGCAGGTGATGCTTGTGGGGGCTCCCCAGGTGATGTCTTGTGATGGAGTGGTGCTCAGCAAGGAGGGGTGCTGGACCAGGAGGTGGCTCCTCATGGGCTGCTATCCTGGCTCCTGGCTGATCCCTCCAGCCACCTCACTCCAGGTGCTCAGCAAAAGCACAGTGCCCCTCTCCCCAGCCTTTGCTGTTTACTTATTGACTCCTCTTGCCAGTGGCTCTTTGCTTTCGGGAGGCTCAGCGGAAGGAGAAGGAGAGGAAGGCTGGGGAGGAATGGGAGCTCTTCAGCACAGGAGGTGGACCGTGTTTCTTTTATCTTTACCAAAGGGGAAGGAAAAAGCCTCAGGAGGGCATTCCCAGGGAGGAAGTAATTCCCTTTTCTTCCACCCAGCAGGAGATCGCATCCTGCCTTCAGTTCTGTGCTCCCTGGCTTCCCAGGCCAGCGGGGTCAGGTGCTGCTGGTTCTGCCCACACCAGCACTGAGTGCCTCCACGCTGGGTGGGGTGAAGGTCCTCACAGCCCCTTTGGGGCTTTGACAAGGCTCATCACCTGCTGCAGACTCTATGAGATGGGATGGGATGGGATGGGATGTGGGGATGAGTACATGCCTGCTTTGGGTGCCGGGACCCTGCTCAGTGTCATCACCCTCATTTTCTGAGCAGGAAAAGAAAGCATCAATGTCCCTGTGCCCAAAGGTGGCAAAGCCTGGCACAAAGCCCTTGTTCTTCATCCCAGGGTTTGGTTTTAGCATGGCAGACATGGAGGGGTGGAAGGGATAAACTGGGGGTGTCCTGACCCCTTCTGTTCTAGCACAGAGCCTCTGCCCACAGCAGTAGCAGTGTCAGCTGTGAGTTCAGCTCCCACATGAAGGTATCGCTCTGCTGCTTGCACAAACATTACTGTTATGAACTAATTTCCCATGAAGAAACTCCTGTCTGCACAGGCCTTTCTACCAGCGCTGGAAGAACCTTTTAAAACAAAACAAACAAAAAAAATTAGAGATGGCTCCCTTACCTGTTAGATGTCTATAACCTTGCCTAGACTACTACTGTTGGGAATCCAGGATTTTTTTAACACCCAATTAAATAAGTGTAATTAGGATAAAGTTACAATTTCTTTGCCTCCAGCTGTGAGTCATAATCTATTTAGCACCTGAGTGTTATTTCACTTTATTTTTAGTACTTGGCCCATAGTTTGGAAGGGGAGAAAGCAAACCTACATGTCAGTCAGGATTTTTTGAAGGTGTAGATTACTTGTCATTAATTTAAATGTGGCATTTAAATGACCATTCACAGGTGGTTTTAATGCTTTTATTAACTTTTTCTTTGGCCCTTGTAAGGGATACATTTAAAAAAACAAATGTCAAAGACCTTGAACTACAGGCCATGGCAATAATACACTTCTGCTACTACACCATGGGAAAACCATAAAACAAGAGAAGAGTTTCCAGTGAAGGAAAAACCAGAATTTTATTATAATAAAGAATAATAACAAAAATGGCAGAAACATATTATCAATACCTAGTCTTGTTTGAGCTACCAGTTCAGCCTACAGTACATTTTGAAATGATGAATTGGCTGGAGAGAAAAACATATTCCAGATGTTTTCTGTGTTTGTCTCTGGTATTTACTTCATCATGCTCTATCCAGAGGGGTTATTCAACGGAAATAAATGATATACCAAGTATGATCAGTGAGGAAAATTATTGATTGTGCAAGTAAAAAAGACAAACTAGCACTGGGAAAATAGCTCAGGATAAAACACAAACCAGCCAGAAATTTTGTCTGCTGTTCAGATCTTTGGTTACGACTCAAACCAACCAGCCTTAGAAAAATCCTTCAGAATCATGGTTGATGAAAACTGTAGACAAAATTAATTGTGATGGATTGGAGAACCAGGACCACAAGAGTGGGAATCCCCCTGGCCAGAGCAGGGTGGTGACATGCCCACGTGAACCTGCTGTGTCCTGTCACACCATGACCAACATGGGCCCTGTCCTTGCTGGGGTCAGCAGGCTTGGAGCCCAGTGCTGGGAAGCTGGGGAAGGCTAGGAGGCAACAATGCTGGGCTGGCTCCAAGGACATTGGAAAGGGATCTGTCCTGGCATGGCCGAGCTGCTGTTGGGCAAGACAGCTTAGTGCCAGGTCCTCTGATTCATCCCCAGCCTAAAGAGGTTTCAGCTGAAATGGTGAAAAGTTTAGAGGCATCAGAGAGGGTCTGAGTCACAGGTAACCATAACATGTTGACTAATAGGACATGTCTGGTAGTGTCCCCACAACTGAATTGGGAATGACAGCAGGACAGCAGGTCTGTGACTCTCTGGATCATCTGTCTTACACAAAAAAAAAACCAAACAAACAAAAAAACAAAAAAAAAAAATTGCTCCTCAGGTAACTTATCTAAAGAGGTGTTTATTTTCTAAAGCAAGACTGAGTGTCTTAAAAAAAGAACCCCACCTCATCCATCTATCTACACTCTCCAGGGTGAGGTTTTCTTTAGAAAGAAAATAGCCAAAAGCTAATTGCATGTAAGTTTAGACATAAGATATTTTAGTGACACTTAGAAGGTGGGGAACAAAACCCCTGTCACCAAGTTGATGTCTGTAAAATATTTGCCAAAACATCTCTTTAAAAAGGTATTTGCACCTTTATTTAGTTCCTTCTTGTGAGGAATGTTTACTGCAGTCCGTAGATGTGGTTATGTCACATTTCCACTGTGTTTTCATTCAGTCTTGCTCTGTATTTGTGGTTTTCTCATTTGTGACAGTCTAGTAACTGGAGCCATTTGTACCTGAGCAAATAATATCAAATCTGAATACTTTATAAATATTTACAATATTTGGTGTGTCTCCCACTCACATCAAATGCAAAGTATGAAAAGCAAAAACAAGCAGAAACAAACAGAACCTGTGTTACGTTATAATAAATATTTACTGTATGTACTATTGACTAAAGAGTCCCATACAGCTATTTAGGAGGCATTGTTTCTGTCAGGCTGTTCTATATTAAAACGCTCTAAATGAAGCTGTTTGAGAATAAAAATGTGCATGTTAGGGAGTGATTGATGCCTACAACTTATTTAATTTTTTGGCAAGGGGAAGTAGTTCTTTTTTTCTCCCTGCACATGTGGGTAGTGAATTAGGCAGGAGCCTGGGACTCTCTGGCACAGCTGCAGAATTCATTGGAGTGAGGTCCCAGTGCAAGACTTGAGGGGAACATGACCCTTCAGGCCCACTGGCTTCGAGCAGAGATCCCAACTGCAAACAATCTGCACTGAAGGCAGAGAGGGCAGTGGCAGAGCAGCAGCCACGTTCCTTGTGTAGCAAAGGCAGCCTGAAAATAGGGAGGAAAGAAATGCAAGGCTCACAGAATCATTTAGGTGGCATAGGATCTTTAATACAATCGAGCCCAACCATTAACCCAGCACTACTAAACCATGTCCCTAAGTGCCACACCCACTGCCTTTTGAACACCTGGGCACACCTGGCTCTTGTACAAGCACTGTTGACCCTTTTCTGGTGAGCCACTTTCCAGACACTGCCCCCAGCCTGTAGTGCTTTGGTTTGGTGTCCCAAGTGCAGGACCCAGCACCTGGCCGTGTGGAACCGCACACAAATGCCCTCATCCCATCAATCCAGCCTGTCCAGATCCCTCTGCAGAGATTTCCAGTCCTCCAACAGATCAACACCACCACCCAACTGGGTGTTGTCTGCAAACCTGCTGAGGGGACACTCAATCCCCTCATCCAGATCAGCAATAAAGATATTCACATGAACAGATAAATGCTGCAGAGCAGGGAGAAGGAAGCAGTTCATGATACTTGTTTTCTCCGTTTTTGAGGAATAGCTTTACCAAGTCCTGGGCAAAGGGATCCTAAATGAACAAACAAAAGACTTTTTAGAGTGTCATCAGGTCCTGCTCCAGGAGGAAGACTAGATTTGCATTTGCAGGCTCCAAAGTTTTATGAATCAGTTTGTGGAAGATCTCCCTCCCCCTTCCTCTTTACTCCTCCTATCTCTGTAGTCAATTTTCTCCTTTTGTTCCTCTACAGTGCAGGAGCTTTTATCTTTTCTTCTATGCTCGTATTATTTTTCTAAGTCACCTGTCCCTAAGCACCTCTATTTCTTTGACATATTTATTCTCACAAGACTGCTATATCCTTTTCTTACCCATCCTGAAGCATCACAGATCCCATCTGCCAGCATGGCTTCCTTTTGCTGTGTCCATCCTTGTTTGTCACAAGCAAATTGGCTCATATTCTTAGCCACCCATCTGCCAAGGCTTACTGCCTTGCCTAATTTTAAAGAAGTTTATTGAACTTATGTGCATAAGCAAAGTGGCTATAATTTTTAACACATATTTTGCCTCAATTAATCTCCAAGGCCAGTGTTCTCTCTGATTCTGCAGAGAGGCTCTAAGATGTGGTGTTCTGCAGTGTTTGTGCCTCTCCTGAGGTGACAGGAATAGACAATATTCAGAGGGGTTTTCCCTCTGCTCCATCCCAGCTAGTTCCCTGCAGTGCAGCCCTGAGGGTCCCTGGGATTTGGGATGGAAAGGTCCTTGGATGGTGGGCCATGCTGCAGGGTACACAAGCATCTGCTGCAGGGTGTGGTGAGGTGGGATGGGTTGGAAAAGGGGATGAGGTAGTGACATTTTAGGAGAAGGATCCAGTGCAGAGACATGCCTCAATCAGTGACTGCTAGAAAAGACTAGAGGAAGGATAGGAGAAATGATAGGAGAAATCCTGCCCTGTTGCTCACATGCTTTCCCAGGGCATGACACTCCCTGTCAGACACAGTGCTGAACCTTTAGTTTGGTTATTCTTATCTAAATGAAAGCAGAAATTCTGCTCTTTGTGTAAGTTGTGTTGCACATAACTGCAGACGCATCTAAACAATTTCCTCCCAAAGTATTTTCCAGGAGTATTCCTTTACCCACCTCCTCAATCTCTTCAAGTTGATTGAAATCCAAATTCTTGCAGCATTGTCTGTTACTGGGTACCCTCTGTGACAGTGCATTGAAAACCATGTTTGAGTAAAAGAACAGTACTTTAGAAAAATAGATTTGGTCTGAGTAAAAACTTGTAAAAACACCGAGATTTGGTTTGGCCTATTTGTAAAACTCACGGCAGATCCCCTGCCTGAGACAAACTTAAATTGTCAATATAGAAGTTGAAAAAGCTCATTTCAATTGGAAATTCCAGCTAAATTGTTCCCAGTTAGCACTGGAAGGAATGCTTTAGACTAAGACAAAACAGATGCAGTCTGTTAGGTCCCCATTGTATGAGCAGCCTTCCCTTTCAGGGAGGTAGGTAGCTGTGCACTGAGGACCCCCTCGGCTTGTAAACAGAGATAGAGCTGGCGGCCTCCACACCAGCAGTTTTGTTTCTTCCTGGGGCTCTCCCAAAGCACACAGGGAAGGGGAGGAATAAAACCAGTCACCCAAGCACCACTACCCAGGAGCAGAGGAGCCCAGCGTGCTTCAGACACTGGAAAAACCCTCCCTTTAACAACTGGCTTGCTGCAGGCTTTGGTGGCCATTTGAAGGGATGTGTCTCCAAACACCACCCACCTGCATTGTCAGAGGCAGCCCTTGGTTCCTCTGGAGCCCTCCCTGGAGCACTCCAGCACTGGAAAGTGGACGCTGAGCAAGCCTCTTGCAAAGGCTGCCCTCCAACCTCCCCACTCATCTTCCTCCTGCAAGACTCCCACGTTAGCCTCCCCCTCCTTGTCTCCAGACTGCCAGGCAATGTGTTTGTCCTTTCTGCAGAGCACATCAGGCACTGGAGAAACAGCTGTTGTAAAAACTCCCTTTCACTGGCCTGAAGGATGGGATGGAGCTGCTGCAGGGTATAGGGGGTAGGAGAAATAGGAACTAAAGACTCTTCACAGTCTCTTCTCCCCCATATTTGTCACAGTCTTGGAAAAGGGAGTTGTCCACACATGACATCATTCCAGATTAACTGCTGATGAATTAATTCCTTGTGTGTGTGCTCTTAGATCCCAAAATAAGACTGTGTTGTTCCAAATCTTCTACCCCAGATAGTGCAGTTTTAAAATAAAGGATTTTAAAGTCAGTGGTAAGAGGAATAGTGGTAATCCTTTATTGTAGGATTGGGCAATATGTATTTAATCTGGTTTAAACTATTTGGCATTATACACTTTGTCTCTTGCTCACTCCTTGTATGGATGCTTCATGCCCACGTGGGGTATAGCCAGGACAAGCCTTACACGGACACCAGGGGCCAAGGGAGATATTGCCTCAGTTATAATATAAAATAATTCTTAAACCAGAAAGGTAATCTGCAGGATATTACCCCAACCTAACCTAGTTCTAGAAAAGGAACTGAGCAGGGAAGAGCAGTGCCGTGGCCTTTGGGGAGTGGGGAATGGAGTCTGCACCTGATGCACTCACATTGTATCAATAACTTAAACAAGTAGAAAATACAAATCCTAACTAGTTGCAATGCAGTGCATTTTAATATATTTTGGGACACACAGTGTTGAAAGATTGGGGTTCTATAAACGCCTATTAAAAGAAAAGGCCCATTGTTTGAAAAATGTCTTAGGACTGCCCCCTCCTGCTCCTTCACCTTATTGTTTTTGCAACAGAAGTGTTTCCAAAAGCTATAAAAATGTGTTGCTTTTGTTAAATGGATTACTTCCCTTCTTGTGGCATGAAAACTGGCTGACCCCACTGACAGGGAAAACACATTTGCAGCGGTAGTGAGTGACTGAGCCCAACAGGTAACCAGCAAAGGCTGGGCCAGGTCACAGCTGGTGTTGGGACAAGAGTGAGGCCTGATCCGTGGCGCTTTGGGCAGGTGGAAGTCTTGTTTGCAAAAGCATTTAGGCAAATTTGTGCTTTATAAACGTGTTTTTAAAGAACAGCAGTGTAGGTCATATTTACAGGGTGTTCCACAAGCCCTGAGGGTGAGCCACACACCCTCCAGAGGAAGCAGGCTGCAGGGACAGGGAGAAACCTCCCACCTAGAGCAGGCTCCAATCCTGCCCCCATGGCAGCCCTGGGAAGAGTTTGGGATGCCCTAGCCCATGTGTGCACAGCAATCTTACTGCAAATCTCAGCTGCTGTTTCCAAATGCTTCTGTAATTCTCCAACAGTGGTCACTACGCCCTTTTGTTGTGCTTCCTTAAAACACCTTGGGTGGAAAAAGTCAGTTTTAATGAGCATCGTAGAGTAATTTGACCTAGAGAAAGGACAAGTAATAAAGCATTCATTTGCTTTACAAGCAGAAAATTAACTGTGCATGTGTGTGTGTAAATTCTTCTGGTGCTCTCTTTGTCTAGTGCTTCTGCAAAGTTTGTCTTTAGAGCAGATGTGTCTTGTATATTATTGCTGAAGCAGAGAAATGTGAGAAAAATCCTGTATATGGATCCACTTGCATAGTGGATCCTAAATGCCATATATAAACCTGTATTCTTCTAAGGGCATATACTTTTAAAGACATGCTTAAAGAGGTAATAAAAGAGCTAAAAAAAAATTTAATATGTTCTAACTGATACACAGTTTTACAAGACTGAGGGTCCCTAAAACCCAAAGTGTTTCTGAAATAGAAGGTGTTGATTGAAAAAATATCCTAGGATTGGTCTCTCCATTTTTAACCTATTCTTCAACCCCACTGATTTTTGCAAAGGAAATTATTCCAGAAGACATCAGAGGATACTCAACAGAACATAACTGGTAGTGGGCAGGGTGGAAGCTGGATGAAAATCCCCCGCTGCCATTGTTACCAAGAGAACAGAGAATTTCCTTTTACTCAGGGTGCAGTTTCAGGGGGTAAACAGCCTTCAGAGGTTCTGCAAGTATTTTCTCTTCCTTGCAGATATGCTTGTTTGCTTGGAACATGTCTGTATGCCTGTTAATCAATTAGGACACTAATCCCATCTCTAAGTAAATAATCATTTATTTAACTGTCCAAATTTACATGACCTGTATTATGGAGCACTGCCACTGAAGGGCCTCTCATCAGGTGGTGCCTGGAAGTGGGACCAATTTTCATCCTAGTGATGAACTGATTTCACAAGTGGATTGTTTTAGAGTTCCTCCTAAGGCACTGTGGATTTTGCCTCTCTAACCCTCCTGACCTTGTGTGTTGGTCCATATGAGTATGGAAGGCTAAAACAGGGACATTGGCCTGTGGGAAGCATCTTTAATCAGTTTGTAGAACTTAAGAGGTCCTTTCCTGCAAAGTGGCACGTCTGGTACCTAAGATCAGCCCAGAACTTGGCTGCTGATGCCTGTTTGCCTTGGCTTTCTGCCTGCGCCCTTTCCATTGTCTCTTCTCAAAAGAATCAGGATGCTGAAGGTGTTTTCTCATGCATTCCCATTGCCAGCTCAGAGCAGAGTGTAACCAAAATGAACAGCTATGCTGCAGATGTCTCTCTCACTACTTAACAGCTCTTTTCTCTCTCTCTGTCTTTTCTACAGAACTGCATTTCCCAACCCTTTTTCCCTTGAGACACCCAGCTGAGCTCCCCCTATAAGTGTTTAAATCCCCTGCTGTCAGCTTGAGCTCTGCTGATTATCTGGGTCGGGGAGAGCCTGCAAAAACTCAGTGCTATGAGAGTCTCTTTCCCTTTGCACCTTCCCTTCCCTCCTTCCCATTTTCCACTGGGATTTGCCCCTTTTGTCTCCATTTAAACCAAATCTGGCTCATGCAGAGCATTGCTGGTGCACTACACGCAGGGTGTGCAAGGGGTGTTTCTCCAAGGATTTGTTGCATCGCTTGCTTAACCAAAAAGCTCCATCATGTCTTGCCTTGCCTTCCTCCCATCTCCCATCTCCCATCCCCACGTTCTTCTTAATTTTCTCTCTCTTTCCTCTTCTCCCCTGCAGGCTGAGGTGGGTGCTGCCCGCGGGAGCTGTGCGTGTGAAGCACAGCTGTGTCCCTGACATGCACAGCATCCGACAGCGTGTGAGAGGTTAACTCCCCGTGGCATGTGCAGTATGTGGCCCAGATGTTCCTGCCAGCCCCTGCACTTTCTCATGCAATTCGTTCCATTGCTGATAGAGGTTATGGACTTGAGGCATGGGGGAGGTGAAGTAGTGGATGGGAGGTGGAAGGAAGGCTATCCCTGACCCTCCTGAACTCCTCTTGCACTCCTGCATATTCAGTTTGAGAACTGAGGATGGGTGAGGGCAGGTGTTGTGTCTGGAGGTGGATATGCTCCATCTCAGAGGAGGATTTCCTTGAGTGAAAGCTGTAGCTTCTTCCCAAAACTCCAGCTCTTCTTTGGGCACTGTCCTTGCCTGGGCAGCAGCAAAAGGAACTTTGTGCTTCCCAGCTCTCTGTTTAGTGTGCAGGAACACCTCAGCTGACATATTTATGATTAAAATCCTGTCCAACCTCTGAGATACTCTTTGTCTATCTCTAGCATGTCTGAAGAGATTTCTCTTTTTTTTAGTAAGCTCCCAGTTTGACCCAAGTATAGCAGGGAGGAAGAGAGGGTTAACAATAATATCTTTAGTACAGAAACCTTCCCTACAAATACCAAAGCAATGAGGTAAAAAACCATTTCTTCAATAAAATCTTTGTAAGATTTAACAGGGGCAAAAATAATGTATTTCTCTATAAACTCGCTTTGAAAAAAGACCAATCTGTCTTGGCAGAAATTTCCAATATATATTCTTCCTGAAGCAACTATTCTGCATGGAAAAAAAATCAGTCCAAACTGTTAAAGCCTGACCAAGTAGGTTATAAGCAACCAAACCAGGTCTTGTGTGGGAAAATCTCACGCAAGCTTAGCAATAGGTGTTAACAGTGCCAGCTGTAATACACACACAGAATTCAGCATGCATCTCCGGGAAGGTTTTTATGACTGATCAAATATACTTTCCTTGAGAAGTTCCCTTCCAAGTCATGTGCTGTTGCTGTGCATAGAAATCTCCCCTGGCCTCGCTGCATTCAGCGAGTCAGGGCTAACAATGGGAGCCGTGTTGGTGCCGAGGAGGCCGCGGCATTCGCAGGGAAGCTGGGCTTGCTCTACAATGTCAGACACATTTTATGGGCTACATTTTTCAAAACACCGCAGGCGGAAAGAGGGAGCATTATCTGCTAAATACTCCAGGGAGGGCCTTTATGGATTTCTCAAGGGGGCTCAGAACCAGTGATCTGAAAAGATGCTGAAGTTCCATTGTGCACTCTGCTTTGCCTGATTTGCATGGCTGAAAGAGGGGGTAAGAAAATGGACTCTGTGTCAGAACCTGAGACAATAGACAACGGTCGGAAACAGCCTGAGGTTTGTAGGAAAAAATTCTTTCCTCCATTTTATCTTTGTCAGGACAGAGTTTGGCCTGGGGTCTGCAGGATTATGCCTGAGGGTCAAGCCAAGAGGTTTCCACCTCTGCTCTTTTGGGTGACACCAGTGCTCCGAGAACACACTGCAGGGAGGAGGAAAACTCATTTCAACCTCACTGGGTTCCTGGAATGTGCAAATGTCCTGAAAAACTGCCTAAGTAGGTTATTCTCCTAATTCTTCCCCAAATGACATACTAGTAACTTTGTTTGGATTTGTACTACCTAAAGCTAGGCAAAGCCAGTGTTTCTTAGTTTGCATGTTGGGTGTTATTGTGTACTGGTTCAGGGAAAAACCTGGGCTTGCCAGAAACACAGAGTGCCATATCACAAGTGTGAAGAAAGATGTTCCTTATGCAACTCAGCACCCTGATTTAGAGGGACTGCTGGAAGAAGGATCAGCACACCTTTTCTCCAGACCTGCTTCACCTGTGGCTTGCAGAGTGCATGACTACTTAGAAAGATATTTTTAGTGACAAATCTCTAAGGGTGCGTGAGCATTTGGGAGCTAGCATTGGATCCCTTCAACAAAAGGTGACTCCAAAGACCCTCCTCCCCCTATCATACACACAGTAAAGCCCTGCTGTTTCTGTTTAACCTAACCCTGAGCAAACAGGTACAGAAGTTTTGGAAATGTGTTCCCCGGTGAGAAATTAGGCAAGAGTAGCTGCAGTGACAAGTCTGCTTGATAAGCAGATGGCAACAGTTGCCAGTGATGGGAAATCTGTGGGCAGAAGAATTGAGCAGAAATCTGGACTGGTGTGGAGGAAAAGTGGATCTCTACTTCTTGGGTCTTTGCTCTGCTTCCTTGCATGAAGAATGATGCTAACAACCTTATTGAGCAGAGTGATTTGAGACCACACATGCAACAGCACCATGCCTGGGGTTAGAGCAGTGGGTTGGCTTGGCTGAGTCAACACAACCCAGGGGAGTATCCACACTGGAATCCTTTCCCTGGGAGTCTGGAGGTTGGACAAGCATGTAGGACACCTCCTTGCTTCATGATAGGCAGTTCAGAGCTTCCAAACTTCATGTGGCTCCCTGCACTGAGCCCAGCCACCAGGCTTTGAGAGGTTTGCACTGTGCTGATTTAAACCTGCCCACCTGCTGGTGCTCTGAACCTCCTTCTGTAAAGAGGAATGAAAGGTACCGTTTCGCTTAAGTCTGCTCCCATGAAGGCAAAATGGAAATTGTTTCATCTTCAGGGCTTCATTAAGTCTCATAAGAATTACATAAAACTCCCTCTCGCTGCCTTTCCAAGGAGAAATCCTTTGCCTTTGTGTATTTATACTTGCAATGGATGCAGCCCTAAAAATGAGCTTGGATTTATTATTCATTATGTTTATAATGGCACAGATGTGTGCAGAACTGAGCAATGGGGAGCAGTAAATCATCCAAAACTCTTCTCATTCCTGCTCTTTCTATAACATTTTCTACCTCATTGGGGAATTTTAACTGTTACAGAGTTTCTGCCCAAGAACTGGCAGACCAGAGAAACAAGGAGCAAAGTTGGGTTATGAGATATCTATGTAGGTCATTATCTTCTTTGAGAGAAATGCTGGAATAGGAAATTTCAGAATTTAGATTACATTCGACTATTATATGATCTGTACTTTTTACCAGGACCTTCACCTTAGTTTGGTGTCTGGATTTTCATAGCTAAAATATTTAAATATTCATCTTCTCTTTTCCTTCCAGGAAAAAAAAAAAGCATGAAAAAAGAGTTTTTATTCAACTTTGTAGTACAGTAGTCTGTGTTTCCACCATGTTTGCTAATAATTGCTTAAAATTTTCAATATCCCCATGAATCTTGAGCAGTGAGAGTGCACTACATTGTGACCACCACTTCACTTTAAAATAAAAAAATCCACGTATGTTTAAACTGTTCTTCCTCCCTGGGAGCCAAGAACATGCCTTGACTGTGGAGCAGGAGATATTTTATTTCGGCAATTCTTAAATGGAGAAACACCCAATTGATTCAGTAGCAGAAGTGTGAAATCATTTACACAGAGAACAGCCAACTGAGGCCATAATGCCACTGCTCCTGGAGTGTCCATGCCTGAAAACAAGCCCAGCTTGTCATTTATAATCATTTTCTACCCTCTCAATAGGCAAACAATGCATTTGTCAAAATCGTATGCTGATGCTTTCAGATTTAGTTCATTAGCCCTCATTGTGTCGGCGGGGATGGATTACTGCAAACCAACACCAAACAACTCCTTATTTTATATTAATTGTTTGTCAGCAGTAGTGGGGAAACTGTATCTTTTCCTCTCATTTCTTTATATAGTTTCAGGGTATTTTGTCTGTTCCAGGGACCAGAAGTAAACCCTCTTTCCTGACCCTTTGTACTGGAATCCAGGCTATTTGTTTGGTTTAAAGGGAGTTCTCTCTTCTGTTTCTAAACCCTTTGCTTTGGCTTATTGCTAGAAAAGCCAGAAATCCTATACCTGAGGGACTGATTTGCCCTAGACACCACCAATGCAGCTGCCCCTTGAGAAGAAGTATCCTGAACTTCTTGGCTATCTCCTCTTCTATTGTCTCAGAACTTGTCCACACTGGAATTCAGTGCTGAGTTTAGCTGTAAAAGTCAGTGTAAATACAATTTCACTCACCCCACCATGCTCCCTGCAGCACTGCCAGTTGTGGAAGTGGGGAGGACAGGCACATTCCCAGTCTGGGCTGATCCATATAGGGGTGAGCTGCAGCCTTGGCAGGGTGGTGTGCTCTTAATAAACATTAAAGGAGTCTTTAAACCAAGACATGAGTGGGAAAGGAGGAGGTGGCATTCATCCACAAGATGGAAAGCAGACTGCATTTTCCTCAGGCTTTCAATTGTTCCAGCTGCTGGCAAACTGCTACCTCTCTGAACTGTTCTTGTCCTTTCCTGGGTTTAGTTCCTAATTAAGTTGGCACACTCCATCCATTGCTCCATCTCCCCTCATGGCTTATTGCAGTTACAATTGCAGGTGATGTGTTTGGGAGTTCCCAGTGGCATGCAGAGGGTTGTGGAGAAGCCATCCTCTCAGAGTGCCTGGTGTTATTGAAAATAAATGTGTACAGAAAATCTACAGAAAAAAATTAGTTCACTTTGCTAAGCCCTAGCAAGACAAGAAAAAAAAAATTACTTGCTGTAGTGGTAGTGATAGATAGCTTGAGGTCTCTGAAGCTAACATGTTTAACAAGGTCTATTAAAAAAATCACTTAGCATATCTATCATGCTATCATAACCATCACACTCCTAATGCTTGCACTGCTAAAGGCAATATTAGCTCTTGTGACATGTTGTTGTAACAAAGTGCTGTTCAAGGATGTGTCGTCTCCTCTGCACACTCAGTAAGGAAGATGAATTTTTTGTCAAAGATCTATCCAGAGGTCTTAGGTCTGACTCTGATGGAGGGAACTGCTGTGGTCAGCATATTCAGCAATCCTCCCTCTCTGTGCCCAATAATCTGCCAGGGAATGGCTTACAAACATATTGGAGTCAAGGCATTCTGACTTTTGAGCACAGATGGGGGTATCTTGGGCACCTACCAAATATATGATTGCTGCTGTTTTATCTGCCAGCATGTTCAATCCATGCTCTGCTTTTGTGGGAGGGGGATGTTTCATAGTTTAGAAAATATGCATGAAAGTTTAGAGGGGTATTCCGTGATTAAAAAAACATGGCTGCTAATCCAGCAAGACTGAAATGCCTGAAATATCCTGTTGACAATTTTGTCATGTTAAGAATTCATGGCCTGTATTTGTAAAGAATGTGTTTTCTTCTCTCTCCTGTACAGGGAGCAGAAGTTTCCACTTAACTTTGCACAGTGATGCCCTGGTCATCTTCCAGAGTGGTCACAGTTAATTTAGAAACCAGTCATGTGCATGAGGAGCTGGAATGATGCCTCCCACTGTGCCTGGCACTGCATTCATCAGTAATGAAACTCCTCATGACTTTACGTGACTACATGATAAACTTTATCATGCTCATGGAGTTATAGGACATCTAACTAGATAAGGAAATAATTTATATTATCACTAGATGGGCCACACCTCAGAGTGCTTGCTGCAAAGTGTAATCATCATCACCACCACTCTGCACACAGAGATGGGCAAAGTCATTTGCAGACCAGTGGAAACAACAGAAATTCAGCCAAAATCCAGTGGAAATAACAGAAATTCAGCCAAAATCCAGGTCTTTTGCTGCTGCACAGGTATTTGAATCAGGATGGTGAAACTTGACTGACAACTCCTTCAGTATAGAGCAGCATGTCTATACACATTTCTACAGACAACATCTGCAATGTGGTTTTACCCGGGATGCTCACCCCTGTATCTGATATGTCAGTTCTCAAATAGACCAAGATATCATTGGCTTTCATTGTTTTCTTGTTAAATTTTTTTTGCTAAATTTTCTTGCTAATTTTTTTTGTTTCAGTAGGAATTATTCTTGGGAAATGACACATACAGTAAGTCCTTGAAAGACAGAGGAAATCCCACGGATCCTGTTTTATAGTTTGTGTTGAATGTTACCACAGAAAGCATGAGAAAATTCTCTCCTATAGTCTATCAGTGTATAGATAGAATCCTCAGACTGCAGTCCTGAAAGATTTATGGTTAGACAAAAGCAACATTTTCTTCGTGGAAATGAGCTAAAGCAATAAACAATTAAACAAAGCTTTTATTAGAGAAGGATACATCTAGCCGAAAGTCTGGGAAATCCTGATTTAATCCCTGCTCTACAGGGATTGTGCCAAATCTTGGATGGAGGGAAATCCATGCTGTTTTAATTCTCTGCTCAAAAATGTACATGCAGTAGCAGAATCAGAGCACTTATCCCATCTAACCAAGAGCCAGGCTTAGCTGAAGGAGTCCTGTAGAGTTGTCAGTTTATCCAACCAATGGCTGGAATTGTGGTGAGCATATCAGAAAGTGGAACTGTGTGCACACACACCTCTTAAAAATGCATTTTTTGGCTTCACAAAACCAGGCTTTTCTTGTGAGATGTGATCTGCTTCCTGCTTCAGACTCAGAAGTCAGAAAGATAATAGAGAACCCTTGTGTTTGGGTTGTAGTGGTGTTCCTGATCTCCAAAGAGATTCTTGAAGTATTTTGCCCATTATGACAAGTGTCCACACCTTTTGTGTGTTGACAGCACTGTAGCAGTTTTATGGGATAGAATGATATGTTTTTTTTTCCCAAAACAGGTTAAAAAAGCAATTGAGGGAACAACAGGTAGTTGAAGTATTCAGGTACTGGGAAGCACAAGCTCCAAGCCCTGGAACAGCATCATTCATTTATCATCTTGCTACAATTTCACTTCTACATTTTGAAATCTTCACATCCCTAAAAGAAACCACGGCTTGCTCAAAATAAAACTCATTGTCATGGATGGGAGAAGTCACTACATCTGACCTCACTGGCTAGAAATGACCACATTACTAGAGATACACAGTTCAACTGTTGAGGGAAAGACTCATGACTGAAGAAAATTTCAGACTTTCTCTGGCTGAAACTTCACATAATTCACAGCCAGGAACTAGCCGACCCATTAAGGGTTGGTGCCAAGTTGAGTGACAGCCAGGCAGGCTCATGGGCTTCCTTTTTGTAAGGTATAATCTTCTGTCCCATGACTGAGGCTCCTGGGTGCTATTAATGTGCATATAGTGGTAAGAATTTAAATGCTGAAGCAACTAAATTAATTGGAAAACAGAATAGATCAATTCTTCATGCAGTTTTTCTCTTTGTGTCCCAAACTAATTGATTGCTATCAACACTAACAATATCAGACCCTTGTATTCACCATGTGATATTGATCTGAGAAATGGCTGGAATTGTTAAGTTTTAGCAATATTTGAAAATTTGAAATGCAGGGGAAAAGTCAATGAAATGTATTGGTGTTTTCCCTTTAGTTTTCAGCCAGCTAAACACATGCATTTCTGGACTGAGGAAGGGATATATTTTATTTTCCTTTCTTCCATGTCCTGTTAAACCAGTTTGAGAGGATAAGTTTTGTTCAGAGTGGAATAGAAAACTGGTTGCCTTCTTAGATGGGCTTTAAGATGAAAATTTTTTATTTATTTCATTAAGGAAGAAAACATGAAGCAATAATCAACCTAGAAGGGTTCACTGCTCAATCTTCTGTGTTCTTCACAGATCCAGTTCCCATTGCTAATAGAACACATCCACTAGAAAACCCCTGACTTACTTATATTTAGAAATTATTAGTGACAAAAATGAAGCAGAACTTTGCTGAGCTTTCCCAATACTGACAGATAAAAATGTATACCTGGCTTTAATCTGAAATTATTTTACCCTGAACACTATCCTTTCTTGCAGCACATCACCCTGGCCCAGCAGACTCAAGCTCAGGAAGAGCAAGGAAGGGGAGTTCTTAAAAATTTAGTTTCAGGTACCTTAAAATAAATGCAGAATAACCTGTTCTTGAGGTGTTTTTTTTCTTTTCAAAACCAATCACCACCACATTCCCACAGTTACCCAAACAGCAGCCCATTATACAGTGAGCACTCAATGGTCCTTATGAGAGCTACACAAAAGGCTGATCTTTTCTAAGGCTTGTAAGAATTTATCATCACTGTCATCCCTAAATTTACTCTTCTATTGGAATTTCCTCCTTGTTTGACAACTGCTTTTTCCTTCCATCTATCACAATTTAGAGTGACTAATCAGGTTAGTCACAAACCCTTCAGAAATTTACCCTCCAGGGCACTTTTTATTTTAGCTTGGGGAGGAAAGCATTTCAATTTACAACGTTTAACAGGCGCCTCTCTGCAGTAGCCATGAGGGTTTCTCTTCAGTTCAGATTTACATATGCAAATTATCCAAACATCAGTGCAGTTATACAAAAGGATGAGATTTAAAGAAAATGATCTGGAGATTGGAGGATGAGAAGCTAGTTCAGAAGATCTGTCTCTGCTGTGGTACAGCATCATTCTGTGACCTGCAGCACTATAAAGTGGATGTAATAGGCTGGACATTGATAGTCACCAATTAGTTGGTCTATAAGGCAGATAAAACAATTATTAACAAGTTTTTCAAAAAGTAAAGTCCATTTCAGAGCTTCTGTTCAGTGAAGGGAGCCAGTGAAACTGCAAACAACATTTGTTTCACTTCTGAGACATCACAAATGATGCAGCTATAGTATCTGGGATTTTTGGGATCACTGAATTGTAGAAAAGCAGATAGGCAGGAATCCCTGACCCAGCTCCTGACAAAAGTTTATCTAATCTATGGATTCCTAAAGTGAAACCCACACATCCTCGCTTTTCTGTAGAGCATTTCTAGGAGGAGGTACGTATGGGGGAGTGTCTCAGGCAAATCTAAACACGAGAAATCTCATTAATACTATGTTATACCAGCTGTATGTGAGGTGCAATGTTAAGAGTTCACAGACTGGAAAAGGCTAAATATTAATTGTGTAACCTGTGCTTAAAGACTGTCTATGAGATGAAATTTAGCAAGCTCCCAAGATAATGCCTTCCTGGTCTTTTCCCTTTTAACAGGTTAAATACTTCTCCTAATGTCTAGCCTTTACTTGAAGATCATTATTTCTTGTCCTGCCCTTGGTGGCTGAGAGGAATAGCATGTTCCTTTTCTCTTGGCAGAGCTCTTTTACATACATGAGGAGTGAGTACCAAGAAATAATTCTACAAATACATTTATCATAAGATGAAAAGAGAAAGGTATCGCCAGATGATACCAAGGGGGTGAAGTGTTTAAAGCCTTTTTTTGTATCAGTGTTCATTTGAAAGATCAGTTGTGAGCAGGAGGCTAACAGTATTGGAAAATTAATTGAAAAAGGATGGGAGTTCAGCACAGAATAATGAAAGAAGTGAGAAAATTAGATAAGCTTCATGTTTTATAATTGGCTGAACCTGATGATCTTCATCCTAGAATATATTGAAAGTGGACTGAAAAGATCTTAGATACCTGTGGTTACCTTTGAGAAGCCAGAAAAGCTATGTGAGATACCAGAAAACTGGAAAAGGGCAAACCTATCTTCATACAGAAGAAGGGGAAACAGGGGAACATGGGAATTACATACCTGCTCATCTATATTTTCAGCTCCAGCAAATATCAAGCAATTTAGTTGTTTGGACACATCTGGGAAAATAAGAAGAATAACAGTCAGTGTGGGTTGGTCAAGAAAAAAATCATGTAATCTTACTTCCTTTTAGACAGGAGTGGTGAACAGAAATGAAAGTCTGATTTTGTTTAAGAATTGGCAATGGCTGATAGGCCTTAAACTGCAGAAAGAATGATTCAGAATCAGCTGATAAGAAAATTCTTTAGCAGTGTCACTCAAGAAGCAGTAAACCAAGAAGATGCCTTGGGAGACTGTGCATCACTGGAGATCTCTATGATCTCTATGAGGTCAAAGCAATGTCTATCAGCAGTGATTTAGATATTGCTGAGATTAATTCAGGCGAGAGGAATGGATTGAACGACCTCCAAAGATCCCCCATAGCCTTATTTTTCTGTCTACTATAAACTTCCTCTTCTCTAGATGGAAAAAGCTTCATTCTTTCTGTGTCTCCTCATATCTTCTGTTCCTCAGGTCTCTGATCACTCCTGTTTATCTCTCCTAAATGCTTTACAGTTGCCATACTCCTTTCTTGCATTGGGATATTAAAAACTATCAGGCAGATGCTGTCAAATCCCTGGCACATGCCAGAGCGAGGAGGAGGATGAAGGCTCCTCTGCACAGCCCCTTCTGCCAGGAGCAGAAGATGTTATCCTTACAGCAAAACCTACCACAACCTAAGAATTAATAAAAAGTGGATAATTTTGCCATATCTCTGTGTTAGTTCACATAAAACCATTCCTGCATTTCCTGCCTAACAGCTGGTGAAGAGATGTTTCAGTGCTCCAGGACTTTTGGGGATCTCCCATTCTCAGAAATTTCATATTTTGACATAACGTCAGCATTCCTCTCTGCCCCAGTTGCCTGCTTTTACAGCCTGAAGTGAAAGGAGTCCCAATAATAATAAAGCTAAAAAATAAAGACTGCATGAATTACTATATTCTTCTCATGGTACAATGATGGAGAAAGGTCCCATGTTAGGCGGGGGAATGCATGTCACTGTTTCAATACTTAAGAATCAGAAGTGATTCAGTGCACAGAGCAAAATAGCAGCTGTGTTCAGATCTCAGCCATTCACTGGAGAGAAAGAATAGTTTTCACTCATAAAAATGAGTATGTGTCTTTATTCTGTCATGGGATAATGAGGCACCTTGGGCTTGATCCAAAGCTCCCTGAAACCCAGAGAAAGACTCACGTTGACCTCTGTTCACCCTAAACCAAAGAGGAGAATCTTTTGGAGCTGGAAGTTCTTCCCCTTGCTCTTCTTTTCTCTCCACACTTGAGTCCCACACCACTGCTAGCCTGCCCTATAAATGAAGACCACCAACAAATAAAATCTCTGAGGCTGACAAAAGGATGTTTAAAGACACGTCAGCAATTTCAGCTACAAATCTCAGTGCTCGGAGATGCAATCTGCAGTGTGGATGTCCAAGGTGCAGTTCTCTGCCCTGTCATCCCACAGCAGGTGACAAGTCCCCTGGCAGCCCATGGCATCAGGGCCACCCACCTGCAGCAGCTCCATATGCCCAACTGCAGGAGGAAAATGTAACACTGTTCTGCAGCTTGTGATCCATCAGAAAGCAGTAATTTCTCGTGGAGGATCAGGACTTTTTCTAGCACCCCACCATTCTTGAGGAAAGCAGCAGGAGTGAGGGCAGGATTGCCTCTTTTGGTGGCAGACTGCCCTGGATTGACCTAAAATCGATCCCAGGGCTGCAGCTGCAGCCTGTGTTGACATTAAAATCAAATCACCTGAATTGCCTTGAAAATACCTAGCCATAAAACCAGAAATCTGTTATTTATTATGACAGAACTATCACTGGGTGACCAAGGCCCTGTGACAGACCTTGCTTGTAATATATTGCCAGAAATATCCTTCTCAGATTTGTTTTTTTAATTGTTGCTTAGACAATTTAAAGAATAGACTGGTTAATTCTTTTTTATAGGGAGGAGAAACACCTGTTGCTCCAAAACTCTTCAAAGATTCATAGAGGCACTTCCAACTGCAGTCCAAAGTGGCCTGGAAGAGGAAGACCTCCAGAAAATTGTAGAGCAGGACCCCCATGATTGCATTACAGCATGCTCTTGCTTTTTGTTTTGGAGCAGTATTAGCTATTCTTTTTGTCGAAAAGTCACAGAAAGGGAAAGAAAAAAATAAACTTTAACAGCAACCTTCCCTGCCTCAACTCCACAGACAGCCATCTCACCAGATAAAGCACAGTCCTGGAAGGATTCTGTGCTCTTCTGCCAGAAGCATTTGAAAAAAACATTTGGGCTCCTGCAGAACAGGGCACCATTTTTGAAAAGGTCTCTGCACTGAGAAAGACAATCGATTTTCTTCTTTTGGCCTCTTCCCCATGCAGCAGTGTTTTATAAAGGCAGAGAAACAGAGAAAAGGATCTGAAAGGGAGCGTTAAATATTTCACTTTCCTGTTAGCTGGAAAAATCAAATATGACACCTCTCACCATCTAGAAGTTTGCTTCTGGCTCTCTCTTCTTCTGTTGGGTTTTGGGTTACATCTCATGTTAAAAGGCTTGGGGCAAGGAGTGGGTGAAATTAGAGGAAAATAGAGGAAAACTGGATCTGGAGGCAAACTTGAACGAATGCTGAGAAGGGAGTTTGGTCTTATAGATGGGATACAATGCTGAGTTTGCTGTAGTGATTTTTCAGGTGCTGGGTTCCTCACTGAATTCTGGGATTCCAAAGAAGTATCCAAAGATATTCCAAGGCATTAAGGAGTCACACAGAGCTGTTAAAAAAAATGGGAGTTGTCAGTGCTCTTTAAATCTGCCTCTTTCTTTCTAGCTCTGTGTGTGTCTGTAAGTGCCTGCAGGGGAAGGTGGGAAGCAGAGCATGGAGGTGTTTTCTGCCCTTGAGATGTTGCCTGCACATTTCCTGTGAGGACTTTGGCAAATGCTGCTGCAGACTCTGCTGTGAGAACAGGCTCTGCTTCCTCTTTGCTTTATGCCAGCAGCGGCCTCTTGTTTGGCTGCAGCTAGAATTGTTATTACTGGTAATTGCTGGATGGAGAAGTTTGAGAGGGATGAAAATATGGGCTCCTGCTGCCAGCCTGCCCGTGTTTGTTGTGAGAGGCCTGAGCAAAGGGAGGTGGCTAATTTGGCTTTAGGAATCTGGGTTGATCCTGGGTTGTGCGTCCTTGGGCCTAGACATCAAATCCTATGTTTAGTCCTCTGTACACTCCTATAACTAATATTAAAATAATACATTTTAAATATATACCTTCTCTCCTAGATGTACCTAAGTCCTGAAATCCAGACATAACCATATCTTAAGTATTAAATGTCAGTACAAGACTTCCACAGTGGTTTGAAAAGATCATGCAACAACACTCAAGAAGAACTCTAAAAGATCACTGAGTAGGACTTACTTTACATATACATATTTTTAATTGATACATTAAATATGTTAATTTTTGTCACTGCATAGGAAAATAACAAGGTTTTATTTCTTCAAGGGGAGATTTGCAGTTCACTTTTTTGCTCTCACAATACTGCAAATACCTCATCTTTCTAAGTCAGTAAAGAAGTCTCTTGATGGTGTTTTCTTATGGGGGTCATTCCCTAGCACAGAAGTACTTTATCCCGAATATTCATTAGGCATTAAAATGAAATAATCCTGCCCAAACAATTAAAAAAACTCTTAACTTGTTCACACTAGTTGCTCTACTCAAACTTCTCTTTAGGGTTTGTAAAAATAGATCAAAGCCCACATCTGAGCCCTGCCTTGTGTTGTGCTCATTCTGCTAATGCAAGGCTGCTGTGTCCCAGGATTTGAGATTCCCCGCATCCCCTCCAAAGTGAGTGTGCCTGGCTCAGGTGGAAGCCCAGATCTACTCTGTAGCACTTTTTGAATGGAAAGGAGGAGGAAGGTCCCAAGCACGCCATGAGCATTTCTGTTTAGTTTGTACCAAGCTCCCCCTTTGTCTGATGCTCCAGATTTCCTCACCTTTCCTAGCCCAAGAAATTCCCCATTACATCTCAAATGATGGCACAATGTCCACTTTCTATTCTGTTTTAGACTGAATCTTAACGCTGACCTCATTATAAGCTGTGTTCAGGCACTGATGGGACATGTACGTTTATAGTTGCAAATGCCCACTGGATGTTTTTCAGGTCTCTATGAAGAAGTTGCCCTTCTGTTCATGTCTTTGCCACTTTTTTATGGCAGGAAGGTAAAAACACAAAAGCTGAGCCTCCCTTTACCCTCTTTACCATGTGAATCCATGTGTATGTGTGTCTGTGGGGATGGGAGCTGCCTCTGCACGGAGCAGACAGACAGAGGAGCTTTTAGCTGGAATCACAAGGTTATGAAACGCTCGATGCCTTGACCTGTAACATGCCACTGTAAATTCCTCTGCTCTTGTTATGTTTTCCAGGGGTCATGGTCTTTAACAGTTTACTTAGTGGAGGAGGAGGAAAGAAGCCCTTTGTGTTGTTGAGCAGAGGAAGAGAGTTCACCTTGTCCTGGCAGCTGGTGCTGACACAGGGCTGTTCCTCAGGTGCTGCTTTGATGGACAGTGCCCCTGACGCCCACAGAGCAGCAGGGGCGGTGGCAGCCTCCATTTACCTGGCTTTGGTTAAAGAAGAACCTGTGGAGTCTGCCCAAGTGGGACCCAGCACTGCCTTTCTGGTGTTTTCATTGCATTTCAGATGGAGGTTGAGCTTTGCTCCAGACTAATTGCCTGCAGTGGCCTGCTGAAGTGAACTTGAGCTGTGGTGCAGTGCATGCACAACCAGGCACTTGCAGTGACAGGTTTGCATCAGTACAAAATCCAGCAGCAGATTAAGTGAGGCTGGAGTCCCAGGGTACAGTCCTTTAGCAGCTCTGGAGCGGGGAGGAGCAGATGCTGCTTTATTGTGTTGTGAGCTGTCCTTGTACAGCAAAGCAACCTGACACTGTGATCTCAGTGAGTCACAGCTCCCTGTCTCTGCCTGGGGGTCTTCCTACATCCATGGTTATTTTGGTACTCAGGGACACCACAGTGCTGAGGTAGGTACTTTGAGTCACATTCCCAGAGGTGCTGCCAGCTCCTCTTTGGCTGGTGCCAGAGCGAGCCTGAACTCCGTGTTCCTAGTGCTAGTAAAAATAGCACCAGGATGCACCAAGTGTCCCTGGCACAGCCAGAACTGAAGGCTTCTGGGCTAGTCACAGCTCCATCTGTGACAGAGAGCAGCCCATACCCAGTTTGGGTGCTGCAGCACTGTGGTCAGGAGAGGAAGATGGTTCAGACTTGCAGTGGTGAAAGCTCAAGGGCTTTTCATGCAAACAATTCACTCTGTTGCCTTAAAAAAATACTGTCTCTTCTGGCAACGGCTTAGAAATTAGAAGGAGCAATAGCAGAGCCCTAAGTGACTGCTGGCAGCCCTTGTTGTTTTGTGACACCTGGACTAGGAAATGCATTGTGTGAAACTGAATTCCGTTCGGATGCGAGGAAGTGGGAGAGTATCCTGAGCACAGCCAGATGTGACCCCAACCCCGCTCGTGCAGTAATCCACACACATCTCACAGACTTTCTGTCAGGTCCTGATCCTGAAGAGAAGTCTGTCAGTGTACTGCTGTAGTTTGAGATATAAAGGATTTCAACTGTTTTGCTTTGGGGTTTTGGTTGTTGTGGTTTTTTTTGGTTTTTGGGGTTTTTTTTTTGTTTTGTTTTGTTTGGGTTTTTTTGTTTTGTTTTTTGTTTTTTGGGGTTTTTTTGCTGGTTGATTTTTAACTATTTGGTTTTTAATTATTTTTTCCCCAGTAAAGAATAGTCCTGCTGTGTTAGCCTTTCACTACAAAGTTAAGAGTCAAATATGCTGCCTGGTCAGCTCTTGTACTTTTTAGTGAGAACTTGCCAAAAGGGCTAACTCATGCAGCATCAAAAATTCAACATAAAAAAAATAGGAAGATGAAGATATAAAATATCCTCTCTGTGCCTGTGTTATGGAAAACAAGGTGACAAAAACCATGCAGGTAGAATGGGGATGAAGGAAAATTACTGTACTTCTCTAAGGCTCAAAATACTGGTAAGATTAAGGTTTTGTGTGCTTACAATTCACATGGAGAATAAAAAAAAAAAGTTTCTCATGCAAACATAGAAGAACACTCCTCCGTTCCCGTATCTTTTTCTGTGTCTTTAACTGCACATCTTTCCACCTTTTTAATTTTAAAACACAAGTGTGTTAAGCCTAGAATTTCCTGTGGCTATAAGGAATGGGGTCTGATTGATCCTAATAAGGGACAGTCTAAATGAAGTGCTTGGACTTGCCCCGGGCACTTCTATCTGCAGGTGCTGGGATCCCTTGCCAATGTGAATGACTTTTTGGAACACAAGTGATTATTTACTGCTGAAGCAAGCCAAAGGCTATGCTTCTTCTTGCAGCTCACAGCCCTTGGCCTCCAACAGGAAATGTATTTCGTTTTCAAATCCCTCTCTGACCAAAAAAGAAATTCCAGCAAAACAGCAATAAACATTCAGAGAGTCTCCTCTTCTGTAGGGAAAAAAACTCATGAGCTTGGGTTTAAATTGAAATATTCTGTGACTAACCTATTTTAGGACCAGGCCGGGGTCAGTTTGTTGCGTGTGGGAGTCAGCAAGATGACCTGGGAGAAGGTTGCCACATCTTATTTGCCACCCATCCCACTTTTAGAAACTCCGAATATCACCAACACGATGTTTTCAAACAAGGATTGCAAAAGGGTTTACTGTTTGATCCTCCTCTTCTCAGTTTGTCATTGATTTCCCTCATCAAAATAGTTTGTGCAACGAATCCCAGCTGCAGTGCTGGTACTTTACTAGCCAGCAAATACAATCCAAATGTTAATTCTTTGGAGCTGAGAGCTGCGTGCCAAGAAATGAATAATCTGTGCAAGGCTAAACAAACAGTTTATTGACGGGGTGGGGTGGGGTGCAGGTGGGGGGTGGCTGGGCTCAGAAGCAGGCGAGCCTGAGCAGAAGGACATCAAAGCTGCTTCTGTCAGAAGACTCAGTCACATGTGATTTGTTTTCTCCTGCTGCTAATTCAGTTACATGTTGGACTACCAATATTCCCAGGCAAGAGTGTGAGAGCTTTCCAGCCCAAACACAGCAGGCAGGCGAAGCAGATGTTTGCACCCTGCTCATCCCAACCTGCCCTCTTTGTCTTTTTTGGGATGTGAGAGTGCAGTGGACACACTCAAGCCCAGCCAGGCACTGTCTGCACTTGTCTCTGCTTTACAAATGGAGCACATAAAGCAATTTGGAAGTTAACAGTGGCATTCCTCTGGCAACTGATAGGAGTGTGGCAGGGCTATTCTGATGAGATTTAAACCAATGGATTTCCATTATCTTCTTAAATCTTTGCACCTTCTGCCTTTCTCTCCCACATTATCCAGGAGGTCAAGACCAAAAGCAGGATTAAAGCCTAAATCCCCTGAGTCCCAAGCCAGCAACAGTGCAGACCACTCATTGCAAATGCTACTGGATCCTGACCCCAGCTATGTGCTGTAGTAATCCACTTTGCAAATTTTGGGCCAAAGCCAGGGCAGGATCCTGGGGATGCTGCCCAGCCAGGTCTCATTCCTCTTCCAACCCACTGAATGTTGCAGCATGCTGTCTGTATTTTTGGGGGGGGGGGGGGGGGGTAGGGGGAGATGGGGCTAGGGAAGGACTGGATTGCAGTCCTGAACCCAGTAACATACGCAGACAGAAATTTGATTCTTAATTTTTAAAATGAAATATCTACTCAAATTTACAAGAGCCCCATGCTGGGGAGATTATAGGAACAGGTCTCTGCTTCTCATTCCACTTCTCAGATGCACTGACAGAAGTAGATATCTCCACTT
The DNA here is from genome assembly GCF_036417665.1 of Passer domesticus. NCBI lineage: Eukaryota > Metazoa > Chordata > Aves > Passeriformes > Passeridae > Passer > Passer domesticus. Next base: position 50,294,711 of record NC_087481.1, read on the forward strand.
TTCCATTCCCCCCCGTGGCAAAGAGGGTCCTTCTCACCGAGGGGTGTGCCTGCACTGGCAGTGTCCCTGCTGGATTCACTCATCTCGCAGGCACACCTGCCCAGGCTGCAGCTCAGAGGAGATGGAGATGCCCTGGCCACCCTCAACACCCATCATTGCACAGACAGGGGAAGGTGAGGGCCTGCAGCATGATGGTTTAATAAGTAAAAGGCAGGAAAAGTCACAGGTGAGGGTGTTGTGATGACAGGCTGTGGAGTTGCATGCACAAGCAGTTAAGTCAAGTCTGTTGGGGGTTAATCTAACTCAGGTACTGATGCAGGCATTTAGACAGTGGGTAACTCATGCTGTCATTAACCTGTCAGCATTACAGCAGGAAGATTATATCTTCACAAGTGTGTATTGATCTGGAAAGGGACGTGTTAGGCATGACCAAGCTTTTTATATAGTGTCTTTTACCACCTGCTTTTTCCCTGATCAAAGGTGCTTGATGTGTGTGGTCAGTGCAAAGAAAGCCATGTTTTCCTCTAGGCTGGAGAGATGTTTCTCTTTGTCCCCTTCCCATTACCTTGGGTGCAATCTGAATATTTTCTTACTTGCACAGCGCCTTCCTTTCATGCTGATGGAGCAGAGAAGGTTGGGTTGGTGTCTCTCTAGATTGACCACAGCCTTTTAGTGAGAAATTTGCACTTGCTGTGTGCACTATGAGCAGCTCAGGTGCAGGAGCTCTGAACTGGAAGCTGGGTGTGTAACACAGGACTTTCCTGGAGCTGGTAAGTCTGTTCTCAGCAGGTGACTTACTGGTTCAAGGACTGCTGTGTGATGAAATAGATCCCCAGCTTTTGGAGTAGAATTGGTTCCTCCAGGCATTCAGGCCTTGGGAAGAGTTTGCCAAGGTGTGCTGCCTAGAGATGCATTCCAACATCTGTTTTCTTTCATAACACACCAGAAAATGAAAGTTTATGGCCTTCATTTGGGAGAGGCTGAGCAACAGTGTGCATGACACAAGGAGAGGACAAGGGTTACAGCCAAGGGTTACAGCCATAAATGTCTTAACATGCCCCAAAAATCTAAAATTAAGGACCATTTCAGTGGCAATTCCACCCAGGGTAGATGGTCTTCCACAAGCAACAGCATTCTTCTGATGACAGAGCATATCCATTCCCAACAGTTCCCAAACTGGGGCAGGTGGACTAGAGATGGTCCCAAAACCATGGCACAGTCATGTGTGCAGTGCTTTTGGGTGGCTACCCAAGGACATCCTGGTAGTCCACAGCAAAGCTGGGCAGCTGGCAGATATCAGGGATTGAAAGTGCAGGACTGAGCCACCCTTACCAGCAGGATTGCATTTCCATTACTGAGTGGCGTCAGGATTTCTCACAGCATAGTGGCATCAACTAAAATTGGGATTTTTTCCCACCTTACATCATGTGGATTGGCAAACACCCCAAAGAAAAGTTTTGCAGTGTGAATTCAACAAAATTCCAGTAGCATAAAAATGCTGATATTGGCATTTCTTACACTGGGTAGAAGACTACATTTCTGTGAGTTGTGCTGATGAAACTTTGAAAGGCAGGTAAGGTTTTCTTTCATTTGCCTGGTTCCTTTGCTTTGGGGATGTAGACATGAGTTCAAATAAATGTTCTTTTTTAATTGCTTATGTGAGAAAACAAAGGTAACTGATAGTGGAGGTATTCTCTGGGAGCTGTTGCCCTCCAGACCTGCTCCTGGCAGGAACAAGTCATGGAAAGTCAGAGGAAGCAGTTGTGCTTCCTTTCCTTGTGCTCACCCCAAAGCACTGTGTGAGATGTGAGCAGCATTTAAACACTTTCCTCTTTCATTTTCCTGCAAGCGTCCACTCAGCACAACCTTGTGCTTCCAGGGTCTGAACTGGAGACACCTGGGGAAGCATGAGAGGCTAAAGAGTCTCCCAAGAACTGTTCTAATTTGGCATCAAAATGTTGACAGTGTTTAGCCAAACATCCAAGCTCAAAGCCTCCTGAGAAGATTTTATTTTCAGCACTGCAGAGGAAACTGGCAGCTCTTGGATAGGAGGTAGGTGAAAGTTCAGTGGATGTGTGGCTGGTCCTAAATCCTCCTACCTCAGACTGGGGGTCTCCACCATCAGTTGGCAGCTGGGTTCTGGAGAGCTGACGGATGTGTGCAGGGCATTGAGCACACAGGCATACAGGTGCACACCCTGTTCAAGTGCTCATAGAAGGTGCCTGCACTTCGTTTATTGAAGCTGAACCACAGTTCTGGGCAGATGACAAAATGGCTTTTCCTCTCCCCTTAAACACTTCCACAAATTAGGACTTAACGTTGAGAACAGAGCAAAAATTTCACTGACTCTTGTGTCTGAAAAGATTTCACTGACTCTTGTGTCTGCACATGACACTCCTGGAGAAAGCCCCCCAGGCTCCCGGGTCACCCAGCCCTTTGAGAGGAAGCAGCACTGCCTCACTGGGGTTTGTGCAGTCGTGGCTATTCCCTGTGTGTCAGCCACACAATTATATAAAACAAAAAATCCCATAAATGGAGAGAGGAAGAGAAACGAGCATTCTTAGCAAAAATATGCTAAAGGCAAGGCTCTTTGTGACTTGCTGTTTGAGAGCAGGCAGGCATTGAGCTGTCCTTACCAGCCTCCATCATTTGAGGGCACCCTCGCCTCTGATGCTGGCTGTGGGAGAGGTGCAGCACATCCCCAGTCCTGGCAGGATTGCCTTTCCCTGGAATGCTCTCTTCCCTCCAGCCCTGCAGCTCAATGCTGCTGGGACTTGCTTCCTTACTGATGGCAGGAGCACATGCTGGGCTGGCAGGTCACCAGCCTTATTGGTGTGTGGGGGATTGGAGGTGAATTGCCTAAAGGAGGGATGCACTGGCATGCCAACACCGCTATCGATTAATGCTAATTATAATTTACTTTAACCTCCAATTAGTTTTAATCAATTGTCACATTCTCCCTGAGCATGATTGCAAGGATTATGTACAGTAAGGAGGATAATTGTCTTGAGCTTTTCTTTGTTTACCAGATGGCTATTTTCTGTCTCTTTCTTTTGCTTTTAATGGAGCTGGGTGAATAATTTATTTACCAAATTTAGTTGCTGCTGTTGCTGCTGCTTCTTGTCCTGTGGAACTATCTCTAAGCATAGTTTGATCCTGATGCCTGGTCCAGAATTTCTCATCACAGGTTCTTGGTCTGTACAATGCATTACAGCCATTTGATTCTGAAAAATCAAGCAGGGTGGTTTCACTTTAATCAGGCATGTGGTGGAGTATCATGGCCCTGGCCACACTGTTGCTGTCAGTCATAACTCTGGGGATCCAGTTTTGCTTGAATTTTCTATACCTATTTCTTTAAAAAGTGGTCACAGTCATGTTTCTGTCACCCAGAGTGTTTCCCTTCAAAGGGGGAGAGCAGGGAGAAGGAGCAGTGGCATCTGCTCATCTGGATCATTGTCTCCAGGGCTTGAATGCAGGCTCTAGCAAGAAGAGAATGGCAACTCAACTTCTTCTCCCATGGGGCCAGCTCCTCTCTGTTACAGCACCAGCCCTCTTAACATTCTCCTCTGTGGTCTTCCCACTGAAGCTGGAGAGACTGGTTTTGTCTGAATATTGCCATGACAGCCTGGCCTTTCCATGTTGCATTTGAATGGATGGTCAGAGAATATATATAATCAGAGGCACTTGTCCAATGCTAATAATAGCTCTGTCTGTCCAAGAGAATTACAAAAAAAGTATCAATTCATTAATCACCCCCACTGTTTTTGTGTACATTACTGATGAAACATCAGGCAGTGTTCCCTGAAGGTCAATAAACTGGGGCAGTTATCCAAAATTACCTTCTGAGATCTCTCTGAAAGCTAAGGGAAAAGTGAGCAGAGCACAGTCCCATCTATTCTTGCCGAGGATCAAAAGCAACTCAACAATACCTCAGGGCATCAAAGACAGCTGATAGATCTAACAATAACATCTTGGAGCCCTGATATTCATCTGTAACCTGGGCTGCCCGTGCAGTGCAGTCTCTGTGCTCCTCTCTGTCTGTACCCAGACCGACACGGGTCAAGAAAGGCTGAAACTGTCAGGCACTCGGGGAATTCGCTTCCCTTCACAACTTCCTCATTAACCATGCCCACACTTGAAGAACAAAAACAACACAGCCCCATCGCCAGCACTCAGCAACAGCTTGTTTTGGCACCTTCTCTGCACCCTCCAGAGATGCCTTCCACCCGCCCTGTCGCGGTTTCAGGCAGGGCATTTTTTCCCCCAGCCCTGCTGCCAGGCATCTGCAACGCTGATCAAAAGCTGTGGTGGACAATGCGGGTTCATGTCAGCTGGTGGGCAGGTCACGTCCCTGCCACCAGTGCCACTGCCCATCTTTGAGCCTCTGCTGGGGCCTGAAGCGAGGCAGTGGTGGTGTGGGAAGGTGGATGTGGCCCCTCTGCTCTCTGCTGGCAAAGCTTTCCACACGGACATTGGCCTCCAGGGCTTTTCCTCCCTTCTCTTCCCTGCAGAAGACTGGAAGAACCTCATTGCTGGAGTACCCAGAACCTCCCCTGCAATAGAAATCCAAAAGAACTTGGGTGCTTTGTAAGAAACATACTGTTCACCCCAGGATTATGATCTGACTTGTTAATTTTTTTGTTGTTTTTCTTTTAGAAAATAAAAGGTCAGCTTATGTGTACAGCTGAGCCCTCCTTCCTCGTACCCAGCCCATTCTGTCCCCAGTGGATCAAATTATGTGGGCTCATGTCCCAGGCAGATAGTTATGTCTTGGGTCAACATTATTTTATTATAACCATGTAAGTTACAGGAGAACTTCAGTGAAAAATAAAACTATGGTAAAGCAAATCCATTGCTCCATCGAAACAAAAGCTGACCCCTTGCTCGTCTTTGTGCATGGGCTGGATAACAAACCCATTGTAAGATTAAAATGAAAAAAGAAGGAAAGCCAAAGCTTGTTTTGTTCGTATAAACGTAGGACTTTCGATTTATTTTTCACAGAGCTTTGACTGGGCAACAGAAGAAATGTGAGATATCTCACAATGTTCCCTTGGCATAACATGGTGCTTTCAGTCTCATTATTATTGCATTATATGTAGCACATCTGTTACTGGTCAGGAGCCAAACTATTTAATTCTATTAGATACATCTATACAGCTAAGTGATAATCTACACCAGGTTTATGGAACAAGCACTTAATTCTTGGCAGGGAGCAGCTCAAGACTTGATACAAGAGCAGCAGAATATATGCAGTGTAGTTGTAGATCAGTGTCAGAAACTGGCCAGAAATCATTTCTGCATTCTTCAGCATGCAGGCATTCCAGTGTGGGAAACTATTCATTCAATTTATTGTTCTAACATCTGTAAGTTATTGGGTGAGGGGGAGGGGAGAGGGAGGAGAGGAAAATGCTCAGAGGGTAAAACGTTTACCTAACAAAATACTAACTCTTTCAGGGGGTTGCATGTCAGCACTCTGTAAATAATAGGAGCCTTTTAATGCACATATGGTAGTATTTACATTGTGGAGAGGTAACACAGAATCCTGCCTTGCTCAGAAAGTTTTGTGCCCTGATGCTGCTCAGGCATATAGTTTTTGCTGAACATATTTCGTCTCAATCCATCTTTTATCTTGCTGAACACATCTACCAAAAGCAAAGTCACGTTGCATCGCCTCTGCTCACAAGCACCCCTAGAGCAGGCTGAACATCAGGATGTGGGGTTGAAAGAAAGAGCTCAACTCCTCAGCTCTGCTTCCGTCGCAGGGCACAGTGCAGCTCCAACATTTGCTGGCTGGCAATTTGGATCCTGGTGCTTTCCCCCTCCCCTCTCTGCAAGACCCTTCCAGACTTTGAGAGGAAGAAGCCCCAAGCCATGTGTCCTTCCCAAACCCAAGCAAACATGGTTTTAAACCCATTTTGGAGGGGAGGAGGAAGGGCACTGGGAGGTGATGACTTGCACAGGATGTCTGCAGCAGAGTGGAACAGGGGCCAACTGTGAACTGTCAACAGTTCCTCTACCTTTATCCACCAGGCCATCCTTCCTTCCTCTATGCTGAAGAGTTGAAACAATTCTGAAAAAAAAATTAAAAAAGGAAAAGAAAAAAAAAAAAAAAGGGGAAAAAAAAAAGAAAAGGAAGAAAGAAGAAAAAGAGAGAGTCTCCACCTGCAGACATTTCTGACCTTCCACTGACAGGGCTTTTCTTTTCCTTTCCTCCTTCCCCCCATCCATTTCTTGGTCTCTCAGCGGAATTAATTGGATCTATTTCTCAAGGAAGTGATGTCAGGAGCCTGGGTGTTCCAGGAATAGTTATTTCCATATGATTTGAGAAGGTTCTTACATACTGTGACACGTGCATTGTAATTTAAACAGATCTGGTTCTTCGGATTGAAGGCCATTTTTAAGAGTCTCCAGCTGGAGAGGAATTCATTTACTCGTGGCCTTTGGGGAGCAGCAGCATCCTTAACTCTCCGCTGTCTCCTCCAATTCCTGGTGTCTGAAATTTCCCTGAACTGTCTTATCCTGAGCCTGACCCTACCCAGGTAAGAACACCTATTGATTTCAGAGGTCCTGCTCTGCTCTGGGTGAACGTGGCTGAGCTTCATTGCACATTGCAGGCAGCAGGCTCATAATTCCAGCAGAATCATTCCTGGTCATCACTGGTAGTACCTGAGTTCTTATAAGAAAAAAAAAAAGTTCTTGCACCTGAATTTGCAAGCTGAATCCAGGAGGATAAAAACAAGGCTCTGAATGAAGGCAGAAGGCTGTAATGCTGAACTGTATTTAGGCTGTGAGCTTTGGGGACAAGTGCTGCATTTATTTTTCCCATGGAGTTGCACAGCATCTAATACAGTCGGGTTCTGGTTCAGGACAGATGTCTGATATGCAACTATAGTGCCAAAATAATATCATTAAATACCAGTAATAACATCATGAGGTAATAAATAGCAATAAAAACTTGGAGGGAGGCCAAGTAGAAGGGTCTTCAAAGGCTATGCTGCCCCCTGCTACTCTTGATTCTGAATTGTACATGGTCTTCAACCCTAAGTGAAGTGGAGACGTGTCAAAGGAACAAGGCTCTTGCTTAGTGTGTGGTCACAGCACCTGGGGATGGGATGAGGAGGGAGAAAGATCTGTGTCTTGCTGAGCCCCTCCACCTTCCCCTGCTGCCCAGCACAATGTTCTTCTGACCATCCAGAGCAGTGCCAGGATGGTTTGGGGTCTTCCAGAGGTCATTTTAAAATCATATCATGATTTAGCATTATATTTGCTTTTCCCAAGTGCTGCTCATGTGAGGGATGCCAAAATCAAAGCCAGCGACTGGCTGAGGCTTGTTAGGTCTCAAATACAGCCCTGACTCTCTTCTCCCTTTAGCTGAAAGCCTTGGGCAGGGCCAGTAAGGAGGAGCAGGTCACTGCTGACAACAGCAATTTGTACCACATTTGTCAACACATCCACTTGTAAAAGTTAATTTTCCAGCACATGGGTTTCTGTCCATTGAACAAATATCTCACAGCCCCACATGGCCTGGACACACCCTTCAGGGAGCTGACTGAAGGAAGGAGTCACTGCTGGCTGAACCTCTGACTTCCAGCCAGGTTCTTCCAGGGGAGCTTTGATCTCTGTGGAGCAGGGAGCAGAACAGACACATCTTTTGTGCTGACCAGCCTGCTCCCACCACTGATCCTCTGACTCCCTGTGGGGAAGGGTTTATAAGGACTCCACATACTTTCTTGGAAATGGGGAAATCAAAAAGACCAAATTCAAATGGTAAGAAAAGTCAAATGTGGTTTTTAGTCTTTATTTGCCATTAGCTTTGATAATAGCTCCAGAGTGCTGTACCTTGTGACAGTGTCCCCTGGAGTTACTGCTGCCCATGCTGAACATATGCTGATATCCAGAAGTTTAGGGCAGCAGCACTGGCATCACACAAACTAGCATTAGCAGCAAAACTCATATTCAAAATGTTGAAGTCATTGCCAGTTACCCCAGCAGAATCACTGTGCTTTTCACAGCATCATTTCTCTCTCTCCTCCTCAGAGTTCTTCAACTATACCAATGAAGTATCCTGGCATTATGCTCCAAGATGGCTTTTTGCAGTTAGCAACTTTAAACTTTTCAAAATAAATAATTGGTTTTAGCTGGTTTTTGTTTTGGTTTTTGTTTTTCTCTGGTTTTTGGGTTGGTTTGCTTTAGTTTTTGTCCCTTTTATGAAACCTGGTGAGATGCTGGTAGAACAGCCATTGCTTACTAAAGTGGGGTGATTTCTGCAGGCTGGGAAAATCTTACATTTATTATACAAATAATACCCCCTATGCCCTTGAAGCCGGTCCACCATTTCAAAATTACTCATGTGATGATACCAATTCCTGATGCTGAGTATCAAAGAAAGCTCTCACCCATTTTCTGTGCAATCTTCCGTTCTGCATGTTATTTGCATATTCACTGGATAGGCAACTGTCATCCCTACAAAAAAAAAATATTTTGTCTACTATTTTATTGCCACAGTCCAAAGCAGAGGACTAGGGACATGATCTCAGAACACCGTTGCAAAAAGATGAGTAACAGGCATTTAATTTCAAGGGCTGCTCATCAGGTATTTTTTCTTGCTCTCTTCCCATGGGAGAGAAAATTATGTAAAGGGAAAACCTCAAGGGGAGTAGTTTGCAGTGATTTGGATTACACCTGGAAAATGGATGTGGGTTCCAAGATACAGGTGTTTCACCTGGCAGAGCACACCGTGTTCCTGGAGCCAGAGTTGGATGAAGCCTTGGCTTTGGTGCCATCACAAATCCACCTTTGGAGAAGTAAGGTGTTTCTGTCATCCACTCTTGTCAGCTGCAATCCACTGGGACCATTTGTAGGAGTATAGCCAGCCCCTGTAAGAAACATTCATCTGCCCATCCAGAAATAACAGGATTCAATTCCCCTCTATAAAATCAGCATGAGTCTGTGTAGGAAGCACCAGGAGAGAAAAAGCCCAGCAGAACAGCCCCCAGGGCTGGTGCAGATCTGCTGACATTTCACACTGCTTGCTGCTAGTGATAGCTCATTGGTCATGGCGTTGGACAAGGTTTTGAGAGGTCTGACTTCGCTTTCTGGTCTTCCATAATATTTTTGTGCCCTAATTCCCCATTTCTGAAAGCAAAGTTGGTAGGGGAATGCACATCCTTCTTGAATGTTGCGAGGGGTATGACCCTGTAAATCCCACACAGTTATAGCCTCAGTCACACTGCACTGTTTTTAGAGCCTGTAAGTTCTCCACATGCAGTGTAAAATAACCATTAAACTGTAATGAAGCCAACTTAACTGTAATTCTATAAGGCATGGATTGAGGACATGTAACTAACAGATCTGGTTAGAAAATGTGGGAAACTTTTCAAGGGACAATTAAAAATAACCCTTGAATTTATTTTTATCCAAATGTACTTGTTTGCTTTTAGTTAAATGAACATTTCCTTACTCTTTAATTTTCCCTTTCTTTTCTCTTACTCATTTTTTCATTAGAAAGAATGAAGGAAAGAAGGGAATGAAAATCAGTAGGGAAGAGTGAAAACCTGAAAATCTTCAAACCTTTCTGGTTATTTTTTTGAGATCATTGGGCTGGATTTTTTGTTTGTTTGCCTCAAAAAATGAATATTTATGTCAATGCCATAAATTTCTGTTTCATCAAATGGGTTGTTTGTCACTGGAAAGTATGGCTGAATTGAAGAGGCCCAGGCCTGGTCTTCTCCACTGCAGTTGGGGAAACTGAAGTGAAACACCAGAGTGATGATCCTGAGGCCACGTGGTGGGGGTCAGTGTCAGAAAAGAAATTTAGACCAGAGGAATCCCTGGCTCATCTCCCAGGTCTGGGCCATGGCTGCTCACAAGGCAGCTACGTGAGGTCTTCTACTGCAACACAACCACGCTGTGCACAAGGAAAACCTGGAGGGCTTCCCTGTCCTCACAAAAAAGTCCCTACATCTCAAGATTCCTTTTCAGAGCCCCTTCTGCAGCAGTGTGGTGAGGGAGAAGTCCAGCATGGGTGTTGGTGATGGGTGTAGGAGGCAGAATGCTGGTGCTGGGGACAGGTGGCAAGTGGGGGGACAGGGAACAGGGGTGTGGGGCACAGCCAGGAACGTGGCGAAGGACTGAGCACACACAGCTACAGATGCCTGAATTAATTGCCTGCTGTTTACAGCTTGGGTTTATTGCTCAGCTTTTAATTAACTGTTTCCGGATTTAATCTCACAAATGTTCTGTCTTGGTCCTTGTTTAATCCGGCAGCCTAATGGCAAGCTGATTTATGCAGATCAATACTGTTTACAAACATGAAAGCCGCCAGTCGCTGTTTGAACTTTCGGCGTGATGGCATTGGTTATCAATAGCTGAAGCAGCCTCAGCAGGTGGCGTGTCAATATGCAGCCAGTCAATATGCACGGAGCAGCCAAGATTAAAACTTTTTTTAGCAGGAGTGGGAGGGAGCTGCCTAAACTCCTCATCATATTCATATATGGGGGATTTACTACCCGCTCCTGCCCCTGCTTTCTTTTATTCATTTGCAGCCATCCGAATGCGGCGCTAATGAGAATAATCAGGTTATTTGAGAATATGGGTGGTGGTGGGGGAAATAACTGTTCCCACAATCTGTTTCAGACTCTCATTCTCCCTGAGCCTGCTCACCTGCAAAGGTGTTTCCTCTCTATTAAAATTATTTAAGTAGCAGCAAGGGAGACCTGGCTTGGTCTTTGCACCTAGTTTACCATTGATGTAAATGGAAATTACTGAAGGTATTGGATTATTTTCATTTTACTCTATGACTTCAGTAGGCATGGAAGAGCCATGCAGCAAATGCTTCCCTGAGAACAAAGAATGAAAACCCAGTGGCTGGGAATTTTTGGTGAGGGGATGCATGGATAGAGCAGCCATTGATGTCAACCTGCTTCTGCAGCCTTGTATCTCCTTGGAGCTGTTCTTCTGCTAGTACTTTGGGCAGCTGTTGGCATAATTGTGAAAGAATGTGTTCCTGCTGAGTTGCATAGGTTTGAATAGCACAGAGTTTGAGCCCCTAAAGGACTGATGCATGGTTATTTTTATTGCTCTCATCTCTGTTAAAGTCAGCAGCCCTGTTTTTAACAGGCCAGGTTAATCATGTGCAAAACACTGAAAAAGCAGAGATTAAGTTAATGACTAGTCAGGGCTAGTTAAAGCTTTCCTTGGGAAGAGTTATAGGCCTAAGCATGGAACACAGAGCCTCAGCCTGATTTCATCTTATATAACCTTAACCAACCAAGGTAAATGAGATCAGGCTTGCCTGTGTCTTCTCTTTATTTGTGCAGTTCTCCCAACACCAGCTGCATTCAGGGGCCAAGGCCCTGCTGTGCTGGGCTTGGTACAAGCAAAGCTAATTGCATGTTGGCTAAAAACACAGCTCTTACACAGTTGTTACACCTTTCATAAATACATTTCTAATAATCAGCAGACAATAGCACGGGCAAGCCAGAAGCATAACACAAAGCATAAGAATAAATTGCATTTAATTACAAGGAGAATCTAATTAAGCCTGATTTTCTTAGGCCAGTGTTAGACTAGAAGTAACTTCATACACATTAATAGAGTTGTAACAAATGTGACCCGTGGTATAATGACAATGACTACTCAGGGGTGGATTGTCAGATTGATGCACGGCATGACATGAACACCATCCCCTAATTTCAAAGGTGCAGAGTGGATCATTTTTATGCAGAGCACAAGGGCTCCGATCCCCTCGTTACCTTTGTGCCTTGGCTTTATGCTTTTGGCCATTTGCAGCATTTTCCAACATTTTCCAGTCTGTTTGTTCTAGCGTTCATTGTCGATTAAGTAGCCAGGAACAAGACTCTTGGGGCAACAGCCACAGTGTTTGCTCTGGGGTCCTGTGGCTTCCTCGGATCGAACACCCTCCACAGCCTCCCAGGAGGGTATTTTGTTCTCTGGGTTCAGAGGCAATGCCATGATGGTTTAATCTAGACTCTTCCCAGATGACTCACAAAAGGGGGAAAATAGGACATGGGGAAGTGGGAAATGTGGGGACATTGTGGGAATGCCGGGCCAGGCAGGCTTTGCAGAGCCAAGCTGGATTTCAAAGTGACGCACCCTTGTGTACAGGCGAGCTGGTTAGGAGCTGCTGATCTGTTCTCTAGCAACTTGTGGCACACCGCAGGCTTTGTGAGGCTGGCAAAGTCGGAGCAGCTAATCAATTCTGCTTTATTCTCCTCACCACAGACCTTCGCCTGCAAAGCACAGCGCCGGTTTTAATAGTGACATCTTGAGCGCCTTTCAGAGTCTGCTTGAAAGCAAATATAGGCCTTTTAATAGGTTATTTTAATGCATTAAACTATGGAGAGGAGGAAGAGAAGGGGAAAAAAAAATCCCTGGCACATACATCTCTGCAAAAGTTTCAGAGTCTGGAAGAATCTGATCCAGAAACAAAAGCCCTTTGAATCTCTCCCCTTCCCTGTTCCCCCATGCCTGGCTCCCCCTCCCCTTCCTTCCTTCACTTCTCCCTCCTCCTGCTGAGCAGTAACAGTGCCAACTTATCAGATACTTTTAGCTGCCAGCTTCCCAGATACTTTCCTTTGAATGTGACCTGGCAGCAGCTCGCTGCAACTTTTGAACTGCTATGTATGTCATATGCTAAGAAGAAGAAGAAGAAGGAGCTGAAGTATAATGACTACTGGAATACGCGATTCAAGACAAAGTCAAAATGCTTTCAGTGGGGAGCGTGAGGCAATTTATTTTAACTCGTAAGGCAACTTTGCTATCCGACAGGTAGGGGGGTGGGGAAGCGAGCAGGATAATCGCCGTATTTTATCTTCACCTGAGGGCTGCCAGTCCATTGCCAGCATCCACAAATTGCCCCTCCTGAGAGCCCCGAGGTGCCCGTGGGAGTCTGGGGTGAGGAGATAGAGCAGAGTAAAGGCATGAGGCTGGCTGGGCAAGGAGGCACCTAGGGGCACCATCCATTTCCCCTGGGGAAAGGGGAAACTGAGGCAGAGTGGCTCCTGCTGCTGCAACAAGCCTGCACAGGGAATAGCACCAGGGATCAACCACCTGGGCTCCCTTTTTCTGAGTCACTGGGATCCCTCTGTTATGTGAAGGAAAAAAAAATACCCAGAAATCCAAAATACATGTGAAAATAGACTAACAGCTAAGTTTCCGACGTCAGTACCAGCTCAGGAAAAGACTATTGTAGGAGCAATCATCATTCAATGATAGTTAAACCTTTTTTCCTTTTCTGGAGAGAAGTATGGATTTTGACATGTTGTTTTAAAATTGCACAAATCAGTTATGGAGGAAATAATCTGATTAAAAAATAAAGCAAATTCCCTGAACAAAAATACCCTCATTTCATTCATGCAGAAGAAATAGCTTCGATTTTTAAAATAAATTTTCTTCTGGCAAGGTGGGAAGGAGCAGAGAAGTTTTCAAGGCTGAGACGTGGTGCAAAGTGGTGTCATTTATGAAAAGATGTTTCAAGTGATTGGGCATTAGATTTTCAACTTTTGCCTGGAAGGAAAGGGTTGAATTCCCAAGTTTTTTGTTTCAGAACAGAGTTAAGGCTGTCCATAAAGGAGTGGGAATGCTGAGACTGGAGGAAGGTGGTTCAAGATGTTCCCTCCAGCTCTAGGTTGTGTTGCTCCAGGAAGCCCCCAAGTGCTCCGTGAGCCTCTGCTTAACCCTCACTGAAACAGGTAAACTAGTAATTATTTCCTATAAAGTTTATTAGTGTCCTTGGCACATTTCAGCAGACGCAGATTAAGACCACCTTGGCCCCAAGGAGTTTGCTGGTACACTGCCACCCTCACCGGGGCTTGGCAGGAGACTTAATACAGTAATTTCACAAAGCGCTTTGAGATCAGGGGATAAAAGCTGCTACAGAAGTGCAAAATATAATGATTAATTGCCTTTTCTTGGTGGGAAGTTGCTATCATCTCTTCACTTTCTATGGCTGGCAAACCGGAGGGAGTATTTAACTTTTAAAAAAACCAACATCTTTACAAAGTAACAAATTAAGATGCAAATCTGGAGGGGTTTTTTCCCCTCTTCTTTTTTTTTTCCCTCTCTCTCTCTTTTTCTTTTTGCTAATTGGCAGAAAATTAATGACTGTGTTTCTGACTGAGCAGATGCTCTCGTCAAAAAAGGCAGATTTGGAATTTCTCTAACCCTCCTTTTAAAAACACATCAAGAAGGCAGTAGCATGTGGCAGGTCAGAAATTAAGCGAAGGTAACTGTACAGATTGTAAAGAACACAAAGGAGGTTTTGTGTGTGCATGTGAGTAAGTGAGTGACTGAGTGGGGGGTGTTATTTTCCCCCCCATCTCTCCCTTTTGTTTTAACTTCCTTGCATTGGATTTTATGGGTTTTTTTGTTTTTTTGTTGTTGTGGCATTTTTTTTAAACCCATATTCCACCGCAGCTCACAATTAGCAGCCAGGCCTCTGGGACCTAATTAACCAATTCAATTAACAAAAAAAGCATACAAGTCACCCTGACATTTGTCAGCCATTAGGAGGGATGTCAGGCTGGTAGGTTCTACCGACACATTAATGATGATTAGCTCATTTGCAGCTCACTTTTACCCCAGGTGTCCACCTGGAGAGACTGGCACGAAACACTCTGCAGACAGGGAGAGGAGCTGGGGCTGGGGAGAGCTTTGCTGAAACTGTGGTGACCCTCAAAGGGAGTTGTGACCTTTTATTGAACGTATAATCAATAAGATTTTTGCCTCAGTTAAGAGAAGCTGCTGTCCCCTCATCTGGCTCCTGTGCTAGCTAACCTTCAGAGGAGCACTCACCCAAAGAGCCAGGAGACCAGTGCTTGCCCCAGGGGCTGAAAACCCTTGTTTTTCAGCTCCTTCAGTGGGAGAGAACTCTTTATAAACATTTTCCTTGTCGATAGCTCTGTTTGCTTGCTTACCACAGCAGGGCTCCTTCACTTGGCTGGGGCTGTTCCTTAGTTCAAGCCAAGCCCTTTGTTCTCAGGATTGATTAACTACAGTACTCTATATAATATAGGCAGATATTTATATAGACGTTGCTTCCGTTCCTGCCTCTGATCTCCCTTAATTTAACTCCATTTCCCCAGCAGCATTGATTTAATAATAAGTGGCTGATTGTTACGGAAATGAAACTGAGAGAAACACCGGCAAAGATCACTTCCAGGATGGAGAGATGTTTCACCCTTTGGGGATTTTCCTTCTTTTTTTCTCAGCACCTGAGAAAAAACTTTCCTTTCCTGCCCAGGGTTGACTCTGGGTCACCTGAGACTGCATCTGCCAGCCAGGAGAGAGCCAGATGTGGCTCCCCCTGCCCACAAGGGCTCCCTTAAGCTGGATGGAGAAAAGGTGCTGCTGAGATTTGCTCCTGAGGGGACATTCATGGGGCTGGCCAGGGTTCACGGGCAGTTCCCTCGCCCTATGGAGGCTGTGAGGGTATTTCAGGTGAGTGAAGAAGGGCACAGCTCTGGGAACACACCTCCACCATTGTGCAGGACTCGGTGACCCCATGAGTGACACAGTGGGATCCTGCCAGCACCCTCCTTCATCCCACCCAGCCCTCCTGCCTGCACCATCCTTCTCCAAACCAGGCAGCCCAGTCCCAGCTGGGTGCTCATGGTGCTGTGTAACATAAAATGAGAAAAAACTACATTCATTGGAGTCACCAGAAGTATCCCTGGGGGTTCTTGAAGCTTCCCTCTCATTCAGAGCTGTCTGACAGTGCTTTTTCCTGCAGGAGCAGAGCATATCAGTTTATTTCTCCTCGCCTCTTCCTCTTGTCCATAGCACTGCTGGCCAGCTCAAGCTACAAACTGCTATCAAGGAATAGATTTCCTCCTTGATTTTAGCATGTTGCAAGTTTCCTGCCCTCAGGGTGAACTCCTCACGTGCAAAGGCAGTGACAGCAAAGTGTGGAACCCAGGCGCACCACCTGCGAGCAGGGGAGAAAGCCCAGAGAGCAGTTCAAAGGCAATCGGGTGCTTTCCTTAATTTCAATTAAATCCTAACTGCCCCTTTGCATCACCTAATCACTGAGGGGCTGATTCAGCTCCTTCTGCAAAACAGGACATGTATCAATAGCCAGAGCCAAACACTCCTTCCTGGAAATCTGCAGTGCACAATAGTAAATACAGAGAGCCAGGACTATTCATGTGTTAACAATGCAGCGGCAGCAGCCCTTTATTGTCACACACATTGTTAAACCCACAAAGAGCAACTGGTAGGTTAAATCTATTTTAGCTGGGAAAGCTTGACAAAAATCCTTGCCACCAAGCATTTGATACTGATCACAGTGTCACATCAGGGAACAGCAAGCTCAAAAGAACAAGTCATTTTTTTTTTATTTCTGAACTTTAGAGGCAACGGCCTCTCCTCTTCGCTGGCTCCCCAGGTCTTAGTCCTCTTAGTAGGAGGTGGTCTTTTTTTTTATTTTTATTTTTCTTCCTGCCACTCAATGAGAGCAAATTCGCAGGGGTGGGGAGGGGAGGGTAAAAAAAGCAGGAAACACAGAATGCTGTATTGAGGCAACACAGGTGGATGGGAATGTGAACAGAAGCTTCCTTCTCAAGGGAAATCAAATCCAAACCTCGGGATGGCAGCAAAGGGTGTGGCTTGCGAGGCAGCAGGACCGCTGGTGGCAAACAATCACGGCGTAAATCAGCTGTCTCATACAGAGACAGCCTACCTAGAGCATCTCTCTGAAATAAACACCTTGGTATTAACACAAAAGGCTCGACTCAGGTGGGTCTGTTTGAGCTGCAAACATTACTGTAACCTGTTCATTTTTCCTAGGAGTTTTCTAAGCAATGGGACCAGGTGTTTTTTCCCCCTATAACACACTCTCATCTGAAATTATGCTAATTATCACAGGCAGTCTCCACAAAGGTCTCTTAAAAAAAAAACAAAAACAAACAAACAAACAAAAAAAAAACACAAAAAAAAGAAAAAAAAAACAAAACAAAAAAAACCCACAAAACAAAACAAAAAAACCCACAAACAAACAAAAAACCCCAAACTCTTGGGCCTGGAAAAGGACAAAGCTCCCCTGAAGAAGATGGAAAAAGATTCTTATACAGCACCGTTTGTCCCCATTGCAGGGATCACTGAATACTGCCAGGAAGGTCTGGTGTGACACGTGGACATTAGTGTCATCCAGCTGGTGGAGTCTGTCTGTTGCCTAGTGGAATATTCTTATTTAGATGATGGCAGTAAGTGACTCCTTAAAAGGGTAATTCAAAGCTTCCAAAGTAGGATCCCACACTGATTTTATAACCCATGTGTTGGTTTTATAGGGACATTGAAGATAGCTCTGTAATTGTGGGTGCCTTTCGTATTAAGGTGCTCCTCTTAAATTTTAAGTGGATTTTTAACATTTGTAGAAATAACAACTCACAGAGAGGATAAACCCCATGGCTCTCAACACAAACCATCATTTTTTATAACTCCCATGCCTCAGAGTAGCAGGGTCACTAGGGGATAAGAAATTGCATATGCTGTGTTTTCTGGGAAGAGTGGGTGTCATTGCTCCCTGAAAATCCTTCTTTGTATATATAGGTGAAGAGAGGGGTCTGGATTAAGGTCTTTGGATGCAAAAGGAACTTGGAAAATGCAGATAGACAGGATTTTGAACTACAGAGGACTTTGTGACTGGTGTGTCATGCAGGGAAGCCTGGGATTAAGGAATTTACCAGCTAAGCCAAACTTCACATTCCAGAACACTAAAAGAATTTTTCAAGGGCAGGAAAAAAAAGATCTGGTTCAAAACCAGGGCTGTATTAAACTCAGTGATCCTCATAAGCATCACCACCTCAGCTTGGGCACCCAGGTGCCTTTCAGCTACCCCAGGGACAAGAATAAACTGCAGCTGCACCTTGATCCTGCTGTCAGAGGCTGATGTGGTTCCTACACCAAGATTCTTTGTCGTACTGCCACTCTGCTGAGAACCTTATGGCTCAATTTTATGGATGAATTTTATGCCATTGAAAGTCAGCCAGGCAGTATGGAGAGGCTGTTTGCTCAGCCATAGCAGGAGTATCTGAAAACACTGACATCTTGTGACAGTTTGGAGTGAGATGACAACAGAAAAGAGCTGGAGAGCTGGCAGGGTGTCCGTGCCTCTTCAAGGACTGGAGATTTTAAGGAGGCTTTTACATTTATTGTCATTTTTCACATTCCTTCTGCACCACAGCCCATTTGGAGGTCCTGCTGCTGCCAGTGTGAGCAGGTTCACATGGCATTGAAGGTGTTTAAGCCCTGAGTTTCTGCCCACCTTGCTGCTGATTCACACTGTTACCCTTCAAACAAATGTTTGATACCTTAAATCTTGCAATAACATCTGTAGCCCCGATGTGGGGACAGTCCCACTACCACCCTGCAGCCTCTCCTGTTTCCCACAGACCCCTTCCCATCCAGTGATGACTCCCAGGACTTTGTGGGCACACCCTGCACTGCCCCCCACACACCTGTACACCACGGGAGCAGTGAAGGTGTCTGACCCCCTGCCCAAATGCTGCATGAGGAATGGCAGCAGCCCCAGGTCAATAAAACATCTTGTGCCTCACAAAACAGGTTTTATCTTCTTTAAGACCACAGTGAGGAAACATCTGGCTGATGCTGCCAGTGGTGCAGAGACGGGGCAGGGCTGTGGTGTGTGTTGCTGCATCCTTGCCCAAATTGTCATCATGGCTCCAAGGGCCAGTGGAGTGGCTGCCCTCCAAACCCAACCAGAGGGAAATGTGCTGCCAGGGAAGCCACACCAAGTCCCTGGTCTGGACCAAGCCATCAGATTCTCCAAGATTTCATCTTGTGTTCAGGTCTTTGGTTTAGACTGATTGTTGTTTGTTTATGAAAAGTAGGTATTTTTAAGCCTAGTCAGTTAAAATGGCCTTTTCTACCCAGCCAGATTTTCCTTCCCCATGGCAGAAGTCAAGTCTCAATAGACCTGGTGACTGCCAACCTCAAATGTTTAAATTCCAGAATCAGGAGATTTGCCTTAAAATTATAAGATGAAAAAGGAATTGGAGTTGCTTATTTATTTATCTCTTTGCTTAGGTCTTTTGAGGAGTGAGAATCATGTTTTCAGACTTTACTGGCAACCACTATGAAAGATTTTTTTTTTAAAAAAAGAAATGACAAGATTTTCATATATTCATATGACTCCTGGAGCTGGCAATTTAAGGAAAATTATCAGGACTCAAGATAAAACTGTGAAAGCTGGTATTGTTGTGACTCAAATTGAAAGTTATTTTGTAACTTAGCTACAGAGTAGAAAAGCAATAAAAACAATGTAATTAGAGGACATTATTCCATATGTAACAGCTATATAAATACTATTAAATGTAGGAATCTTACCTAATTAGTTCAATTCCTTTTCATTTGCAGGAATATGTTATAAGGAGTATCAAATAAATAAATGTTGACAATTATGACAAACAACATAAAAGTCTTGCTGTGAAAATTTAAAGCAAATTTGTTATAGTTTGAAAAGAAATAGCTGGTTGAGAAACCAGTCAGCGCTTTCCAACTTCTTTTATTAAAGAGAAACTAGACTGTTTTTAAATTTCTTTCTTTGAAAGATCCCGAGGTGTTACGAATAGTCTGCTAAGCAGAGTCCAGGTAAGGCTGATGAACTGCTTTAACCAGCTTCTGTTTCCAAAATTAAAGTTCTGTGGGCAGAAGAGGTCGTCAGGGTGGCTTGCTTTTTCTTTATTGAAGTCGTGTTTGGGCTTCACAGATTTTAAAGCCAGAAGGGACTATTATGATTCTCTTGCCTGACCTCCTGCATAACACAGACTGCAGAACCTCACCCAATAATTTTCGCATCAAACCCATAACTTCTGTTTGATCTAGAGCATATCTTTTACATCAAGACTGGATATCTTCTTAAAGACTTCAAAAGTGATGGGGAATCTACCAAGTTCCTAGATAAGATAGTTTGAATTTGTCTAACTTCAGCTTTCAATCACTGGATCTCATTATGCCTTTTTCTGCTAGATTAAAGACTGTTCTTCCATCAGAAACCTCTTCCCATGTAGGTACTTGAAGACCTGGAGAGGGTGATAAGAGAGGATGATATTTCTTGAATGGTTGAAGAGAATGTGTCACCTTAACAAAGATAAAAACTTATCTGTGGAAATTCTTTATTTTCCCCCCAGTTTAGTGCTGGTAAAAGGTGAAACCAGTAGTCTGCTCTGGTGAGCAAAGATTACTGCCAAGAATAAGGGCTACAGCATCAAACTCTGACTAACTCATTGTAAGGTATATTATTGTGGATTTGAAAATGTCTGTCAATTAAATTGCCCTTCCTTTTTCCAGGTAGAGACATTATTATATAGTAGGATGCAGCATCTGCCCATATGACTGGAGATCGTATTTTTAACAGGCATTTACAGTTTTAATTCACTCAGGAATGATGCATTTCACAATTTTTTTTATCCTTTGCTTTCTAAACACAAGCACAAGAATAGTGTCACCTCAGGCTACGTCTGTTTTAAAAATGTTTACTACAGTCCCAGGAAAAAGTCTATTTTTTTTGTGTGTGAATCTACATGAAGGGCTAATTTTTGCTGTAGGCTAATTGTGAAACTACATAGACTTTAAAAAAAAAACAAAAACAGCCAACCAAACAAGCAAAAAAATACCCACAAACCAAAATGCAGCACCTCCATTCCCAAACAACTCCTTTCCTGCCCATCTAAAACAGTCTTATTGTTATAAAATAGGAGACGACAAAGGAAGTACAAGAAAGAAATATTTGCATAGATGTCAGTGGCTCCTAATTCTCTCCATGAACGACCTTTTCCTCCCTCTTCAGACCACTGACAAGAGTCCCAGTGGTTATTTGGCCAAGGAGTTTACAGGAACACTGCACTGTGTATTGTTTGTCCAAGGTGGATAGTGCCATAAAGTGTATTCAGCTGGAATGCTTCACACCTTTGTGAGAAGGAACAAAGGAGATTATTAATGAACAGTGGTAAACCACATGGTCCTGGATTCGTGTTACAAACTCTGTCCTGCATCCTTTTTGACAGGACACAGCTCTCACTTCCACACACACTGCCTGACTTGAACAGAGTAACATTTCCAGGCCAGCACTGCAGCTCCCAAGCTCATATCTGGTGCCTTTCCAGGGCCATGTCTTTCCTAAGGGAATGTTTAACTGTATGTTATCAATGGCTTTAGGGTAAGGAAAAATTGGGAATTTTTTTTTTCTATTTCATTACGTAATTCTTGACAGTCCGAGGTGAAGCCAGGAGCATGGAAGGATCAAGTCCTCAAAACAGAAGACGGATATGACAACAAGAATGACTTTTTTCCAGAGAAATTATTTTATTGCATCTGAAAAAAAACCCAAACCTTTTTTTAACATCGTGTTTCACTTTTTCCATTGTGCAAACATTAGGGATAAGGATGGAAATAGCTAATGGTATTTTTGGCCCAGCTCAGTGATGTTTTGGATAAAGATAAAATTTTGGGTGTTTCAGCAGAATTGGCTTTATCAACACCATGAGGTGCTGCAGCCTCTCCTGTGGGTTTAGCCACGTGCTGGTTGGGCAGTGGAGGTCTGGCACTCAGCCAGTGTCATCCAAAAAGCTGAAAGGGCCTGAAGGAGCTGGGAGGGTTACGTGCATACAGACAGGTCTGCTTTATTAAAACAGGCAGGGCACACAGTTTACCTTTTGGAGCCAGCATCTGCCAATACAAACTGAACTTGCCAGTGTTCAGTTGGGAATTAGCCCACAGAAGCCAGTTTGAAAAGCACTGCTGGATCTGGAACAGACACGTCCCTTTTCAGCCCCAGCCTGCAGGCATGCAGCAGAAAAAAACACTGTCTTTGGTGATATCCAGGCACTCTTAAACAAGGAATGTTAAACCAACACTGGTAAATATATTTTTTAAGTAAAGGCCCTTGTAAAGGCCACTTATTATCCCAAGACATCTCATCAGCTCCCCATGGGTATGGCAACCTCTCTCTGGCTGCCTGGGCTTCCCTGCCACGCACAGAGCAGCCTGTGCTGATGAAAGCAGCTGGTCTGCAGGTGTCTGCACCAGCAGAATCCAGCAGGCTGAGTGTCTGAGTCAGGCACTGCCTGCCTGCAGCTCTTGGGCATCCTGGCTCAGCCCCATGTCCTTCCCAGTGGTGGATGGTGGCAGCAGTCCCCCTCTGTGGTCCCCAAGTCAGGTCAACCCAAACCTGCTCCACTACACTCCTGGGGGATTTACAGCTGCAGAGGTAGGTGGAGAGGCAACAATAAGCAACACAGTGGTTTAATTTGTTCTCACTGGCACCTTGAGCACTGTTAGGAAGCTGGCACCTGGGGGAATGCTCTCCAAAAAGCCTCCTCTAAAGGGCTGGACTCCTCACCATGTCCTGGTGTCCCCCTTGGAGGAACACAAAGCTGTTGCTCAGCTTGGTTTTCCTCTATATGAAATGCAGTGAGCAGAAGTAGCAACCCACTTCACAGGCATGCTGTGAGACCTCCTTAATGAATGTGCATGAAGGACCCAGGGATGATAAATGCAAAATAACAAATAAAGAAAACCACGGAGTCTCAGAGCACTGCTAAAGGAAGTCAAGCATGTGATGAAAAGAGGTTTTAATAGATCCTGACCAAACCTCCCTGTGTTGCAGGCCTATGAGCAAAATGCAGTTTGCCTCATGCCACGTGTGAGGAGACTTAGAAAGCCAATTAAAACTGTAAGTAAAGTCTGGAAATTTTAGCTCCTTTTTTTTTTCAGCATGAGATTTTTAGGCTGTCTAATCCTAGGCACATCTGAGCTGTAAAGCACCTGTGCTGTGCTGTGGTTTGGTGATCTAGTGCTGATATCCTGGGCGGTAGCATAAAATATTCACAAAGACAAATGTGAATTGAAGCTGTACAAGCTCCCTCTACCAGCTGTGTGGACCAAAATGAAAAAAAAAAAAAAAGAAAAGAAAAAAAAGGAAAAAAAGGAAAAACAAATCACCCAAAAAAACCCCACAAAAAACCAAAAAAAGCAAAAAAAACCCCAAAAACCCACCAAAAACAAATACAAAAACAAAACCCCAAAAATATCCCACCCAGTTAAAGGAAATGCAGAAAACAATCAGAAGTGCTTCCACATATGTGAGTTAGTCTATGTGTTTTAAAAGCCAAATTATCAGGGTTTTGTGAACAATGTTCTCCTGACAAATCAGGTGAATTTTATTCCTTGCTTTCAGCTACTCCAGTGAATTTTATGCAGCTCTCTAGAGAGGCTCAAGCTTACAAAAATGTCATCTTTTCTGTCTTTGTTGCGTCCCTCTCCTTGTCAAACTTCCACTTCTCCTGTCCCCAACTCTTTTAAATGGGCCTTTCCTGTTCATTTTTGTGCTTTAGTGGCTGCACATAACCAAAAGTTTTTATTCCTGTCAAATCTGAAACACCCATGAAGTTAAACTTCTTCCCATTGACAACAGAAGAGGGGCATGGATACTTGGAAATCTCCTGAAAGGAGAGATTAAACTGTCAGGATGGGTCTGTGAGAGGCTGGTACCCTGGGTGTCCATGGGTTAAGGTGTCCCTCCTTCACAATGCCTCTGAGGGATGTGCCACAATTTCCTATAACACGTAAGGTTTGGACAACACTGGAAGAACAAGTAGTAGAGAAGAGAGGGTGTGGAATTTGGGAGATTTTTCATTCATTTTTGTTCCCATAATATAGAGGACTTGAGCCCAAAGTAGAGGCTGAAGGAGCAGAAGCCTTTCCAGGTACTACTGGATGTGTCCCCTTGACAAAGGCAGGAATGGCAGGGGCTGAGACTGGTCTGTCCAAACGCACCCTTCAGGGCAGGTTTCTTTACCACTATTCTCTCCTGGCTTCTCCAGAGAACCATGGCATTAATTAATGCCACGTGGAGTGCTGGGGACACCTGCAGCAACCCTGCAGTGGCAGGAGGTGTTGGCTGCTCCAGCCCAGGGAGGACTGGAATGACTGACCCAGAAGCAAACAGCCCCAGAACCTGTTACTAATCCAGCATCCAGCTAGATCTCAAACTCTCCCCTCCTTTCTTTTTTTTTTCCTTTAAAGGGCATTTGCTGCACCAGCTACCAGAAGATCTCAATTGCATCATGTCAGCAGATCCATCCCAGCCTGGTGTTTTATTCCAGGGTAGGCTGGGCTCAGCTCTTCCGTTGAACAATTGAAGCCATGCGCGCCAAACTCGAACCAGGCTCTGCTGGAAGAGAACAATAAATATTGATGACTTCAGGCAAGTCTGGCTTTTGTGACGTTTGATGACAACTGGTATCACTTACAAAAATTACATCATAAAGAAAAAGCAATGAAATTGAATGTCATCAAGCATCGCTAAATGTCAGAAGAAATATGTTTATCCTTTGTTTTCAGATCCAAATTCAGTTTTAACATTTAAATGAAATCTAGGACCATTTGGATATTTATCAGGCACCATTACAAAAAGTCCTGGGGTATTTTTGTTTGCTAACTTGCTCATTGCCAAGGGTGGTGTGTTGTTTATGTTCCTGTTCTTTCAAGCCAATTTATGCTTAGTAGAGCATCCTCTGAATTGAAACATCCCCTTCCTCTTTACCCCACCCACTTATTTTTGTCTGTTCTCATCCTCTGGAGGATTCATGGGCTGGCAGCTTGTTGAAAACCTCAGTGTAATCAATGGCAATAGTGGGCCTGGAGTGAGATTCACAGAGGTCTGGTATTAGCAATAATCCATGGGTTTATTGAGATACTTGGGGATGTAAACACTTTGTCTCCTGTTTTTTCGTAAGCTAAATAAAATTAGGACTGTCTGGACCACTGCACCACAGCTCTGTGGTTCAAACAAAACAAACCCTCCCTCTGGACATGAACCTCAAGATCCTATATATAACCAAGGATGTTAAAATAAATGCTATTATTAAGCAACATTAGAATTTTCAGCTATTCTGAGTGCTATAATATCTATTCCTATACACATTAAAAAAACCAAAACCAACAAACAAAAAACCCCAAAACAAAACAAACAAACAAACAAAAAACCCCAACAAAAACACACAGAGAAACTTAAAATGCATGTCTTAGTATTGAGGTCCTTTTGCTGGTCAAATTCTAAAAATTCTTTCTTGTCTTTGCACGAAGTGGTAGATCACATGAGAAACCTGGCCTGGAGTTCATTACTGTTTGTCAAGTTTCACTTTTGATAATTGAAACAAATGTAAAAAAGTTACAGTTCAGGGAGGAATAAGTAGAAGAAAGTAGAAATGGCACTCAGCAAGCATCTGGGAGGGTACAAATGTCATTTCTCTTTGAAACAGCACACAACAGCATTCAGCACCTTTTACAGCAACCTACATCTCTACGGTGTCTGAAACCAGTGAGCTCTTTGAGCAGAAGAGCTTTGCCATTGCTTTCATTGTTAACAATGTCCCCTGATGTCTAATGCAGGGGGAAAAAATATGCTCAAGTTTTTTGACTCAGCCACAGTAGATGAATATTCCACCCTCCTGTAGCCCGTACACAAAGGGTGCAGCTGCCCCACACACATCTCCGAGGCAAACTGTGCACACAACTTCAGGGTCTTCTCACACATCAGCCAGAACTTTGGATTTAAGCACTTGGAAGATTGGGTAAAGCCTGCCCTGTACCTTTATTGGAAGTTAAGCCCCCTGAAGATTTCAGTGTTTTTCATTTAGAAAGCTGCTAGAAGGGGTCGGGAGAGTTGTTTTTGACTCTGGGGGATCTAAACCCAATTAAACTATGCAAAAAGTACATTTCTGGAACAATTTTGCAGTAAAAGTTTTAGTCAACTTTTACTTGTTGAGTTTTTGGCTCATCCCTAAAGAGCCAAAAAAGGGGGAAATGTATTATTTTTTTTTCTCCTGGATGGTGCACAGGCTGCCAGTTCATGCAAGCTGAATAATCATTGCTGGGTGTTAGGTCTCAGATTTTCTGATGATTTTAAAGCAAGGCAGGGGCAGCTGCAGTTGTTTTACACTGAGGAATTTCAAAGAATCATCATATGCTTTTTCTTGTAGTTGAAATGCTTAAAATATTCCTGTTCCTAAAGTAAGCTGAATTTACACACATTTATATGTATATATAAACAAACACATACTAAGGCTCTAAGTCTGCTGGGAAAAAAAAAAAAAGTAGCAGTTGAAGCAGAAATACATCTAAGTTATTCTGGGATGCTATGAAAGCATCAAAAAATAAATAAAACCTATAAAAAAACCCAAACCACAAAAAAAAAAAAAAAAAAAAAAAGAAAAGAAAAGAAAAGAAAAGAAAATATAAAAATCAAGCATTCTTAAGGACAGGAAGATATTTCATTGGCTTTTCTCATTTGCATGTCAATGCCACAATGCCATGCCAGCTTGGAGCTGCTTCATAGCAGCACTGGTGTCTGAGCCCAAGGGAACAATGCAAGAGGTCAGAGCAGCACATTTGTAGGTTCACTGATTTCTTTTCAGCGTGCTCAGGAAAACAAAACAGAAGTGGAGAGACAGGATCCGTATCCTACGTGGTGATTTGTCACTGACCTTTCAGGTCTCCAGCACAAGCATGGTGGCTGGTTTTCCTTTACTCTGCACCATGTGGGGCAATGAAAAACCCTGGAATTCCATCGTGGGCTCTGCTGCATCTTCACAGTCAGCACAGCACCCATCTAGGAATGCTCTGACTATCAGCTTTTCTCTGCCTGAGTTGAAGGTCAGGGTGTCTTCAGCTGAAATAGGAGCAGTCAGCTTTAATTACTACTGTCAACTTCTCTAAAGCCTTGTATCTGAATGTTCCAGGGCATTTTATGGATGTTAAGGGGTAAATTTGGCTCTGTTACACATGCAGAGCTTTCTTAAAGGATGTTGTATTTGTGGCTCTGATTTGAAATTAATGAAATGTCATACTATCATACAATTAATGAAATTTCATACTAACGCATCAGCAAGTGCTCTTTGGAGGAGCCTCCAGTCCCCGTGGAAAGCAAACTATACTGATATGTGAGGTAAGAATAGGAAAAATACTGAATCTGAGCATAGGAAGGGTAAGAAAACTTGGTAAGAATCTTCTACTTCAGTAGTTCACAGGTGAAGTATTCTACTGAAATTCTGGCTGCACCTTATTGATATCACACAGCACTCTCCTATCTTTGCTTAGCACTTGCCACTGGTTCATGATCTCAGCCCCGAATTTTGTGGTTCACACTTTCAGGTGGTTATGGTTCCCTTCAGGCTTAACTCTGGACTACTGCCTTCATGAGATGGTTAAGAACTTAGAATTTGCGGGTCCAGGACTCAATTTTCTTTGTGGACCCAGCTCCAAGTTTTCTCACCATGCTTAAGATGACTGCTTAAACAAGTCCAGCTGTTGCCACATGATAAACACAAACAGCTACTCTGGATTAGACCTACTGCTACAGCTACAATTTTTTATTTTCTTAAATGCCTGGGAACTTATGCCACCATGCTGTAGTACCAAAGCAAGAACAAGAGACCTGCGGAGGAATCCAAAATCTCTAAACAAACTAAAAATAAATTCTGCAGCTGGAGGATACCAAGAGGAAATGGAAGAGCTGCCAATGCATGCAGCATTTTTCAGCCTATCATTATGTGCCAATTTTAGCTTGTCAACCATTACTGGCAGTGGCCAGAGAATGTGAGTGATTTTCATTAATTACCACTTCCCTGCCAATGTAGATAACCAGAACTTTCTTCCACCTCATTGATGTGTAATTTGACTTTTCTTTTTTTCTCAGTTACAAAACTTCCAATTATCTTTGGAAACAGGAACTTTCACCAGGCCTTAAGCCTGCAGATTTTTTTCCTGGATTGAAGTTGTGTCTCATTGATTTAAGTTCTGTTTTACACTTGCTTGCACCTCCTCGGACACTGAATGCTGATCAGCTTTTCTGTAGTTTCAGCTTTTTTAGGTGATGGTAAGACCTTCTCTTCTCTGCACTGGATTTTTTTTTTCAAAAGACAATAAAAAAACCCCAAACTTTATTTCCTTTGTCTTGGCCATGGGATAGGTGAGGAGAAAGCTGGATTGAAAGGGAGCAAAAATATCCATTTGAGAAGATCACACTGTGTTAACAATGAAGCAGAGTTTGTGGGAGTAAACCAGCTAGAGAGCTGGTGAAAGCTGAGATATTGGTGTTAATCTATCTCATGTTTTGTCATCACCTGCACAAATGGTGAACTTTACCTTCCATGCTCTAGCCACAATTATCAAAGTGCATGTAAGCACGGGCTACAGGAGAGGCAAAGCTATTTTTTATATAAGGTAACCTCTCCCTTACTGCTTCTGCCTTGCTTGTATTTTTAGACTAGCAGGATTGCAATGATGTTGATCCTTTGTCATTGGCAAGATTTTATTTATTTTGTTCATGAACTAGCAAGTGATTTTGAAGGCTACAAGGGTTTTAGCTCAGATTTGCTCCAGTATTCAGTGGTTATTTTTTTTCTCCCTACATGGAATATTTAGTCATGGTTGAACAAATAACAGATGAGCAAGTTTGAGAAAAGTGAAAGCTAATTTAAACCATTGATTCAAGACTGCTGGTATATTCAGAACATTTTTTTCTATTTTTTTCTGTTAACCTAAACAATTGTATCTCCAGCACAAAAAGGCAAAGATGCTGCAGTTTTCCATAGCAATGTTCTCAGCTACTCCATCACTTTTTGTGAGGCCAAGTTAATAGTTTTCCTCTCTTTAAAGGATAACACCTGCTCTGCCCACAAACTTAAGGCTCACTTTCTGAAATAATCCCTGCAGTTCTGTTTTAGGCTCTGATTTAAAATACTCAATTCACTTTCTGTGTTAACACAGAAGATCAGCCTCTGTTTCACATCTTTCTGCCACTGAAATCAGAAAAGTGTTTAGAACCAAACAGGTCTATCTCAATGGTGGGTAGACAGTGTTTAGAGAAAAGGGTTTTGATGGCAAAATAATGTTATTATCCAGCTTTTCATCAATTATTCTAAGCATATCTAGATTCTTCATAAGTTCTAGAGAGTACCAGTGGCCTAGTTTGGTTTCTCTTCTTATCTTAATCATCTGGGCATTAACATTTATGAAAAAATATCTTTAATATTGGATGTAGTAGAAATAAAATTTTAAAAAGTAGTGACTTTGGCATGGTTCTCTCATGTCTCCTTTATGGCATTCAAGGCATTTTTCAGCTTTGATTTGGTTTACCTGCAGCTTTATCTTTCTAGTTTCTTATTAAATAAAATCTGATTCGTACAGGAAGTATTTATATCCAAGTCATGGCACCAAGAAGCATACATGTAAGCTCCTGATTAAGTTCCTACCTGAGGAGATGCCCAGGTTGACCATTTTGTACCTGTTGAGATCCAAAATACTATTTCCATTCTTCTCTTTCTGAATGAGAATCTGGCCACTCCTTCAGGTCATTTTTGTAGGCAGATTGAATCTTTGCTCTCATCCCTCAATCCTGAGGGACCTGAATCTTTGCTAATTCTACCTTGGGACCCTGAAGCACTTTGCTTTTTCTGTCCTTCAGGCTGTTCCACAAAGAAAATGAACTAGGCTTGATCTTGTAACTTACTGTCAACATTTCTGAAAGTCTGTGAAGAACTCTGCTAACTGTGCTTATGTGTTCGCATACCCATGATCATGTTCAGTTGTTCAGCTGAACTCTAGGAACAGTCAAGCCTCATTAACTAATCGTATCTTTGGTGAAAAAATTGGGTCTGACATCTTCATGGACATAAATGCCCTCTAGTGACTGGTGATCACTGCAAAGAGCTGTACTTAGGGTACAGCCTGTGCATTCTTTGGTAAATATCTTGTATGTCTGTCTTGAAGGGTTACTTAGCTGGACTGGTGACCACTTATGGTACTGGTCTGTTATGGGAAAATTCAATGAAATTTAGGGTTTTTTGAGAAAACAGTCACTCTTTATTCTTTAACTTCATGCTTAGACTGAAGGTATTATATGTGAGAAAACCCTCTGATACTGTGTTTGCTCAGCTTTTCCTTCCCTTCCTCTTTTTCAGATAACATGAGCAGATGACAGCTGTCACATTTCCCTGACAACCCTCAGTGCCATGTTTTCCCCCAGTATGGAACAGCACATCTACAATCAGTATTACTGGGTCTAATTATGCTTCTAATTGTGTTTTTCCACAGTGGGAATAACTTAATTCTCCTTAATGAGCAGGAGAACTGGGAACAGGAGGATTGGGACTGCTTGGTTCTGTTCCCAGCTCTTACTCTAAGATAACTTGTACATGAAAACATGAAAGTAGAGCTTTCATGTTTTAAATTTTTCTTCTTAAATCTCTTGGATCCCTAATTCCTGGTTTCCTCTTCTTCTAGCTGGGACTCAGAGATCCAAGGAGCACTCTTGCAGAGAAAGTACAAGGTGCCCATTGACTTTGCTTTTTAGCAAGTTAGTGTCAACCCCTCTGGAGAAGACCCTACCACTGTGGCTCATTGACCTGTGGATGGATCGGTCTGCTCCCAATCCAATCTTTCACCAGTGGAGACAAAGCCCTTTGAAGATACACTTAACCAGAGCCTTGAATCTAGGCCTCATCCAAGTTGTCATCAGACCAAGAGATGTCTTTCGTCTACTTGACTGGGAAATACAGGCCTTGCCCACTGGCACAAGGTGTGACAGCCACAAGTGGCATGATTTCCACCCTGGAACCCGGCACCCTGGCCACGGCCTGCTGGCCGTCCTCTGCCCGGCCTCTGAGCGCGCAGCTTGGACCTGCTGTGCTTCCTGCAAACCCCCTGTCATGTTCCAAGGTGAATTCCTGGAAGTCCTCTTAGCCTGCTCCCAGCCCATCCTTATCTTCCTCCGTGTTGCTGGCAGCCCCGCCATGCCCATGCAGCGCTGCTGCTGCTGCTCTGCGTGCGAGCGCATCGCTGCCCGCGAGCTGCTGCTGGGCTGCATGCCCTGCTGCTGGGCTGCATGCACTGCTGAACGGCTGCATGCACTGCTGCATGGCTGCACGCACTGCTGCTGGGCTGCATGCACTGCTGAACGGCTGCATGCACTGCTGCTGGGCTGCATGCACTGCTGCTGGGCTGCATGCACTGACCCTGCGCGCTCTGCTTGGGGTTTTGTTCCTTTTAACGCTGCTAATCCCCAAGTCTTATGTAGGACGAATACAGGACAGCTAAAGAATTATTCTTTTTTTGGCAAGAGAGCCTTGCAAAGCTCTACAGTCAGCATGTGAGTGCTGACTGGGGAGGGGGAAAAGCAGTTGATCTTGGCTGTGTCTCAGGGTGGCTGAAGGTTTCACATTAGTCTGGGCTGATTTGTTTGGGGCTCCTTTGCACTAGGGTGCTTGCAATATCTGCTATTCAAACATATTCTGTGTGCTTTCATGCACGTGTGTTATTTTCCGTGTTGCTCTTGAAAGGATTTGCCATTGCTATTCATATTTCTGTCCCTTTTGGGTGTCATTACCTTCTGCCATGATAATTAAACCAAAAAGGGGAAGGGAGAAAATAACCATACAAATAAAAACTACAGACTAGTCATATTTGACAAAGGCATCAATGTTAAAACAGAGGTTTTTGATACCATGACTGCTTCCTTGTTATGCCTAGCTAAGGGAAAATGCAACTGATATTGTGTTTTTTAGTGATTAAGTGGTTAATGATTTAATGAACTAAAAAAAATCTCATTTGTTGCATCCCTTGGACTCAGAAAAAACCTCAAAGAGCTGATTTTCTGTGTACCTCAGTCCAATATTGCTACCTGCTGGGATATGAACACAATCTCTAAATAAATTGCAAGTGGCCTTGGGCAAATGGAAGAGTTTCACTTTGATCTTGCTAGAGAGAATGAACTCAAATGTTCAATCAATCAAATTCATAACTTCTAGCTACAATCGGCCTGACAACAGCCTATTATTTATTTTTAAAATCATATATTTCATTATTGCAAAACACACAGTCTCTCGTGGGGGGAAAAGCCTAAATTATTGATAAGCCTTGTATGTGACTGAGTTTGTTGGTTTTGACATGCTTGTCACTAACTATTGTCAGGAAGAATTTACTAAGATGTTTAGTCTGAAAAGTTGGCCAGGAATGTGTGTTGTGCCACATTTAAACTGGGTAGAGAAAACTTTAATAGCTGCTTTCTTCTTGAATTCCTAGTTGGTAAAGACAGCTGAAGGCAGACTGGGCTTTCTAGTGTGAAAACAATGTGTTAGAACAAGCGCCCTTTGTTTTAATTGCTGCAAACCAGATGATTCAGGCTCTGAAATTATCCATGAGCTGGGGATATGAAACTTTTACTTGATTTGTGTATTTCTGGAAATAGCAATCCCCAGTCTGCAGAATATTTATGTGTACAGAAAGAGGAGAACAATTAACCCCACACCTCAAGAGTCTGTTTTCACTAGTGTTTGCCAAAAGCA
Organism: Passer domesticus; assembly: GCF_036417665.1. Lineage (NCBI taxonomy): Eukaryota > Metazoa > Chordata > Aves > Passeriformes > Passeridae > Passer > Passer domesticus. The sequence goes on from NC_087481.1 coordinate 50,327,095, forward strand.
TCTGAGGAGTGGGTAAGGGAAGAGAGTATGAGGGAAGTCTGTAGGGAGAGTCATCCCACTATACAAAAGCATTTATAGACATGTTGTAATGAGTATTTTCTCCAGCCCAGCTGGAGTTTATGAGGAGGCTGTTCAGACACCTGGATGCAGCTCCTAGATCCCATGGGACACCCCATGCCTGACCTATCACTGTGTGCCTGCTACTGGGTAGAGTTTTGTAGGAGAGCAACCACCACTGCTATTTATGTGACTCTTATGGGCCTTACATGTCTGTAAATAACTACTAATACTTCCTTCTTGCTGATGCAACTCTGGAGCAGATCGAGGGACACCTCTGATCCATGAGTATAATATAAGAAAAAATCTGCAGAATTATTTAAAATGCTAATATGTCACATAGTCATAGGGCTTTACAGAGAATTCTGAAGATCATTTTAATGGGAAGGTGATTGTATTACAAAATCAAAGTGATTGAAATAAAACTTGCTTTTCTTCTTAATTCTGGCTCTCTCTGCAGTCAAAATAAGTTATTTTATTTCAGTTTAGTATAACACTGATCTTTTTTTTTTTTTTTTGGTTTTGGCATGGCTTGATTCAAAATGAAATATTTCAGGTCACCAAAAGAAGAGAAACTAAATGTTGTCATAATCTCCAGAATGTTCTTTTAGTCAGATATTGAAATTATCATTTTAGTACTTCTGGCTGTACTTGCTCCCAAACAATTTGTTCCATGAACTTTTGGATGATATTTCATCATTTTCTGTTGACTTCACAACAGTGGAGTATCCCACGGGTTACAAGTTCCATCAGAAGGTAGTGGAAAAGCTGAGCAAGAGGACTGCTTGAACCAAACTTTAACAATCTGAAAGCTGTGGATCTCACCCAAGGTCTTCCAGGGTGCCTCTGCAGACCCTGCAAAGAGGGGCCCTTCCAGGGATGGTTTGCTTTGTGCTGGAGCAGTTGAGCATGGACCACTTTTCTCCACAGGAATGGAGGTTACAATTATAAAGTACGATTATAAAGAACTATTTGCATTTTTGACAGCTTTCCTTGTGTCCTTGTTTCAGCTGCCACTGTTTCATGGTTTATCAGAAGCAACAGTGCAAAAAAATCTCCAAACCTCTCCAGGTCCCTCTGTTCAGATGTGTCAGAAACAGCACCATAGGAGCAACAGGCAGCTCCAATAAATCCTGGGGGCTTTGGGAACTTCCCTTCCCGGTGCTTCCTTGGCAACTCTGAGCATGAACTCACACCATTTGTCTGGTCTATGTCACATATGGCAGTCCTATTTGCACCTAGACTTGGGTCCAGGCTGTGAATGCCTTTTAAGCCCCACACCAATTCACACTTGTTGCAAAGCCTGGAAAATTAAGCCTTTCTTTAGGCTTTACTCCTGTGGCATCATTGCACCATGTAATTATAGAGACTGTAATGTAATTTTATTATGAAGGTTTAGCAAGATGAGCAGTTTGGGACACACTTAATGCCTAACATGCAGTTCAACTTGGCTTTGATTTCTGCTATGAGATTTATTATCACAGGGAATACACATTCACTTGACTCTGCTGTGTGCCTGTCTATGATGATACAGTAGACTTTTTAAAACTAGAAAGATTCATTTGTTCTTTTTAATGTCTGGGACTAAACTTTTGCATGGAAGGAATGTGTTGCCTAAATATAATGTGATCTTTCCAGATATATAGTGGGATAGAATAATTTGCTTTATATCTGTTTTTGTCTGAGAAGTATTTCAAAGATCTTTCCTGCCCAGGTTTCCATAGGGCTCTAAGCGACTGTTGTCTGTTTTCAGAAGTTCACAGGTCTATCAAAATGTACAAATCATATCTCTTCCCTCTTAGCACAGGCTCAGATCATTGTGGGGAGACAGTGCCAGCGTTGTGTACTTTGCCAGATGCTTAGCTGCTGTGATAATGAGGGTTATCAAGGGAACAGGGATATTAGCTGCTGCAATCCATGATAGTGGGGGACTGTGCCTGATGACTCAGAAAGTCTCCTCAGCTGCTGTGCTCTTGTGTTTAAGGAAGGTGGTGTTTGTTACCTGCCAAGCAGCCTCTGATTTACAATCTCAAAGCACCGTGAAGTGTCAACACCAAATTAATTTCTTTGTGTGTCGGTTGTGATCTCAGACAGTCCCTTCTGATACGTGGTGGTTATGGAAGAGTGGTAAATTCAACTCTGAGGTTGTTTTGGTTTTTTGGCTCAAGTGAACATCAGAGGAAATCCTTCCCTTTTTGCTCAACTGTGCTATTGAGAAGAGCGGAGAAATGGCTCAGCTATGCAGCTGGAGTCAGTTGGAAGTGTTTTCAAAGGAAAAACAGCACTTGAAAACTGGATTGTCCTGCAATTTCTCTTAACCAAGTATATTTTGCTGTTAACTATAATAATGTAATCCCAAGAAAGCCACATACCATCTGTTTATCAACTTACCCACTTGGAAATGAACACGCAGCAGGTAATTCTGCTGCTGTAGGTGGCTGAGCCATGATACCTCTGGGGACAATAATTATCAATCACTTCTGTCTGAATTAAGATACCCTCTGCACCAGTTCACCACAAGAGCAGATGTTGAAAGTTAACCACACATGCCTGCACAGGGGACCATTAGAACAGGTTTGTCACACAGGACAGGATCCTGTTGCCATTTTGTGTGTCAGAAATTATTCATTGACTTCAGCAGCAGTTTCAGCCATGGCTTGGAGTGCACATAGCAAGGGTTTGTTTATGAAGACTTTTCATAGCACAGCAATACCTACTGCCTTCAGGTTTGGGGAGTGAGACAGTTGGACATTTTTCTAGGGAACATATTCATGTTGCTGCCTCAGCCTGTGTTGGTTTTCTTTCCCAGTCCAGTAATTTATCACAGCATTTTGTGACATTGAAACCTGGAGTTCAAGGACACCTTTTCACCCAGGCAAGCAATTGTGTGCTTTACACATACACCATATGTGGGCACTTCTGAAGGAACCAAAAGTGCCATCTGATTTTTTGCTGCTGAATTTTGCATATGAGGCTCTCCATTTGCATATTAGCATGTTATCATACCAAAAATAAAAACCTTTTCTACAGAAAGTAGAAACCATGTAGACAACTTGATGCTTTCTCCAAATGAAAAGTGGAAGTAAACAAATCAGGCAGTGTAGGATGGTTCAGTTCCTTGTCCTTGCTGTGAAAAATTTTCTGATCTAATTTCCTCAGGTTCTTGGGATGCTGCTCATCTGCATCATGTGCTTTATCAACATTTAATTATAGCAAATTATCTGTTTCCTCAAAAACATAATTATTGATGCATTTAATATTCATCCTTCTAAAAGCCTGGCCACAATAAACTAGAGAAATAGAGCTTTATCCCTAAAGAGAAGCTGATTTATTGTAGCAGTGCAGTTGTAATGGGACCCTGTGAAATAACAAAGGGACAAAAATGAAGCAAGGGGATGATAATCACTATATACAAGCTGGAAGAAAGGCCCATGCTTGGATGGCAGGTGGCCCAGGCTGGCATAAAGCAGTGGGTGATTCAGGGTGCCCAGGTTCCCAGCAGAGCTCCATCCACCCCTACCTGTGACTGCATGGGCAGTGCTGATCTCCAGACTCAACTGCTCAGAGCATTTCCAGATATTGTCCTTATTCTGGTTTTTGATACAAGAATTTAGGTGTGATATTCCAGTCTGGGTCATAAAGCTCCCCAGGAAATCTCACTGTGCAGCACTGTTGCTGATGCTGGTGGGTATCCCACTGTTAAGTGGAACACCTTGGGTTTTGCCATGCTGTGGTGTTGTTTGGAGGTGTCCTGCTCCCAGGGAGAGCAGCCTCTGAGCACAGAACCACCCATCAATGTCCTGATCCTGGCACTCAGCTTACTGTCTATCCACAAGTTTTGGATTCACTGTATTGGTGGGGGGCTTGATTTCACAGGGGCAGTGGAAAAGATCTGACTCCATGACTGACTTTCCTAGAATGACACCGACAATGGTTGATGGCCAGTTTCTGTTGGTCTCATTGTGTTATTTTAGTTGAACTTCTTAAACCATAAAGTGCTTATATTCCCATTTTTATCCTTGTGGTATCACACACTGCAACTCATCTTCTGGATATAAGATGTGGCTATCTATAAATGCATGGGAGAGAGTGGATTATGCAAATATGCTTATTACTCTGTTGTGGTGCTGGTGGTGATTTGTTTGTGCTTTTTTTGTCTTTGGTTTATTTTTAATTTGAGCTCATTAACACTTGAGGCAATGTTCATTTTTCCTCCAATCTGAAGACAAAATCACAGAAAAAAGATTGTTGCCACCTCTATTATGCCTGGGCTGAGACATAAAAACAAAGAGGCTGTGCATTGTTGACCAAGCCTCTCTTAAATCCCCCCAGCTCCCCCTATGTCAGTCCTTGTTTTCTCACTCCCGAGCTGAAAGTATCAACCAGGACCAAACAAACAATGTTTTTGTAGTTGTTTCCTTAGAAATTAGGCAGTTCTCCTACACCTTAATTGCATATGTGGCAGATCCTGTCATAAGTCATTCTGACAGAAAGGCCAGGGAACGTTAATATTTTTGTTTACAGTGTGTTAAACAGATGTTTTTTTCAGTGGAGAGATAAGACTACATTAAATATGATTTTATAAATAGAGGCTCTCACAGCTCAGCTCCTCTCGGGACTGCTCTGATTTGCTTGTTGGATGATTATAATGGGTTTTTAATTACACCTGTTAGCCAAGGTGTATATCAGAACTAAATTACAAAGCACCTTACAGTCAAGATTTTTCCAGTGTACAATGAGCTGAAAAACACTTTTTGTCCATTAGGACAAAGAAATTATTTTTCACATTATCAAAATTACAGAAGCTTTCTGGGCAAACATAGTGATAACACAGTAGATTAAGAAAGACAAACTTTTTCTTTATTTATTTTTCTTATTTGTTTATTCTGGAAGGTGCTTAGTAATTACTCCAAGCAAGTTTAACTCCTTGTGAGCAGCTAACTAAACCTCTGGTGATTTTCATACTTGGTGAAGTTTGCAGCAGATTATTTTGTCTTGGATTTTTTGTAATTTTTTTTCATAACAATTAAGAAGACCAAGTGTGACATTAAAAAAAATACCCCACAAACAAAAAAATCCTACCCAAATCTAAAAGACATTTATTTAGAAGAATGAGGACAAATTATTTTCATCCTTGAAAGAAAAACATTTAGGGTAGTTCAATCTTTTCTGAGTCATCTGCAGCTGTCACTTAGGCTGAGAGGTACCTCTAGCTGCCATAAGGAGTTTTGACAGCTGGAATCATAAAGGAGTGGCTATCTTGGTCACATATGAATGCTCAGTGAAGTTACAGGAGCACAATAATTTCATATAAACAAAGACTGAGGTAAGATTTAGAACAGGCTCGCTTAGTGCAAGCTCTCAAATACATTATTTCAAACATAAATGTCAGGCTCATTCAAGTCCGGTTGAGGACCAGCAGGAATACACCCAGTTTCAAAGTTTTGGTTTTGATTACAACTAGATCCAGTATCTTTTGAATTTACCTGAAACACAAGGTGAAGTTTTTGAAGGAACGAATGTGAATTAGGCTTCCAGCTGCAGAAGTCTATTGAAATGCTTTTGAATATGTTGCTGGTGTTGTGGTGTGCTGTTTAGCCAGCAGTTGTGTGTTTCCATCCATTGAAGCACACATTGAACATCAGAAGATGTGGTAAGGCCAGAAGGGATGTGCTTTGCAGGGCTGCCCTTTCTGGGAATGTGCACAGAGAGAAACTGATGGATTTGCTGGGAGACCCAGCTCTTTAGGTCTTAACCTAGCAAAAGGTAAGTCTTGGCCAACCTGCATCTTTGTTTCAGAGCATGGCATCTGTTGAATTCCAGATTTCCACAAGTAGAACCCACCAGTGGTGTCTCAGGGACATCCAGATGTGTTTGAAAAAGCCTTGTGTGCAATGAGGGATTTGATTGTTGGATGATTATAAGATGCCTGTTGCTTATCCTTTTTAAAAATAATTTTTCCAATATTAAGGAAGCCACCATGCAACTCCCATATTTGTTTTTCACCTTCTGGGTGTGGCAGCATTCAAGGACACTGCTGGTCTTGGGAATGACACAAGCTGTGGTGCCTGGAAGCCCAGCTGCACTGCTCCAAAAACTCGTGTGTCTGAAGAGTGTGAAATGGAGCTCGACCAACCTGTCTTGACTTGTGATGTGTGTCAGGAAGAGCCATTTCACTGTGCAAGTGAGTTTTGCTCTGTCTTTCAGAATATTTTTTTTTTGACGACTTGCTGGTTTTAGGGAACTGATTACAATAACTATGCAGGTTTGAACTTCTCTGAAAAGCACAAGAGCAGGTGTTTCCATAGTTTGTCTCTTAAATGCAGAAGTCTGCTCAGAAAATATGCTCGTCTCAGAGTGTAAAAATATTTTTTTTTTGGTTGTTACAGCCTGGGTAATGCTGACCCCAACTGTTTGCCCCTTAAGCAGCTCAGCACTGCCTAGTGAAAAGAACAAGAAATCTCTTTTCCCCACATATTTTGAGAAGGGGAGGGGTTGTTTCTTTATAAAATATTGTTAAACTAAAAACTCTTCTGTAAAGAAAGAAGGGGGGATGTCAAATGAAGGAATGGTGAAATAGTCAATTAGAGATACCATTGTTGAAAAGCTGTGCAGTCCAAGGACATTAGTCAGGCTCAAGAAGGGAAAAAGTGCAAAAAGCAAAGCTGATTGCCATGTTTACCCTGCCTTGGTGAACTTACCCACAGGGCAGCCTTCCCTGCTGAGTTTATTGCCCATAAATGTGCACATGTACTAAGGAGGCAGTATCTCTATTCTTGCCTCATATATCTTTCAGAGAATGAACTTGCTGTGTTTCTGAAGGTATTGCTTAATGGCCAAGGGGTAAATGGACCACTTGAGATAAGCCATATTTGAAGGAGCCTGTAGGCATGTTGTTCATGAACTTTAATTTTTCCCTGAGTGGAACTGGAAGACAATAAGATGAGTGTTGAAAGGTGGTGATGGAAAAGTAACACAAAACACAAAAAGAAGGGGTAGGAGGAAGTGCAGCACATAAGAAAATAAGAAGAGATGAATAGATGGGAAAATGGAAGAAATGGAAATGAAGAAAGACTTTAGTGGGGCAGCTGGTACTACGTGATTGGTCCTAGGATGAATCTCCTGAGGAGATTTTATTAGCTCATTTTATTATTCTTATACAGAGAGTAACTAACTGTAGATATTGGTTTGGACCCTATTTTCCGACACTGGTTTCAGCCAATACAAGTGTTATAAAAGCTTGTTTGAATGAAGCATTTTTCATAGAGAAAAATGGAATGTGACCCCCCTGGGCTCTAATCTGATGGTGAACAGTGGTGTTGTCCATTGTGCTGATTCCAGTTCTAGTGAAATTCAGAGGGTTCACTCATACAGGATGTCATCAAATTTCAGCAGGAACTCCTTTTAGCACCAGGGCAAAGGCTGACAAAAAGAGGCTAACTATGCTTCCATGGAAGCCTTCTCTTTTGGAAATGCCAAAATAGTGTCTGAAACTTGCTTTGGTTTAGATGTGGCACATTAGAGCCAGCATGGTTGCAAATGTCAGCCTAGTTGGTTTGGGGAGTAATACTTATTATTATGTACAGTTCCTGATAGGACCGTGAGCACAGAGTATAGAAGGCCAGATTTGTAAAGGTATGAATCTTCTGCACAAAAATCTCTTCTGCTCCATTTAACCAAATAGTTCTTTCACTTGTTAAGTGTCTGCCACTTCTTGCTGGATGTTGGCAGTCAGAGGTCTTCCCAAAAGTTCTCCTCATTGCTCCGCTGGCTTTGGCCAGTGTGTGATGGCTGGGACAGCCCTTCCTAAGTGAACACAGCAGGACTGCCAGTTTCTGACTTTTTCTTGTTTTCACAGGGAAGCAACACTGCAATAACTGTATAACTTTCCTGATGTTGCTGACTTGAAACAAACCCAGGTAGCATGTTTATCACAGATCACAGCTCTCTTTCAGAAATCAAATTACCTTTGATCTCCAAATCCTCTGTTATTATCATTCAAGACCAGAAAGCTTGATTCATAAAATGAAGGTAGAGCCATGTTCAAGAAGCTGGACCTGGCCTCTGTTGTTCCTCCTTTCCTGAGGTGTTGGAGCCCATATGAGGGGACTCACATGCTTTAAGGCCTCCAAATGACAGGAGAGTGCACTGGCAGTAAAAAGAGACATACTGCAGGGCTGTGGCAACTGGAGTACACAGCGTTATAACAAGTAGCTCTCCAGTTGCTGTCAGCCTTGACAAGCACCCTATTGAAATGCAGATGCCTTCTTCTTGCACCCAACGCAGCAAATGGTTCAGCCAGAGTACGTTCCTCTGGCTCTAATGAGAAAGAGGGGAAAGGATGAGCTTTTGATAATACCTAATCATCTCGGCTTGTCTGTGCCTCAGGGTAGGGCTGCATCACGCAGGTGCTCTGTGCATTATCCTGTTATGAAATTTAATATTTGGCCTATCCTACCCACAGCTCAGCCAGGAAGATGCAGTGGTATCTGAGGATTTGTTCCCTATTTTTTGACTTTGTAGCAGTAAGTGGGAATGACCTCAACCTTGACAGAAGATGAAATTTTATAAACGTTTACCTACAGGTGGATGTTAATAAATATTTCTTGCATTCTAATATCCTTCCACTTAAACATTATTAGTAAAATCTCCCTTCTTTCTTTAATCACCGGAGCTAGACATTTCTGAGCTTTTGAAAAGAGACAAACACGTAACAAATCACGCTTGACTAATTTTGTTAAATTCTACAGAAAAGCAAATGTGAAGTCAAGTCTCTAGAGGTCGAGTCTTTGGCAAGAAGAATTTATAAGCGGAGTACTATTTGTTCTCTGATTATTTGCTCCGCTGACAGTAGATGAAGAAAAGACGAAGCAGAAGATTTGTGCTAATTTAGAAAAATGTTTGAAAATGTTTGCCTTGCAAATCCAAATATATTAGCTAAATGTTATTGAATAATAATGAGAATGGGCGTTTATTGACTGAAGGACTTTGGAACTGTGCAAAATTAATTTGTATTTATTTAACACTGCCTTTCAGTGGATCTTTGTTCATGTTTCTGCAGCTTGGATTTCCTTGCAAGAGCTGATCTCTTTTTATAGCACTTCTTTATTTTAGTAACCAGCCTAAGTGCCTTGGTTCCCTAACAAAGCTTGAACAAGAAACGAAGTAAATATACAAAGCAAGGGCTTGCTTCTCAGAGGTGCTATTGTTTGTACAATGGTAAAGAGCCGGCATCTCCGCTGAGGCCTGGGCTACCTCTTGCTGGATGTGTAGTAACCCCAAATCTTCCCAGACAAATGGCTGAAAGAAAAGAACTCTGTTATCTTTGACTTGCAGGCAGAGAGCTGAAGTGGGGAGGAAGCAGGAGACCCATCCCAGTCCCCGGTAGCAGTGATCTGGGCTTCCCCCAGCCACAACCCCTTACCCCAAGCACGATTCCCTCCTCTCATCCTAGACGAAACTCTCCACCTGATGCCTTTTTCTTACACAAAGAGAAATGTTTCATCAGATTAAAATGAAGAAGGATGAGAGTCATAGGTAAGGAGATCTGAGAAGGACTTACTAGTAAAGAATAGCTGTTAAAAGCAAAAAATCAAGATCTCGCCAATCTTTCATACAAAGATGACATTGTCCAGCCCATGCCCACAAACACCATGTAGCAAGTGAAATTAGTTGAATGCATCCTCTTCCTCAGTCTTCTAGCACCCTGGGTGCCTTCCTGGTGTTTATGCATCCCATTCTGCTGTGTCCTGAAGCACAGCAGTGCTCAGCCCTGTGTGGTCAGCTCTCTGCTGAATGTCATTCCCCTGTGGGCCAGTGTGGAGTATGGCCAGCTGTTGGTTGACAGACTGGGGCTGCAAAGACTCCCCATCTCTCCAGCTGCACCCCAAGTAAAGAGCAGCTGGACTCATTTCATCCCTGTACATCCTTTGTGGTGCAGCCTCAGGAGCCTGTTTAATCCTTCTTCCTCGTTGAGATGGGATTGAGATACCCTAAATCCTTTCTGATATCCTCCCCAACAGCTCCATCGAGGGCACACTACAGCTGTCTGCTGCTCCAGGGGGCTGGTGGCCCAGCCACCAAAACATCTTTATGTCTCTGTGGAACGCAGGCTTGTTACTCATTTCTCTTTCATAACAACCATTCACATATCAAAGATTTTGCCCTCTCTGCCTTCTTCTTTAGTTCTAGACTAACTAAACCCAAGGGGCTTTTGTCTCTGGTGTGAGTGGGGATTCTCAGAGCTCAAGTGCTTCTACTTGCCACCTCTCCATCACTACAGAGCCCATGCCCCAGTTGTGTCCCTCCTGTATCTCCCAAAGACGTTAGGATCCCCCCCCACCCTTCCTGTTTTGGAAATACCACCAAGGATTTGTGGAGAAGCCAGTGGAAATGTTTCACAGTTTGGAAAAACAGAGCATAAACAGCATTTTTCAACAGGAACAAAAGCAGAATGTCGTATTCCTTTTCTGTATGGGTGTGGAAGTGTTAAAGGCTGTTAAGCTCTGCTGAGGACAAGGTAAAAGGAGTCCCCAGCACGTCTGTAACAGTTGCACCGATGCCTGCAGGTACATGTGTTATCTGTAGCAACACAATACTTTTGCAGAGGGCTTTGGGAAGTGTGAGAATGAAACAGACTCTTTTTAATCTCATTTATTTCCTCAGGCCATCTGGATTTAGTAAACACTCAAGACGACTGACAGGAAAAAGTTGAACCTTAGCACTAACAGGTTCATATGTGCATTAAAAGCCAGGACTTTCTGCACTCCAAGCATTGGCTGGATCACTGGCTTGCTATGAAGCCTTAATAGCTTTTCTGCAGTTTATATGTCTTAAAGTAGGCCCAGCTCTGACTTCTTGCCTCATGGGGTGTTGGGAATGTTTATTACTTATTGCTGAGAGTGGACAGCATTACTGAAAAAAAACTCTAGGTCTTATCCAAGGCTCATTAAATCCTTGCGAATTTGGCTTGTGCAAAGTCATTCTCAGGAGTTACCTGTTGAAGTTGCTTTACACCTTGTGTGAGAATGGCAGAGCTGAGCCTTTCAAATGGTTTCCAAATGAATCTGCTCTCAATGTGGTCAGGAGAATCTTAAACTGGCTTCAGTGGAAGCACGGGATATGGTCCAAAGTAAAAGAATCAGCACTCTGGGAGTTTGAATGAAAACTAGTAACTAATAAATGAAAAGTACTTTTGTTTATCCATGCTGGCAAGCAGCCTGTCTGTAGTGGGAGCACCAGTGCCCAAGTATGTTCTTTATCCGTTTGGATTTATACGATGCTAAAATGGGAGCCTGGCCAAAGTAGGAGGTGCCCCTGCCACAAAAAGCAAGCTTAGCTCTGAGAGCTGTTTATGAAATCTGTGTGAAACAGAGCTGCCAACTCCATGAAATTTCTCTCTTTGCCTGCTCCTGTTTGTGTCTGTCTAGCACAGACTTCCATTAAAGAGGCTGCTACGTTGCTGACCTCCGTGCAATGGTGGGAGTATTTGGATGTAAATTGTGCAAAACACCAGCTAGAGGCCTGTATGCTTTTTGGTCTCATCATCCTTAAAGTTCCTTCAGTGGGAGGATTCTCAGATGGTTTAGTCAGCTTAGCTCTTTTACTGTCTTGAAGTAGCATTAGGTGTCCAACCCACCAACACTTGTGTGACCCTGTACCTACCTCTCTACTTGCTGGTGTCAGAAAGGGGATGAGTAAACCATAAGTTCACTTATGGTTTCTGGGGTTTAAAAGTAAACTTGTAAACCTTGATTTATTTTGATGTGAAGGCAGCAGAAGGAAGGTTAAAGTGATATTTTTCCAGTATTGTCACCTATTTGATGCTTACCCTTGTCTATAGTCCTGCTGTGAGTCTTGTGGAGTTTTATTGAAATGTATGTTATGGTAAATGTTGTGAGAAGGGGGATTGTCTTCCTTATCGTTCCTGATCCAGAAAACTGAGGATGCAAATACGCTACTTAGACTTCAAGGTGCATTTTAACATTAGGAGAAAGAGCTATTTAATGTATTTTCTTGGGGTTTACACTCAATATAGCAGGTTAAATGATAAAATTTGGTCTAATTATTGTATGAATGAAAAGCTGCTGGAGGGAGTTTAGAGGAATCATTCAGCTGAGCGACACCTTAAATATCTTCCTGATTTTTTTGCCTGAGCACAATAATTACAAAATCCCCCACAGCTGAAACTTGTGTAGGACATTTTATTCAAGTCAGGCATATATTAATAGCTGCAACAGCATGATACAATGCAATGATAAAACAATCTTTAGCTGCAGCATCATGGAGGGGCTTTTTAAATTGCAGACAAAAAACTCCCACCTATTGCAAGGCATCTTGGTCAGCTGCTTCATGTCTTCCACTGGAGGGGCAGTGGGTGGTTTCATGCAGGCTGGTAAATCTGAGCTCTGGTTTGACACCACCTCAGTCTGAGGTTGAGCCATTTGAATTTCACGGGTATGCAAAGTGATTGGGATGGAAGGTGTGGGGGGAAGAGGCTTTCAGCTAGTTAGAGCCTTACACTGTTCTTGGTATGATGCCTCCTGATGGGAAGCAGTCTAATAAAGCTTCCATTTTCAAGTTGAGATAAAAGCATTACCTATCCAATAGATCTGTGTGTAGAGACTAATGCCTCTCCGCTTTGTTTTCACGTATTATATGTACAACTGGCATTAATTGTTACATTTTCCTTATGTTTTTCCAGTATGTTTTTAATCTCTGCAGGCTGTATTGATTTTTTTCCTGTGTTGCTTCTACACTTGCCACCAGGACCTCCTTGTAGATAAGGTGTTTCAATTCAGCGTGTGATATTTCTTGGGAAAACACTCTAAAACACTTTTTTTCTTTTTAAATGTGTTTTTTTTTTCTTCTCTCCCCCCTTTTGCGATGTATTAAAAGGAAGATGTTGGAAAAGAATTCAGAGCACAAAGCAGGGACTTGGAATGCCCTTTCTCTTTCAGCAAACCCTTTTATTCTACTGTGAGGAATGAAACGCTCCTGTTACAGCAAACACAGACTTGTGTTTTACAGCAAAAGCTGTTTAAAAGGTTATACACAGACTGTACACAGAGTTGAGCTTGGTAACAAGAGTGTTTCTGTGTTGCTAATATTGAGAAGAGAGCACTTATTCTGAAGTCACAGTTGTTACGGAGGGAACCTTCCTTTTAGTGCTTCTGTCATCTCTTTAATTCAGAGCAGAGGGGATTCTGGTTGGAGAGCCAGGAGTTAAGGCAACATATTAGGCTCTCACAGAATTAGGCTTGGGGTCTGCAAAAAGGGTGTCCTTGTTCCTCTTGCCTGATGGATGATGATGTGGGATAAAGTTTGACGTGGGGTGTGTAAATCCAATGGTCCCAGGCAGAGAAATCACAATATTTTGTAGGTTGTTAAGGTTTATGATGCATTCCTTAAAAAAATTTTATTAAAATTCATCATTACCTCAGCGCATACAAACAGCAGACATGAAACAGTGTGAAAATACTGTGGAGGTGGACTCAGCTGCCATCTCCAGGCAAACACAGCTGCCAGAGATGGCTTGTGGTATATCGTGATCACCAGTGTTGTGCAGATGTGATTTACGTCGCTGTCACGCATCTCCCACCATCCCAGCATCCCAGGCACTCTGAGTGCTTCTGTCAGAAGGCAGCTTTTCTCTCAAGCATGCTGCCTCAGCTGCACAACCATAAACTGAGTTGTTGAAACTTGGTATGAAAACAATTCACCTCAGCACAGCACATCTAAAAAAATGAGTCATAAAGTCCAGCCACAGCCACCCCGTGAAGGTCCCAGAGAGGGGCAGGGGTGCTCCTGTTCCCCCACGGTGCTTTCTCAGCCAGCTGCTGCGGCAGCCCTGGTCCAGGGGAATGGGAGTCACATCACTCAGTGACGAGTCCTGGGCAATCCAAATCACTGCTGAGCCCTTTTCAGTTGTAAATGCAGTGGTTTCATTTGTCTTGGGAGGCAGAACCTTTCTCTGCCCTATGCACTCCCCTGGACGCACGGTTGCTGCCCTCTCTCTTTCCTGGTGTGGACTGTGTGAGCCTGCTGCCCTGTCTGCTGCCTGGACAGTATCCTGCTGGTTTCTGGATGTGGTATAAACAGGCTAACCCACATTTAGCAGTCAGAAAACTGTGCTTGGAGCATCATGCTGTGCACTTCCCACAGCCTGTATGATGTGCAAGCCAGCAGCCTTGTCTGCCTCAGCCATGCATCATTATCTGGGCCTTTCAGATCCACTGCTGCTCATTAGGTCTCTTTTTTCAGCACAACAGTGTCCACCTGTACACCCCCAAAATGTCAGGGACCCTCCTGGCTGATGCTGCCAGGGTGATGACACACACACAAAACCAGTGCTCACCAGAGATGATTTTGGTAGACCACTGGAGCTAGCTCAGCTCCACACTGATGCTGCTCTGGGGAGTTGAGGACAGGGAAACACAAGCTACTCTTATTTTACCAGGTGCAGTAAAGACTCAAACCTGTTTCTCTCCTCTGTCACCTTTTGTTTGGGTGTGTTTGGCTGCTTATGGAACCCCCACAAAGTGTGCTGCAGTGACTGCACTGCATCCATTACTTTTGCCAGTACATATGTGGTGATCTCACTGCTCTGGCAAAGTTCTCAGTGCAAGACAGAGCAGAAGAAACTCCCCTTCAAAGCTCAGGGTTCAAAATCAGACCACTGTCTCCCACAGCACTTTATTGCCTGGGAAGCCTGTCTCAGCTGTGCCTCCTATACCATCAGCCTGAGATGCTCCAGCATCCAGCCTCCCACAAGGAGGAGAGGGAGAGGAGATGAACTTCCCATCAAGCACCAAGCCAAGGGAAAGAGCAGCAGCCTGAGCGTCTCCCAGTGATGCTCATTCTTTCATGCACAGTGAAAGAAATTGCCACGAGTAGGTCAAAGAGCTGCGCTCTGTTGTCATGGGCTGTACCTCAGGCAAAACACAGCTGAAGGAAAAATCAGAAACCTTCCAACCCAGTAAACCTGGATCCTAAGCAGAGTGAACAGTGTTAGAGCAGAACTACATTTCCATCTGATAAAAAAATACAAGTGATTAATTTAGAAAATAATTTAATAATAAAAAATTCAGCCACCTTAATCAGAAATAAGCCCTGATTCAACACAGATGTACAAAAAAAATGTTTTGAATTTTTAGGTCTACACCCCAACCCCAGAGAGCTAAACACTGAGTCGTCACCGCTCTGAAATGCATGTTGTCTCCTGGAAAGTTCTCCAAAAGGTGAAATGTGCTGTGGTTTGTTTTGCTTCCAGACAGATCTAACTAACTGTTCGAACTTTCAAAGAAACTGTGTAGGAGTCTGACATTTAAAAGAGAGGGGGAAAAAAAAAAGAGAACATGGGGAGGAAGAATTTGAAAATATCTTTTTCTGCCCCCTCCCCGAAGGAGAGTGTGTCTGGAGCACTGCCGGGCTGGCGTTTGCTCCCAGCAGGCAGGAGGCTGCTCCTTGTGTGTCCGGGGCTGCAGGAGAGGAGGGGTGCAGGTGGGGGTGCTGATGCCAGGCTCGCCTCGCTGGGCTGTCCGCGGGGAGGGATCGCTCCGGATCAGCTCTCCCGGTGTCGCGAGATGCTGCTCGGAACAATGGGAGATATTTGCAAAGACTTTACGGGCCATGGGAGATTCACAGCTGGAAAACACAGAGCCTGCTGCAGCCTGGTCATCTGCCCAGGATCCCGACAAGTCTTGTACTCCCCTCAGCCAGGAATTTACTAAACAAAACCGGGGTGCATCCCCAGTGTGCTGTTCACCCTCTGCAGTATGCAGAATTTCTCTGCATGCATACACATACAGATATATACTAGAATCATATATAATATGTACACCTCATATAGAATATATACAGCTATTATATATGCAAGTATTTTCCCCATCTGTTTAAGTATTTATTCTATATTTTGAGACACATCATGGATGCAAATCAGTTGTTTGGAAGCACAATAAAACATTTGCCAGAGCCTATGTGTAAGCCTTGAAAAGGTGTCCCTAGGCACAAGCTTTCTGAAATTCAGCACAAGAGAGGAAAACCTGCTTTTTCCTTAGGAAATCATCACCAGGCAATACATATTCTTAGACAAATTTGTTTGTTTTTCCCTTACCATACTGGCATAGACAGACTCATATAAATGATCTGGACTTAGATAAAAATTCCTGAGGTATAAATGTTGACATACAAATGGCAAAGTTCCCTGTAATCTTGTTGAGCAGGTGGCCACGGGTTACTCAGCACTGCCAGGGCCCTTGCAGCTCCTGATGGAAGGTGCAGGTCCACGCTGAGTGCCAGAACGGTGCTGTTGTGACTGGTAAGAATTTAGCTCTCAGAAACTGAAATAAATACCTCGTTCAGGAGGAATGTGGTGGATGTTACTGAGGCTCGTGGCTGTGAGGTGTGGAAACAAACTATTAGGAAAAGTCCTCTCCCTTGTCAGCACTGGCTGTGGACTGCTGTCCTCCAAAACTGGACTCACACTAATTCTTCTCACTTATGTCCTGCTTCCCATTGAAGTAAAATCAAACTCCAGCGCTGTTCCTTTTTCTGAGCTTCCCTCTGCATCCTGTCTCTTTTGTTTCTAACAGAGGTTGGGAATGCGGGCTGCTCAGGATCACAGCTTTCAGCACCAAGGCTTAAACTGAAAATAGTGCCTTACTGGTGAGGTGAGACACAAAAAATATCAAATAGAGGTTAAAAAAATTTTTGGGGGTTTCAGTAAAAAATGCAATCCTAAGGAAGTATTGACTGATACAACTATCTGCAGATTTTTTTTAAACTAAGTTAATATTTTGATTTATTGGAGAAATGCAAATCAACACCTCTCTTCCTTAAATAATTTTAATTTTAGCATTTTTCTTTCATAAAAGAAACCTGTTAATCTCCTAGTTTTCTTTTTCCTTTTTTCCCTCACAGTAAGATGAGCTAAGAATGCTCAACAAAAATTTTAAAAGAAACTTAATTTACATGAAGTAAAATAAAATATATTGTGTAAAAACAGGAGAGTAACAGGCTCTTTTTTCATTCCTCTTTTGATTTTTGTTTGTCTCCTGGAAATTTTAGGGGTATATTTTGCTAGAATTGTTTCAGGACTTACGTCTTGCATATTCCAGCTACATTTAAAAATTTTTCATATTATCTTAGTGGCATATTTTCTGTTATCAAGAATGACAGTCATTGACGTCTGCGTGTTTTTAATGCTGGGTTTTCTTACATCTGGTTTATAGCTAACAAAAAGGTGTGAACTGATTTGCACCAAATTCCCTCATAACAGCAAGAGTTTATAATAAAAAGTGATTGTGAAGGTGAAGGAAGCATTACATATAATGGGAGAACAATTATTTTAATCACTCAGAATAGGATAAGCATGAAATGCAACTATAATATGAATGATAATCTGAGGGGCGAAGTAACAGCTGAAAGACTGAAAGAATTTCAATTAAAATATACTAAGCTTAACTGATTGTGCAGATAAAGCCCACCGATACAGCAATGATGGGCACTCCATACACGCCAATGTAGATTCCCCCAGAGCACCGAACAGTTTAATCAAAAATGAATTTCGATACAATTATTATTTTAGCCTGACAAACAGAAAGCCTCATTTCATCTTACGAGCTCCCGGCGCACAAAGCCTTTCCTTGTCGGGCATTTACCCGCCCCGGTTTTGTTCCACACCCGGCAAGGGGCAGCCGGAACGCTCCGCAGCGAGCACATCCTTGCGTCGCTCCTTTGTTCTGGAATTTTATCCCGAGCCGTAGCGGGAGGGAAGGCGGCGGCGCAGCCGGAGCCGCGGGCGCGGGGCGCGCTCATCCCTTCGGCTGTGTGCCAGTGCCCTCTCGCGGGGACACGGCGACAGGCGGGGACACCGCCACCCACCATGGGGGCTCCCACCGCCGCCGCGGGGTGACAGTCGGGCCCCCCGGGCTGCGGGGCACAAGCCTGGCCGGGAGCAGGCGGCCCCAGCCCGCAGCCTGGCCCCGCCGCGGGCCCCCGGCCGCGCGGTGAATCACGCTCCTGTCGCCCAGCTGCGCATCAAAGGATGCTGCAGCCCGGGCGGTACCTGCCCGCGCGGGGCTTCTGTGGCAGTCAGGGGTTATGGGCTGTGTGATGGCTACTTCAGTACTTAATCGAGCATTTCAGAGTTCCCCTGTGATGTTCCCCTGTGATCTATACATTTAAAACATCTTTCGTGTCTGTTTTGTTCTCAAATGTTTTTTTCTTTTCCACCGGCCGCTTTTTCCTGCCCCTTGCTCCCCTCCCGAGCCGAGCAGTGCCTCTCTCAAGCTGCAGCGCTCGGCGCAGGAGCTGCAGGCTCAGAGCAGCCAGGTCGTGGGAGCTGCCCAGGGAGCATCCCACACACATCACAACTTTCTCCCAGAAATTAAGGCTCTCGTTCTCTCCTAGTCCCGAGTGTGCTGCCAGTCACACTGATTTGTGCCAAACTGTGCAGTACACGTGCTCTGATACAGAAAATTGTGCCTAATTCTGAATCTCAGTCACTTATCTAAGACTGGTGAGGAGTCAAGCTGTGACCATTACATTCAGATCACTTATGACACAAACTTGATTTAAACACGTATCTCAAGAAGCATAAACCTGTGTCTTCTGACTTTACTACAGTTTTAGATGATGGTAAAAGTCAAAACCACCACTGTAATTACCCATCTATTTCTCATTGTGTTTTCTATAGTGCCCATCACTGTAAAACCTAGGATATGATGTTTGAAAGTTAAATAAATGATGTGGAACTTAGATCTTTGTTTCAGCCAGGCATTTTTTACAGCATCAGAGCTTGAGTGCAGACTAAGCCTTGTCTGTGCACCATGTCTTTTATTGCTTCCTTGCTTGCACAGTGCAGCTTAGGGATTTTAAGGCAGAGGAGGGTGTATGAATTGCACAGCTCTGTACCACAGATGGAACAGATCCCTGATGTAATTCTGCTGAAGTAGGAGAGCTGTAAATGAGAAGGGGTTTTGCTCAATGTTTAGTATATCCATTTCACCAAGCAGTGCTCTGCCCAGCCCCAAAAGCCTCATGTGAGAAAGAGACAGCTGGTGAAGAGCACTTGTAGGTTTAAAAAAAAAAATTTAACTGAGCAAGAGTCATATTTCCTTCTTCTGTTTTTTGTGTCTTTGTAGACCTTACTTTTTATTTTCAGGGACATAGCAAATCAAAGCCATAGCAGGTCTGAGTTTTTCCTCTGATGCCCTCCAAAGGTGTGGGAGTCTTCCATTAAGATGTTGTTGAATCACTGGTTTTATCTTCTGCTGATACTGATGTTCCGAGTGTGAGGAAGTTTCTTATAAAGATGTTTTTGCAAAAAACCAAACCAAACCAAAAAAACCAAACCAAACCAACAACAAAAAAAAAAAACCAACACAAACAAAACACAAAAAAAAACCCCAAAAAAATCCAAAAAAAAAAAAAACCCCAAGGAGGAGAAGAGGCACCATGACTCTCTGTGTTTCTGTGGGGTTATTGCTGGTTGGAAATTATGTGTCAGTATAACCGAGGCAGCTCATGGCGATAGCTGCTACTTCTGCCTACTTTCCCAACTTTTCCAGCCATGTTAAGAAGAAATGTATCTGGTCTTTGAAATGGGTGGAGGGAAGCAGATGGCGTCATAGGAGCTGGCAAAACTTCTACTGGGACCATCCAACATATCTGGTCAGGCAGCTCTGCTACATTATTAACATAAAAGTGTGCACACAGAGTTCTCAATCTTGTATTTTGTGTATCAATAAATGATATCTTTTAGTACAAACGAGGATACCTTATTTTCAGTCTTCAGTATTTCAAGTGCCTCTAGCACTCAGTGTAAAGATGTGGAGAGAGGAGTTACTCATCTGCTTTGTGACTAAAATCCCAAAGGACCAAGGGCTAATAGATGTTGAGCACCCATTTCAGGAGGCGTCCCCACTGCAGACCACAGAAAGCTGCAGTTGCTTCCACACACGTCAGGTGTGTGCCCAGTGGTGGGAAGCGATGAGGGACTTTGTGGCTGCAGCCCCTTGCTGTGACTGTGAGTTGAAATGCAGCTCCCTTTGCACTGAAAAGGCAGTGAGAGGGAGTTTCTTTATTTGCCTAGACTGGGGTGAATTCTGTGCTGCCATGATTTTTGCTTTTCTGTGATTCCTGTCCTAGTGAACCCTATCTTGTTGCTCACTGACATTTTCTTGAATGCAACTGTTACAGTCAGAACAAAAGGTGAATACTCAGAGATGTTTTTGGAAGCCGGTTGCAAAGGCCAGGTTAATGGTTACTTGTGTGCTAACACAGACTCTGACCCACATGGTGCAGCCAGAGCAGTGCAGAGCACGGCTATCATCTGCTCACACAGCACAGGATGGCACAACACAGAGACGACCTGGAGTAGTGCTGTCTCCTCCCTGCCTCATCTCTCATTAGCAGCAGCCTCTACAGCCAGAGATGCTTCTTTCGAAACTTAAAAAGTGAGCGTGAATGCTGTTCAAAAGCCTGCTTGTTAGAAGACTAGAAATGAGTGGCAGCCTGAGCCAGAGAGATATAGAAGACTTTAAATACATATATATGAATCATATATGCCAGGCTATGAGGCAGGGTGTATAGAAACTGACCTTTCTCTTTCATCACTGCAGAGTAAACAAACTGCAGGATTTGCTCCATCCATGTGTACTTGTCCCCTCTGTGCTGTCTGTCCCAATGTCACACGCTGCAGCTGCATTTGGCAGCTTGACTCCCTCCCTCTTCCCTCTACTCCTTCTGTCCTCTGTCAGCCAGCACAGCAGGGTACCCATTCCTCTCTCCTCCCTGTTTCTTCACCAAAAATATGATCCAGTTCATTCAGGTGCAGGGGTGAGTCCTGATCTGTTGGGCAGATGCAGGGTAGATAAAAAAAAAACATAGGAACACCTTGTAGGAGAGCTGTCAAAGCAGTCCCAGTTTTACTGGGACAGACAGGACATCTGTCTCAGATACAGAGGTTTAGGTGGCTGGATGCTTTTCTGGAAAGGCAGAGATCCTGCTCTTGGTAGAGGAAAAAAAGTTATGGCCAAGGAGACAGAGAACAATGTAAAGGTCTACCACTAAAAAAGGCACATGAATGTAGTACTTAGACCTGGTCTAATAGATGTTCAGGTATCAAGATTTGAGGTCACATCAATGTCAACACATTTTCAGTCTTTTTTGAGGATGTATCTGTTCCAGCCTGAAGAAATTCCTCAAGAGTAGGTGTGGTTTTCCATTTGGATTGCCCAGCGTTGGGGCAATTTCAGATTCAGCTGGAAAGGGTGCTGGGGCATGTTGTCTAGACTGTGCTTTTGCCAAGCAAGGTTGGACCAGGTCCTCAATATCCCCTTCCGTCATGGTATTTATGATTCTATGATTTTGTGATTTGTTAGCTAAATGGCACAAAAAGTTAATGCTCTCAAGGCTGAAGATCTACATTTAGTTTTTCCTTGAGGTAAGCAATCTCCATCAGAAAATATATGTTTTTCACTCACAGAAGCAAACAAATATTTTACATGAAACTGATGCATAAAATAAGCAAAGAAAGCACCCTCCTGTGAGTACAGCAGCCTGCTAGAAGTCCTGAGCAAGCAGCATTAGAAATCTATTACTTCGTGGAGGATGGAAATGGTTTGCTTAATATTTTTAGCCCAGTTGACAGTTTTGCTAACCTCTCTCCCTTTAGAACATTTTTCATGTAAATATTTTTCAACAGTAAGTACAGAGAAGCAGAGTGGTAAAGGAGCAGGGAAATGTAAGAGGAGCATGTGAAACTGGCAATGCAGGAACTGAGACCTATGAAATACCAAATCTGCAGCCTGATCTCCACCTGCTCCCCAGTGGATGCCTGCATGGGAAAACTTCAAAATTCCCCTGCCTACAAAAAAATCTGATCTCCTCCAGGCTTCACACACATGCTTCATACATACTGCCAACACACAGCCCACCTCAGTGCATTCAGCTGGGAGCCCTGGCCCCTCAACACAGCAACTGTGACCCCTAAACCTGAGTAAGAGGAGCCCACGTGTTGCAGACAGGCACCTCTGAGCACCAGATCCATCATGCCTTTTGCGTCCAACTCCAAAAGACCCAGGTGCCACTCAGGATAACTGGCTTCATTTCAGTGTAACGCTGAGATCTAGCTATGAAATAGGAGTGTGAGTTCTTTATTTGTTCTTAACTGCTGATTTCAGGCATTCACTGAGGGATAACCATCCCAGAAGATGATAGACAGTTATTTAATCAGCCTTTTTCTCATTGTTCCAAAAGAGATTTTTTCCTATAAGTTTCCAGATGAAGGTGAAACCATGGCCACTGAGAATTACAGATCATAGAAAGGTCAGGCTGCAGGAACACTATCACCTGCATGCCCTGAATCCTACACAAAGTATTTCCTGAGCCTAAAAAGCAGGAAGAATGGTAAAAACTCACTGTAATGGAAATTCTGGACATGCACTAAACCACCAGGCGTTAAGGGAGGTTTAGGTGATAGGACTAGGGAAAAGTATTATTTGTGAGGAAGTGATATCATAACTGGAAAAACCATCCCTTTCCTTTGTGCTGAGGCCCAGTCTTGCAGGAGATCAATGCTGGAAGGGGCTGTGCCAGGAGGCTGAGATACCTCTGCTATGAAACATCTCTGAGATCCTGTTAGAGAACATTCCAGCAGTGCAAGGACAGGGGACAGACTGATGAAAACCACGTGCAGCTGTGTGATATTTGCTGTTTTCTGGCAGGTTGGGTTGTTGGATGATTCAGCTATGTGCAAACCTCTGTCTCCTCCCTGCTGTAACATCAAATTACCTTCCCTTCTCCTCTCTCCCTTCCTGTGCCACTTATTTGGATGGAGGTTAGGTGACCTGGCATCCTTTATTCATGAAAGGAGCCCTGTAATATATGTACATTTGTTCTGTGTTCATGGGGTTAATTTATTTTTGGCAAAAAGTGCAGAGAAAGCAGCCCTGAAGATAGAAATCCTGTATTTTCCTTCCCAGAAACAGTGTTGCCCATGCTGCAGGGGTTGTCCTGCAGAATTTCTCCTGCCTCATCTTGAACACCACAGGGAATTTCAGCTGCTTGTACAGTCCTTGGCCTTGCTGAGATCAGGATAACAGCACCAGCCTGTTATGCTAGCCTGGTAGATTTTACAGTTTCTCTTACCTCCTCCAAGCTATAAATTGGATTGGGGGAACAAAATTTTTTTCCCTGGGGAACCTCAGAGGATCACAGCTGGTGACTGACATCACCCCGTTCTCACTACCCAGCTGTAACTCAGGGGCAGAAGATTTGTTGTCTTCAGCAATTAAATGGTGGTTTAAAAACTGGTTATCTATCCCTTTTATAGCAGGAGGTGTGTCTTTAATTGTGAAACTTAACACCATCAGAAAACTCCTGTTTGTCCCACATGAGCTATTATAGAACTTTGGAGAAAGAAGCTGCATTTGTCACTGGGGAATAATAAGTCTTATTTATAGAGTAGCCCATGCATGAAATCCTCTGGGCAACTAACAAAATAAAGTCTGGCTTTAAAAAAAAATAACAAGTAAAGTCTGAAAAAATATCTCCATGTGGTCCAATAAATGCCAAGAGGGGTGAAACAGTTTCTTAATGTTTTTAGACCAAATGTGGTCAGCAGTAAATGAGTGTCAAATGGATTTTTAACAGACATTTTCTGGAGTTGCTTGGCTATCCTCTTCCAAACAGTTGGTAGCTGTGTGGGATGATCAGAGAATGAAGAGAGAATACAGCTGAAGAGGTGATGATGTCTTGACCTTCAGCTCATCAGAGCACCCCTTCCGTCTCTCAGCAACTTTCATCTAAAACTACTGGAAAAAACTAATACAGAGATGGCTCTGCTGAACACCAAGTGACATTAATTTTACCCTCAGATGTGGCAAATTAGGAGAAAAGGCCACCTGTTTAAAATATTTCCAGGTTAAGTCTTGAGATCCCATCCCGAGGGAGGAAATCTGGGGTTTTCCCTTCAGTCCATTTGAGCAGGGCAGTGCCCATTCTCTGAAGGGGCTGAAGTCACAAGGGGATCTGAGGACTGCTGGGCCACCCCTGAATATCTGCTGGTCCCCAGTGTCAGGGGTGGGTGTCACTGAGCATTACACAGAGACAGCACTGGGGAAAAAAGTGTGAGAAAGGACAATAATATCCAGACCCTTTTTATCCCTGGCTGGAATACGTGTGAAGATCCAGGGAGCAGAGCCAGAGGTGCTCTCCAAGTCAAGGTTCTCATCTCTACTTGCTTTTTAAGGAGAATAAGAATGAATTCAGGACGCTATCAAAAACCAGATGATAATTTATGCAGGTACAATGCATCTCTTAATATCTTCCTTCCAACCACATTTCCTGTATATTGCAGCTTTTATTTTAATTATTGCATTCCAAATGACTTGCCTTTCAGTCAGCAAGACCGAAAGATCTTGAAAGACCCCAGAAGTAATTTATGAGCAATTATCTGATTTTCATTTTTAGCAGCCTGTACTGTTTCGATTTCTGTCACCTTGGAATATTCTTCGCTGCAGTGTAGATAATTTAACTAATAGGAGGGACACCCATTTAAAAGGGGGCTTTCTAATGACAGGCCCTGCTGAGCCTGCTGACACTGGTGCTGGTAGTTGGAATTATTATGGTGATTCTCAGCATTTTCATTAATCTCTTCTGCATTCTCTGGGGTTTCTGAGTTGAAATTTGCCAGGCAAGGTCTTAGCAAAGTAACAACTTTTATTCTCTTTCCTTAGGGCTTTTTTTTCCTATTGTGGGAGTCTATTAAATGAATTAAAAGTAGTCCACAAAACTACAAATGAAGATGATGACAACAGGCTGAAGGCATATATAGGGACAGCAGTGACTGCCTGCTGGAGCAGTGAATTCCCCCTTCCTCATACTCTTCTCCTGAGCATCTGGGTCCAGGAGGGTGGTGGAGTGGCAGTGTGTTGGGAGAGAGGAATGAAATGCATGCAAAGAGCCCTGTGAGGGACAGAGCACTCACCTTCCCTCTCTGCTTGTCCAGGCACAGCTGAGGTGTCCCCCAGCAAGTGTTGGAGAGTGGGGCAAGATTGCCAGTGGGGCAGCACAGTCACACCCGTTGTTCATGCTCCCTGTCCACCAAGTGGCCACTAAGTGCAGGAAATTGTCTGGTCTGGCAGCCCTGAGAGGACAGGGAGCTCATGGAAGAGCTGGTGGGACCAAAGCTCTTGCATTCCTGGAGCACAAGGGCTCCAAAAGGTTCCCTCCTGGACAGAGAGCCCCACAGAGGTGGTGGAACCCAGATATCCCTTGTCAGCACGTCACCAGCTGGGGAGAGGGTGCCCACAGCTCTTGCAAACCAAGTCAACCAGAGATGTCCTGGCAAAATGAGCATTTCCTCATTCTGGTCTCTAACAGAAATAATTTGTTTTCATCCTCCTTGCGTTAAATTTGCTTATTGAGACTCCTGGTGATTAAGAAGACAAGAAAATTCCACTTTTTGCCTGTACAGCATTGACTGCAGGAGGTCCCATTTTTGTGTGGAGCATTTGGGTGCTACCACAATCCAAATCACAAATAACATTTTTGTGTTTATCTTGTCTTCCCTTTGATCTTTCCCACACTGTGATTGCTGATAGATTCAGCTAGCTTAGAAACAAATATTTGTTGCAGCTATGCTCTTCCATAAATAGAAATTGTATACTTTTTTTTATTTTTTAAGTGTGTATCTGGAAGCAAAAGGGAAGGAAATCACAAGCATTCAGAAGGGCACAGGATGCAGGCATGTGTCCCATGTCTGCACTAGTGCCAAGCTGAGCACAAATACCACTGCTGTTCTCAGCAAACATCAGAGCCTTTAGACATTTAAACATTCAGCATGCAGAGGAAGAAAAGGCATGGCAGCTACCAGCTAACTGGGAGGTTTTGTTTTATTTCTCTCTCTGTTCCTCTTGAATGCACTTAGAGGGGATAGCTCAGAGGATTCAAACTTCCTTGCTTGCTTGTAGGGAAAAAAAATCATCCCTGCTTTGGGAACCCAACTTCTCTACCCAAGTAGGAAGTCACAGATGTAACACATCAGTAGGTAAGAGGAATGCTCACCTTGCCCCCACCCCTGCACATCAGAAGTGAAACCTAGGTCAAATCTTTTCATGTGTTGCTCATAGTTTCTTTAAAATAGTGTTTCCACTGATGCACACCAACGTGATGAAGATTTTTTTCATGTATTATTAATGCATTTCTTTGTACCATGTTCCAAAAAAAAAAAAAAAGTTTTGATTTATTCTACACCTTAAACCCAATGTGACAAACTAGTGAGATGGCAGCAGGCTGCCTCTTTCTTTCTCCAAGATTTGAAAACTGAACTTAAAAGTCTGGAATTATACTCAGATGCATTCCACTCTTGTAATATTAACATTTTTTTTATTACCTGAACTATTTTCCCTGTCTCCCTTGACTCCCACAGCAGGGACTCTCATATTATTTCCTGCAGTGTTCCACCCCCACTTTCAGAGACCTGGATTTGAGGAGCTGCCCTACCGTTTATCAAAGCCTTTCCCTTGGTCATCAGAGAGAGTCTTGTCTGGTTTGGGCTCTATGAAATTGTCTGCTTCTACTTTTTTCCTTGCTTTTTCTTCCTCTTCTTTGTATCGAGTTATCTGTTCACAGCTGAGTAATCTCAGTAGAACTGCGGGGATGGAGATCTTCTTGCCTCACGTCAAAGATACAGAACCTTTTTCAGCTGAGCCAGGCATTGGCAATACAGACAGGTATTTATAAGTGCTCACACAAAGTAGGCATGAGGTGTCCTCTGTGGCAATTCCTGTGCAATATTGTATTGATCATATATACCTCTGACCTCCTCTCCTGCCCTCTGACCCTACAGTTCACCTCCACCAAGACTAACTGCTTTCTGTCTTCTTTACTGCTCAGTGCCTCTCAAGCAGCAACCATCTTTCAGGGAAAAACAAAAGAAAAGAAAATAAAACTCAAACAACACACTCAAATCAGGAAAAAAAAAAAAAAGTCTTTGTTTCTTTTCTTCAAGGTGTAGGATTTTCTGCCAAACCAGGGCTGTAAAATATATAATATCTATTCCTAGGTGAGCTGATATATTCAAATCTCAGTGGATTGTAAAGCACATTAAATCATCACTGTATTTATCCCACATAGATTTGGAAAGCATTTGTTTGACAAGAGAGAAAAAAAAATATTAATATTTAGGTAGATTGTGAGAAAATAGATTTTAAATTGCCAGTATTGTTGTACAGAAAAAAAATCACAGACCATTTCTCAGTGAAACCAATGCTACTAAATTTGTAGACAGTGTCCATCATCAGTAAGTATTTTAAGGATATGATATTAGTTTAAGTGATCCAACTGCAGAGTGCTGTGATATGACTCTAAGCAAACATTTTTGTTAAACTTGCTTGGGGGCTAAATTCTTTGTGAGCTTTCAGCTCTCCTGTTGGTGATCTTTTCCTCACAATGCAAAGCCCCTTCCCTGCCTGTGCTTTACTTCTGAAGCTCTTTAAAACCATTTCTCCCTGCAAGCCTTTCTGTGGTGCAGGGATTTCACACAGGTGGAAATTTTCGGTTGTCCCTAATCTCTGTCCATTTGTGTGACAATCTCCTGTGTGGGAGCTTCTCAGAATAGGAATGAGAGTTTGGCTCAAATCAGCACCTGTGATATGCTGACACCAGTGTTGCAGATGGCTATTATTTATTTATGTCCTTGTAGGAGGGTAATGGAGTGCTCTCACCTAATATTAATATAAATATCTTTTTACAGCAAATATATATATATAAGAGTACACATAATGGGAACATTATAAACTTCACTAATTAGGTCCTCAAATACTTTCTTGAACAGAAATCTAAATCTCCTTTGTTTTCTATCTAATCTCTCTATTTGTTTTTCGGTTATTTGGGGAGAGAAAATAATTTTCCCCCAAATATAATTGTCACATTTACTGGAAAAAAAAAAAAGGAGAGAAAAGACCCTTCTTCTGCTGTGTTTTTTATGTTGCAGCCCTCTCTGAACCTGGGCACTTGTGGGGAAGCTAATCACTTTCTGTGGCTACTCTAGGTGACAACTACAATCACAAAACACTGATGTTTGCTTGAGATCCTGAGATACAGGCAGAAAGTAAATTTGGCATGCTAAATATAATGCAAGGAAACAAAATCTCATTCTAAGAGTAACACTCGATCTGCTAACCTAACAGTGAAAAGGAAACTCGTATGAGCTATGTATACCAAAAGAAGATTTACCAGCCTGGCTCCCTTACCAGGGGTTTGAAGGAGACTGTTTAGCTCATGGTTACAAAATACAAAATTTGCAAGGTATTAGAGCATGTTTTGTAACTGTAAAAGTGGGCAAATCTATAGAATAATTTATGCATACTTTTTCCTACTTCTTTTTTCTAACAGCATAACTCTGCCCATACTGTGCTGAAGAAAGGGTTCTCACAGATTTATGATGTTAACTGTTGAATCTATATTTATGAGTTTCCATGATGTTTCTGTAATAATAAGATTATTAATGTCCTTTTTACTTAGTATGAGGCACTAAGGCAATCAATGCATGAAACTCACCCGCCTGTAAGAGTGGCTGGTTCATTAGCCAGGGACTGCTGTAAAGACTGGGGTGAACATTATGGAGGCTGCATTTATTTTTAGGAGGGACTTGATATTCTGTGCAAATCCAGCATGAGAAAGGGGAGTGGATTTCTCACTGGCAAAGAATCCTTTCCAGAATGGCCTCATTCAAACACTTTATATCTTCTCTTTCTAGTCCAGTACCCTAAGGTGCTAGTGAAAAAGCATGAAAAGCACAGAGAGGGTTTTTTGGTGAAACTGGTCCTCTGTTTTGAGTGATATCCATGGAGTGTGGTTCTACCAACAGCTGTGCCCATAGAATGCTTTGTCTAGTTCCCATTTTTGGCAACTAGCTCATGAGAGCATCATGTTGGGCTCTTTCAAAGGCCTCACACAATTGTCAGACTTACCTTGCTCGTGTTGAATTCTGCTCTGTCCTTAGTATCTCCTTTCCTTTCAAGTGAAACCATGCTAGATGGGGAGGCAGCTCCCAAATCCTGGATCTTGCACCCTTTTGAGGATGCCCCAACCTTGGTGACACCCAGATCCCTCGGTGGGCATTGAGTGGCCTCACCATCCATGTGTGGTCACAAAGGCCCTGATTCAGCTCTGGAATCCCACCCTGGCCCTGCCTGGGGCAGCCCCACACCAATGGCACAGTGCTGAAAATGTCACTTTGACAGGAACAGGTTATGAACATATTCAGTTCTTAAGGTTTAATTAATCAGATTGGAAGTCCACTTGATCAACAAGAACTTGCAACAGCATGTGAAAGTGACAGCTATGGAAAATGCCATCATTAGGAGCATTTCCATAATGTCTGTGGCTCTCCATCAGCAGGCAGACATCCCAAAGCAATGCACACAGTATTTTCAAATTAATATAAAGTGTATATGAGCGGCCTTTGTAAGTTTGTTGTATATTCAGGGGAAGCTCAAACTGAGGCTCTGACCTGAATTTGGAAATGAGTGCTCCTTTCAGTTAAGTAAAAGCTCATTTTTCGTGACTAGAATCCATTTATTAGGTGAACCAAAAACCCCATAAGCAGACAGTTTTAGGATTTCAAAGTGCCTTCATGCAGGTTCTAGGAAACAACTTGCAAAACATGCAGGAATTTATACAGAGATGTTTAATAAATCAAAGAGACACTTACAACAATGAACATCACTCAGTTTAGGTGATTAGTTCTTTACAGTCATTAGGATTGGAGACCAGAGTGTGTGGACTAGTCTCTTTTTATAGATGATTGATGGGATGAGAGAGATCAGAAACAATATTGTAGACAACAGATGAACAGAGAATATTAAAAAAGCAATGGGGGGAGGATTGAAGCCCTGCTGAAAGATTAAAGAATAGAAAGAAGTACAAATGAGCAAATCAATTATTGTGTGAAGATTTCTAGGATGCTGTTTAATTCATATTGGCCTGTTCTATATTTAGTTTCCTCACAGTTTCTTTTTTTATTGATGTTTCTTTTAGTTCCCTCTCTGGAATCTGATTCTAAGATGCATCATTGAATCATCCTTTGAGGGGAAATGTTACAAAATGAGACCCAATCTAGCAAACATTTTCTGACATGAGCTGTCTTGCCTTAACTAAGCAAAATTCAATGATGCTGTTTCAGAGTATGAAAATCACTCAAAGAAACAAAAAGTTTGGAAATATGGGCCATGGAGGGGGGTGCATCTTTTTGGGGAGGGAAGAGCAGAGAAAGTAGGGGAAGGTGTAACTTCAGACATGCCTTTTCCTTCCTCTGGAATTTACTTGAGCAGCCAGTATACGGGGCAGGTTCCTGGAAAGATGGATCCACAAATGTCCAGAGGAAAGGGGATTTATGTGCAGCAGCTGTCTGTCAGACCCCCTTGCTGGATGCAATGCCAGGAGCTGGGCAGCTCCCCCATGGGAACATCTGTCCAGGACCAGCTTCAGGGGCCAGCGAAAATGAATTTTCCAGCTTCTTCTCCTGCCTGAAACCTCATTTTCCAAAGAATCCTGTACATGGTGTGAAAGATCCTTCCTTCAAGGAGGGTGTTTGCTTTGGTTTTTGGGGTCCCACTCAGGTGCACAAGTGAGAATGTCAGGGAGGAGAAACATTTGTGCTAGGGAGGCACCATGGTAAAGAGAAAAGTGGGAATAAATACAGGTTTAAAAAATTATATACTGTTATAACAGACCACAGACTTCAAAATAATGTAACCATATTGCTTTGCTGTCTTCAACATGTCACTAAAGAGCTGAGATCAGGCTGTTCAGGAATCAGTTCCACTTTGGAGCACATTTGCATTAGTTTTAAGAATAAATTATTCAGTTTTTCAATGCCTGGCTTAGGAATTATAACATCACTGTAATTACTTTTAATGTAAACACTGGTATGTGCTGCCACCGATACCAGCACCTCCACATTCCAAATTTGTAGTGAAAGCTTAGGCACCGTCTAAACCTACTGTATGAGAAGTGCAGCTTTACTCACAAAATATAAACTTTTTCTCAAAAGGTTCTTTTCAACAACAGCCAAAAGAATTCACTGATATCCTTCTTGTGAAGTATTTCATAGGAACATAGTGACTCTTGCCTCTTTTCTTCTTTATGGAAGACTATGATGCTTTACAGGGAGATTGTCAACCAGGATGTTCATGTTATTACCAAGGGTTAGGAAAGGAGGAACTTGACAGCTGCTACCATGAAATATTGTCATGGTAGGCTCATATAAAAATTCCTCAACCTTAAAAATGCTCAACTTTTGAGTCTTTGAGGAGTCTGGAGTGAGAAAACCACAGTGACTTTCCAGTGAGCTGATACAGTTGTTGGCTGTTAAAAAGAAAAGCCTCAGTGGACGCTGTCTGCATTTCCCTTTAGGACCACCAGACTCTGATTTTTCATGGGTCTGTCCATTCCCTGTCTGGACCTTTGAACGTTGTGCTGGTGGTGTGGGCACAGAGACCCACCGGGCTGCACATACCTTGCTTCCATCACTTCCACCAGGTCTGGCTCTTCATACCTTCCATCAGTGTATCTTTAAAGCCTGCAATGAGAGCCGAAATTGGAAAAGGTAAAACAAGAGATTTGTTAGCTGCTTGGCCAAAATAAGGCTGGTTAAAGAGGACCAGAGGGGAGAAGGCAGACTGTGCCAAATGCAGTGAACTAGGGGGAAGAACAGTGGTTGAAGCTTTCAGAGTAAGATAAGGATAAATTAAGTGGAAAAGAGACACAAAATCCCTTAGGATCTGCTCACAATTCCAGTGACTAACTTACAAACTATTACCCCTGCAGTTATTGATCTGGTGCTCACATTTAGCATTGCTGCTCGAGAGACAACTTTCTCATCTGAGAAAGTCTGATAAAAACCATGATCAGTTTTACTTGTGGTTGCCACTGCTACATGGAGAAAAATGCAACCCCCTCATCCTGCGCTGTTTCTGTTACAAGTTTCAGAATCTCAAATTACAAAAACCAAAACTTATTTGACTCCTACTATGTTAAAAATGAGCTTGAATACTGAATCAGTGTCTACAGAAAAAACGGCTTTTCAGAAAGAAAATACAGGTCAAAGTATGGATCTGAGATGAGGGGAGAAAAAGAGGAATTGAAACCTGGAGATGCTGAGCTTGAAGTTAATCAATATCTTTATGCTCAACCAAATTGGCCCCGCTTATCACACCAGGCTGGCCAAGTTGAACACAAACTCAAAATAAATATGACATAAGGCTACTCATTTCACCACCTCCACAAGGAGAACAAGAAGCTAAGGCAGGGTCTAACACCATGTACAGCCTTCCAGCTGGCCATTCAGATGAATAATTCTGTCCATCTGCACTAATGACCATTAGACGATACAAGAAAATTTAAAATCTGATTTCTATACTTATTTAGTGTGCTGCAGAAAGAAATCTAAACATTTTAGGACAATGAAATATTTGTATAGTTCTTACTGAAAATTATTTGGCTCTGTCAGAACTGCATAGCTGTGCTCATGACACTTGTGCATCTTTGCACTTGAAGTTACTTGTCTCTGTTATTTCAGTCATTCAGACAATTCATTGAACAGCATATTAAATTATTCTGCCAAAGAATTCACAGACATTTAGTATGTGCATTACTGTATGAACCTGTTGGATTCCTTTCCTGAAAAAAATGATTACTCAATGAAAAATTTGTGAGTCCTCTTTAAAGTAACAACACTACAGCAAATGAGAAGAAAAATAATTTTTAAAGTTGCAGTAATTGTTATTTAATGATGTATTTTGGAGGCATGTCTTGGGGCTTTTTTAAACTCAGGTGTTTTCTAATTTGTGATTGCCTCTAATGCATGCAAAATAGCATCAGAGTCATATTTTATTACATCTTTGCTTGTACGAGTTCCTGCAGATTAATGTTCCCGCTCTCCACTTTGTCTGGAGAACGACCAATGGGGCCTGTGAAGGAGGTGTTTGGTAACTGGAGCAGAGAGACTATATTAGCTCTACCTTTGCAGTCTAAAAATATCTCTGTTTTAGGATGGCTGGACAGAATTTGGCCCTTGGGATTTATAGCCTAGGCAGGTTAAGTGAGTGCCGTGCACATTAAATGCAGACTTTGAGGTAGGCCATCGTATCTGTCCTAAAATGATGTTACCCTACAGTCAGATTTTTGTTTGTTTTTAATACTCTGTAAATTTACTACAGGGACTTTGATGCATGTTTTTCAGCTTGAAAGCAAAACTGTCTTCCTTCATCCACCACTTTACAATTTTAATGCTTTTAGCAGGCAGCTCCAAGACACAGAAATGGGCTCAGAAAGCAGCACAGCTAACAAGAATATCTGGAGCTCTTTTAGGAAAGATTTAAAAGAAGACCAAGAGGCCAGAAGAGGACAGAAAATCTTTTAGCTGGGCATCTGTCAATCTTTGACTGAGCATATGGACAAAGCTCGACTGTGGCAGGTCGTTCTTCAAGGTGGTGTTTATGCATCTTCAGAGGAAGAGTTTGGTACCAAATCAGTGCCAGAGAGGTGCTGCTGGCCCTGGTGTGCATCCCTGGGGTGGGATTGCCTCTCTCTCCAACCAGCTCAGCTTTTTGCACCAGCTTTGAGCTAGCATAAAGCCTTTGATGAGTTACTTCTGGCTTACAGCATGATGGACGACAGAAGAGCCCTCTTGCAGGTCCAACAGAACTTTCTGCTGCCTGCAGTCATTCTGTTTTTTGCTTGTTTGATTGTCTTGAAATTTTTAACTGTGTTTTTGATCTGAGCCCAAGAATTGAAACCATCACTGGGAATGTGCTGCTAGAGAGAACTACGAAGCAAAATGCAACCACAACACTTTAAATGTTGATTTAAGGGATGTCTAGACCTCATGCTGGCTTTCTGCACCAAGATGAATTTCTCATAGAGAATACCCCTCCTCCACTTTCCAGATTTTATATTAAAAGTCAGTTCCCTATAATTTCTCTTAACTCCAGTCCTTCTGTATAAAGTGGAATAATAGGGCTTCTGCTTTCTCATTTTCATTTGCAGTTTGGAAAGGGCTTGTATTTAATGGAAGTGGAGGGAACACTGAAGAGGTAGCATGAACACGTGTAGGGCTTTTGAGTTATTAGGTTAATTAAAGAAAGCCACAAAATGGTAGCAGTGTAAAAGACCAAAGTTAGAGCATCCATGCATATTCCATGGCATTGCTGTTGACTCTGAAGAAAAATGTTCTTACTCTTGAAGGTCTTGGCTTGTACTCCTGTGGGCTGATGCCAGCAAGTATTTCTAGAACTTCTGCTTTTATTAGATTCACATAGTAGGTGTTTTAATCTTGCTTTTATCTTTGGAATTTTGTCTCTTCCCTCACAGCTGTGGTGACTTGTTTATTCTGGTGTTAATAACTAGATCTGCAGTTAGTGTGTCTAACAGCATAATAATCCACATACACCAGACACACAGAGGTAGATTCAGCTCAGAATATTCATTTGTGTTGGAGGATGGAGAAGAGTTATCAGCCAGGAAGGGGTTGAAATGCTTTCCAGGATCAGAATTCAAGTGATCTGTACAGTGGCAGAAAAATGTCCAAGAGTAATATTTTCTCAGTGGAAATTCCCATTTTAAGGGGGAAAAAAAAAAGACAAAGTAATGTTTCTGCTGTTTATTCTGGCAACAAAAGCTGCTCAAGCATTATAGACTATAATACCCAGTAGTAATTCCAAATAAATCATTTGAGACTACAGTCTTTTAGGTTGGTTATTTTTTCCTTCCTTTATAGTAGACATCACAGCTAGGACAGGGTATGTCTTTTGCCTGGAGCTGCTCATTAACACAGAAGAAAACAGTGAGCCAGAAGAGTTTATTATCTAAATAGACAGGACATAGTGAAAGTAGAGAAGTTACTAGCCACACTCTTGTGATGGGAATGAAGGAGTATTTAGAGAAATTATTTGTTCAAGGCAGTAATAACAGTGATGCAGAAAACCCCCAGCCCACCATAGCCCCGATCCAGTACTTCAAATGAAAACTTTTGTTTTCATTTGTTTATTCTTAATTTTAAAGGATTTGATGGTTTTAATCTTTTTTTTTTCTCTCCATATTTACTGTTGGAGGACATCTAAATTGTCACAGAGAAATGCCTCATGTCTGATGTGCAAGCCATGATCAGTAGGATGGGCTTGGAGATGTAGGCAGTAGTCAATTCCCAAAAAAAACCCCACCTGTACCCGAGTCCTGGATCACCCTTGAAGCCTTTTGCCATGCACAGCAATGTACTTTATGCATTCCCATGCCCAGAATGGGGGTGGCCACAGCCTGATGAACAAGGAAAGTAACATGTGCATGTGGGCTCAAAACTTTGAAATGTCAGAATGGTTCCAAAGCCTCTTTTCAGTTTCTTAAAACTCCCTACCGACAAAATATGTCTGCATATAGGAAAGTGAAAGGATTTCCACTTGTTTAAACTTATTGTATAAACTTCACTCCATCTCCTAAAACCAGAAGGAGTTGCAGGGAGATCTGCCTTCCCATTGGGTCTGACATGAGGACGACTTTGCCACTGTCAGAGGGCAGAATAAAAATGGATCCACTGGACATTCTCAATGGTAAAAATCCTCCTGGCAACAAAGAGAGAGCAGTAACCTTGTGTCTTGCATCTTATTGTGTAGATTAATGTGGTATAAAAGGGCCATGAGCATTGTGCTAGCTCTCTGCACATGGCAGGATTTCACTCAGCAGCTTGAGAAGGTCAATTAAGTATTAAATTGCACCCTGGATAACAGGGTAAGATCACTAGGTGCCATGTAACATTTTTTACATATCATGAGCTGTGCACAAGGGCATATCTAAATAAAATGCATAGGAAATAGCATCACACAAATATGATCTACATTTTTTCTTGATCAAAGAGGCTGAGGAAAAAAATAATTAAAAAGTAAAAGCCTTATGCAATGAGATTTAAAAGAAAACTTTGGAGGCTGATAAGACGCATCTGGCACAACTTCAAAGTCCATCAAAGTACATATAATCAATGTTTGTCAATAGCAGTTTTGCATCCTTTAATTTATCTTTCATGGATATAAAGCATGATGTTATTAGGATCCAGTCCATACCTTAATTCTGTTTGAGATTTGATGAATCAGGGCTCTATTAAAATTCAGTGCAAATCAGCTTACTCAAGGACACATTACATAAAGTCATGTGTTATCTAACTCCTTTTATCTTGCTGTCTTTCTAACTAGTTAAAGAATCTGGAATTTCATAAACTTGTATTTGTGGCTGGCCACCAATATACTGACTCAAACACATATTGCTTGTAGGTACCTGCTTAAGGTGTGCACATGTGGCATGGTCAGGATACCAAAATTCTTTGTGTATTTTTGGTGTATGAAATCTCCTTTAGGAATGTTTGTTCTCCAGAGTAAGGAATCATCAGAAACAAAGTTCTCTGGCATTTCAGTACCTGTCACTGTAATCACAACTGTGTTTTTCAACACAGAATCACATTCAGGATGGGAAATTTTGAAGCCCTTGAGATTTCACCATTTTCTTCCTTGTATTTCAACATGTGGATGCTATTTCTATCACTTTCTTCCTTTTCAGGTTCTGAACTGTCTTGGAGAAAGAATGGTCACTTCATTGTTTTTGTAACATGCAGCACAAACAATATCTGATCAGCAAAAGTTTGTCAGCATTTCCGCAACAGAGGGTTGTTTATTCTTGCAGTAATTCTCTGATTTCCTGAGTTGCTACCCTTGTTACAAATGCTTCAGCCTCAGGAGAATAAAGGTTACTCAAGAATTTAGATTTTTTTTAAATTAAAAAAAATAAATCCTGGTTCTCACATTAGTGGAAAAAAGCTTGGGAACATGAACTCTGATTCATATCTGAAATTTAGAAAATAAACACTTTGATGCTTTTAAAAATAATATATTATGTAACAAGATCTCACTGGTTTTCAGGTGAGAGAGAAATAAGTATGATTCATACTTTTTTTCCAATTTAAAATAGTAGTTGAAAGATAATTCTAATACAAGGTAAATGCTTGTTTTTATTGTTAACTTATACTGTTCTCATCCTTGTTACTTACTGATTTGAAACATTTTGGCACTGGTCAATGCAGTGATTATCTGGACAGGATGCATTTATTTGATCAGGGCAATCTGTTGAACATTAAACAATATTTGAAGCACAGTTAATTATTTGCACTGAATTAGCTTGGCCTCAAAAGACTGTGTCTTGTCTGAAAAATCATAGGCAAGAAGAAAAAGCTAATTTCTAGAAAAAAACAAGGATGGTTGACAGTGCTTTGACACTTCAGGTTCTACCTCTGCTTATTCTCCTAGGGAACACATGTCTGGGCGTGAGTATGTTTTTATTCTCCCTTTCTTTCCATGTGCCAGCTCTGCTGTATCTGCATTTCAGGCCACTGAGGAGACCAAATTAATGCAACATAAGAGGGAAGCCCCAAGGGTTTCTTTGAAGCAGACATCTACAGTGTCAAGGAATGGCTCTCCTGGGTACACTGAGAGGCCACACCACTCCTGGTGGACTGTGGTGGGGACAGTGGTCCCTCTCCTGGCCCTGGGCACTAAGAAATACCCCAAAACCCTGGGCTGCAGCATGGGCAACTCATCTTAAAATCACAGAATGTTTTGGGTTAGAAGGCACCTTAAAGATCACCTTGTACCAACCCAATTGCCGTGGACAGGGGCATCTTCCACCAGACCAGGTTACTCAGAGCTCCATCCAGCCTGGCCTTGGGTATTTCCATGGATGGGGCATCCACCACCTTCCTGGGCAGCCTGTGCCACTGACTCACCTCCCTTACCATAAAAACTTCCTTCCTTATTTCCGTTCTTCATTCTGATGGGACTAAATGTCTGATTAAACAGGTCAGGTAGGCCCTGCCTTGGCAGTTTTGCAAACTCTTCTGTAAAAGGTAGAAATTCCCCCAGCCATATGTTTTGAATGACTGAATTATCGTTGTTGCTAACGTGGGAGGAAGGTTAATGGCAAAGTATTCAACACAGCTAGGGGTGACCAGAGCTCTGCTCTTGCAGAGCTTGATATACTTTCCTTCATCTCCTCTTTAAAGACTGGAAGAATGACTCGTAATCAAAGGAAAGTTAAAAGTCAGTTTTAAAAAAAATTCTTTTGTTCTTCCAAGCAATCAAGTAGATTTTCTCATGAAGGAATCTGAGGTTCTTTAAGACATCTGCTTTCTTAGTGACTTTTCCTATGTGTGCAAGTTCATATCTACTGAAATACATTGCAAAAATTTAGATGTTGACGTGTTTAAATTTAATTATTTGGGAAAAATATATAGTGAGGGTGTTTAATGGGGCATAGATTTTTTTTTAAGAAGTCTGGGATTTGGGATCAGTGATTTTCACAACTCAGTAGAGTAATTAATAATTAGTGTATCACCAGGACCATGCCACACTTGGTTCAGTATGCATGTAGCATCTTACTGAGGGACCACCTCTAGGGTCTTAAGTGCCAGTTTTACACACTTTGTGGGACCCCCATCTAATACAAATAAGCTCGTCATGAATTTGGCAGTATTAATTCATGCTCAGTTAGGAAGATGTGGGGCCAGTCTTGGACAACATGAAGTTTTGCCCAGATTTTTTCTAACGAGTCCTAAGCGTTAGACTGATTCAATGCTTTGACAGTCCTAATCTGACTTTGCTTTAAAAATTGCTATGGCAAATGTAGAGTATATCTTCCCCTGCCCTGAAAATTCATTAACATTGCTAAAATGCAAAAGCAATTCTGCTGTCACTGAAAAGCAGCACGACAGAATATTCAGCAGGCTAGTTTTTAATAAAACATGCTTTTTCTTCATAATTAATATAACAAGGTTTTCTGGCTTAGCACTTGGCATGGATCCCAGAAAAAAAAAAAAAAAGAGGGAATGAGTTGCCATGATGTGACCATTGCATGACAAACAAGTTATGAGAGGATATTTTTGTCTTAATGATTTGTCCTGAAGAAAAAGTTGCACTGAAATATTTTGAATGAAAAGAAAATAGATGCTGCACTTTGCTGAAACCACAGAAAACACCCTTAAATTCCTATTTTCATCCTTTTCTAGAACTAACAAATATTTTTATTTGAATCTGGTTTCAGAAGTAATA
The DNA here is from genome assembly GCF_036417665.1 of Passer domesticus. NCBI lineage: Eukaryota > Metazoa > Chordata > Aves > Passeriformes > Passeridae > Passer > Passer domesticus. The sequence goes on from NC_087481.1 coordinate 50,366,307, forward strand.
AGATGATTAACAAATATTATTGGTGAATATAACAGAAGTGAAACATGGGTTTAAGCAATAGTTTATGCTGAGTCTGTCACAATAGAACAAGAAAATACTTGGGCATTCATGGATCTGGCAGGTTTGGAGCAGAATCCTAAGACAAAAATTTTCATTCAGTTCTTTCATACTAGCTGATAAGAAACTGATTCCATCTGCATGAATCCAAACTATTTCCATAAAAGGCATAAAGCTGCATGGTGAGCACTGAATTTGGTCCTTTAGCATATGTGATGCAACTGCACCAAAGATTGTCTTCAGACATGTCAGGTCTTCTTGGGCTGGGGTTTTTTACCCCTGTTTTTCATTTCACTTCTGCTCAGCAAGATACTGTAGTAGAAATCTGCCTGCCATCAAGGTATTGTATTGTTAAGTATTCCTTAATCAGTCAAAGAGAAAGCCAAAGAATTCTGCTGCAACTGAGCTGTGTATCCTCAGTTATCCAGACTTGCATTGAAGCATTAATTCCAAAAATCTGGAATGAACTCAGCTTTAAATGACATGCTTAAATGTTGTGCTGAGTTGGGCTAGAGAAATCTGGAACAGAACAACAGGAAATTGTATCCCACAACACTCCAGTGACAGCTCTTTCTGTACACCACCCTGCAGCTCCCACTTAACAGTGCTCTAAAGTGATTCAGCACATGTTTGCAGGAAAAAAACTTTTTGAATCTACAGGTGTTCAGATCAGGCCTTTTCCTTGTATCAGATATCCCTACAAACTATCATCCCTGGCAGTGGGGAGGAAGACTTGCATGACTCAGAGTAGCAGAGGTGGCTCTTCACTGAATATTTTGGAACTTCAAAAAATTGATGCCCACTTAGTTGTGATGGAAAGTGTTTTGAAATCATGAGCTTTGCCCAATCCAATAACCAAGTGCACTTAGTAGTGTAAAGGGAAGGATAAAAGTATCACATTAAGATCAAACAATTGTAAAAAAGAAACCCTTATCATAAGGGTCTGTGGAGAGCTCTTGGCCCACAGAAAGCAGGATGCTGTTGCCAGCAGTGCAGGTCTTTCGTTGCCTCAGGCACTTGGAGACCAACATTTTAGGGTGTTCCAAACTCAACTCTGTCTGACATCTTTTTCTAACCCCCAGTGGATCCATTCCTGTGGTAAACTCCCACTGCTGCTTCCCTCAGCCTCACTGCACCACGCACACAGGGCTTCACGCTCCGCTGTGCTGATCTCTGTGAAGAGAAGGGAATGCTGCCAAGCCCTCCTGGATTTGGGGCCCATCAGGTGTAATGCCCTTCTGCAGTGCTCGCCTAAATTTGCCTGATGCAGCAGGAAAGCAACAAAGCCCTGGGAGCGCCCCCAGCTAATTTTGCACCGTGCTCTCAGAGAGGGAAGCGCTCCTCGCTGACCCCCCAAGGCAATCAGCTTATGCCCTGCAGCGTGCAGGTTGATATCCCGTGTAACTAAAGGGACTTAATGACTTTGCATAAGCTTTAAGTCTAGCAGTATAACCTGCATTCCCAGTACCGGCTGCAGGAGTGTTTGATAGCACAGGCACTCATGTCAGTGTGACTAGCTGGCTCCTGCAGCCCCTGAAATACATTTTGTAGCTTCCCTGTGCTGTGGTATCCGAGGCTGACCCCATTTTCACCTGGGAGCATGAGTGCACTTCAATCACCAGTGAGCTTTGAAAACATCCAGCTGCTACCAGGCCACCACTTACAGAGCAAAGATTAATTTGGAAACTTTGATATCCTGGAAAATAGGAGCAGGTAACTTCTGAGCAGAGGACCAAGCTGGTTTCAGCAGCGCCTCTGAAGGACCTTGCCTTTTTTTTTTTTGGTTCCCTGTGGGTTTTGTATCAGGAGCTACCATGGGAAAGGTTCACCACTAAATAATCAGCAAAATAAAGATTTTAAGTGTGAACTTCTCTGGGACTGATTGATAAGGAACACACCATTTACTCTGATGCACAAATTGCAGTTCCGTGTGGAGGCTGGAGATGTCTTGTTAGCAGAGAAGTGAAGAACTCAGAGGTTTTGGTGGAATCCTTTCAGAGAATGGTTTCCCAGGCTAAAAACACAACATGTGTTGCATGTGTGCTCCAGATGATAATATGCCCTGCTTTCATTATCCTGCAACCATGGCCTTGGCTGAGAAACACAATGTCATTGCTGGAAAAGCCACTTTCCCTTGAAGTTCAAAGACTGTCACTACCCAAGATGGTTGCAGGCAAAAATCTGGCCAATTGTAAGAGCATCAGAACTGTCGATTCCCTCCTCCTTTGGCAAGCAGCCCAGACAAAGGTTCCTACTGAGAGCTGTCAGCAGGATCAAGGGGTTCACGACGAGAAGGCAGTAGCTGAGTCTGCCCTCGTGGCTCCTTCATGGCTTGTGTCACTTGTGGATGGAAGTTGATCAAATATCCATCTTCATTCTCCACCTCAACCCCATCCCACCTCCTTCTTGGCTGCAAAGCTGTGACTGCACAGATGAACAAATGAAAGCACAATTTTTTTTTTTTCTGCCACAGAGGCCACTTTGTGACAAGTTGCAGGAGAATTTGCAGGACTTAATGCAATTGAGTGAATAAGCCAATTCCTACCAATGCAGTTTGATACTGGAATTCCTGAAGTGCTTTGTTGCAGTGTCTGTGTATGTATAGAGCTAATTTTGGTCTGTCTTGCTACTCTGTCATGCAAGCCTGAGTGATTGCACTGTTTTCTCTGGAAGTCTGTTTTGCACACATGTAAATTCACAGCATAGCCCTGGGTTATCACCTTTTTGCTCTCCTTCTCCACCTGATTTTTTGTTGTAGTGATTCATTTTTATTGTAATAAGAGGTGGCAATGTACCCAAGACACAATAAACAGTTCAATTGCAGAATGGTCTTGGCAGCTGTAAATAATTTCCCCTGAATTTGGGGCCAAATCTTCCTGGGTTTATTCAGAAAGAATTGCTAGAGATTAACTGGACATTTTTGTGTGAGAAAGAGTCATAGGATTCCATCCTGAGATAAAGAAAGCTCATGGTTCTGCCATTCCCGTTTGAAGTCCATTATATTTCATTAGTCTCTCTTTCTTAAGGAGTTGAAATGGAAAAACTGCATGTATCATATATGTGCAATGTAATAAGTACAAACTCTATTTAGCAAAATTATGAAGGTTCTTTGGAGGAATGAACTTTTAGTAAAGTGCTAATAATTACAGTGACAAAATACAAGAAAAGTCAGGTGAAATTAGGATATTTTGAATTTCACATTTTTTTCTAGGACACCTATAATTGTAGTTGGCTCCATAGTCAGCAGTGCAATGTACCCATGTAAAATGTCCCTCCTAGCTTTTTTCTTTTTACTCTTTGGGAGTTTTCTTGGTTTTTTGTTTGTTTGTTTGTTTGTTTTGTTGGGGTTTCTTTTTGGTAGGGTTTCTTTTTTATGAGCATGATGTAGTAAAATTTAAAATTGCTTTCTGCAAATTCTTCCAGCTCTGTCCCTCATCACTGCAGAACTCCTATGAACAGAATCCAGTGATTTTATTCCCTCTTGAGAGAACACACAAAGTATCGGTGTCGAGCTGCAGCAAGGAGACCGCTTGGTGAAACCAGCCCACGGTCTAATTTCTTCCCCCCCATGCCCCCCTTCCTTTTGTTCAAATCCTGCTCCTCCTTGGGCTCAGTGTTGCACCTCGTCGGAAGGACAAGATCCTCCTCTGCTGGCCACGAGCAATACGGCACTGCAGGCAGGAGGGGAGGCCCTGCCTTCTCTGGCCCTGAATGCCTCCCTCCTGCAGCCCCCTCCGGGACCCCCACCCTGTGCACCCCTCCTGACAGCCTTCTTCTGCATCCCCATCCTGCATCCCCCATCCTGCATCCCCCATCCTGCATCCCACGTCCTCTCCTGGAGGGGATGAAGGGGAGCTCCAGCACCAGGGGTGAAGGAGTGAGCTCTTCCTCCTCCTCTGCTGCACATCACCATGGCAAGCTTCAGGCCATGAGTCAAAAAAGATAAAATTTGGCCCTCTCCTGGCTAGCAGGGGTGAAATTGCTTCAAAACCAGTGTGGGCTGGTGAGTGGTCCAGGGGACCCCAGGACAGAGGAGAAAACTCTCTGTGCTGAGAAGTCAGCTCTGCCAGATGTTTTGTCCCCTGTGGCTCTGCTGCTGCAGCTTGTGACAGGCACACAAGGAGGGAGAGCTGCAGCACAAAAGGAGGTGCAGGAGCCTCACAGTAAAGATTGTGTTTAACTCCTGGACTCTATGCTGGGTGTTCTAGAAGCCTTTGTTCCCAGTAATATTTATACTGTGGCAGCAGACAAAGGCTTTCATTCAAAATCAGGAATCAAAATCTGAGACTCAGTTACCAGCCACCAAGCCATTGCCTGCTCTGAAGGATGATACTATAAACCTGCACATTGTTGAGGGCACCACGTTATTGCAAGAAAGAGTTTAGGGTACCTGCCTTTCTGTGGTCAGCTCTACCCATGTTTGGACAGAGCAGCAGGTGAATAACTTGGGAAAGAAAGTAGTGTAGCACAATGCTGCATTTCTCATCTTTCCTATTTCCTTGGGGTAAGAGCATTGTGAGACTGTCATCTCCACCCTACAGCTGGGGAAACTGAGGCACAGAGCAGTCTGGTGCACCTCACTCAGCCTGGGCTGAAACCCTCCAGCATTCCCTAGAGTGCCAAGGGCTGCCCCCCATGCAGGGGCAAACTCACTAAGTCAAACCTTTCAGAGCCAAACCCTTTCCAACCCCATAAGGCAAACACCACAGCAGGGCAGCACAGAGAGCTGGAGAGTGAGATGAAATGTTTCTTGCATCATCCTGCTCCCAGTGCTGCTTCCTTGTTCTTTGTTTCATCTGTTCCTCCAAAAGAGAGGAGTACACTTGCAGGGTTTGTTCTGGTCTGTGTTTATGGATGAATGCTATCACTAATTGTAAATGGAGCAATTAGACCTTTGCTTTATGTGGTCTCCATCGGGTCTGGCAAAGGATCTGACGAATGCTGTACCTGCACTCAAGAAACATATACACCAAGGACAGAGCTTTTACAGCCTTCTCATTTACCATCATCTCCACACTCATTCAGGAGGGGCAATTGTGTGAGGATGTGTGTCCTTCCAGCTGCAAAGGATTTAGTTCTGTATGTGTGTGCCTCACTCAAATGCACCTGGGGAGGGCCTCTGCTGAGTGGTTCAGGGGACATTGCTCTCATTAAAGTCAGTGGGGAAGGGGAGAACTGGAGTTTCTATTCTTCCTGGCTCAAACACAAGAGGGATGCAAAGGTGCCTGAAGCAAAAGCTCATTTATATATTCCAAAAAATATTCACAAATGTGAATTCTGAGCTTTTTATTTTGTCCTGTTTCTTATTCATTGCTTCTGATTCATTTGTTCTTAGTCTCAACCAGCATTATCTGAGAATGTCTTTCTTCTATATATAATGTGTGACTAAACAGGGCATATATTTATAGTTAATTGTATCTCTAGCAATGCATAGGTGCACATAATAATTGCATGTATGCTGTCTTTACGGTGTGTGTTAAATTGTTTGGAAATACATTTTACTCTCTAAAATTATGCGAGGGATGAAGAATAGCAGCTTCAAATCTCCTGCACACCCACTTTTAGCATGTGTATCCTCACTGCAGGTGGGTAATCCTGTCCTCAGCTGGGATTTAGAGCAAGAGGGAAAGCAAACAGAAATTGTCACACTGGGGATGTGTCCTGGTGTAGAGTCAGTGCATTTCCTTTCAGACAAACCTCACTCACGCTCTTCAAAGGCTAAGAGCTGTTTTCCTTCTTCTGTTCTCTTTTGTTGCTTGCCCTTGATTGTGAGCCAAACAGGAAAGGCTGGAGCCCCACTTTGGAGGTGGGACACATGGCATTTCCTCCTGGAGGGTGCCAGAAATATTCCCCTGCATCCAAAGATTGTTAACAGCCTTCCAGCTCAGGGCTCCACTGGGTTCAGCAGATGTAAGGTCCTGGGCCCTACTCACTGCCCAACATCCACTCTGCCATGCCCAGGCATGTCCCAGCCTCCAGCTTTGGCAGCCAGCTGGAGCATGGCCTCTGTCAGCATCTCAGAGAAGCTGGACAAATAGCCAGCGTGCCATCACTCATAAGCAAAGAGACAACTTTACTCATTCAGGTCAGGTTTGCCTCAAATCAGATCAGCCCAGCAGTTTAGGCTGTATGCTCAGAAAAGCCAGACCTCTCCCATGCGTTGTTGACATTTTGTTACCTTTTGCAAAGAGCTGTAAAAATCTAGGTCAGTTAGCTCCAAAGTTGGAGGGGGAAACAGCCTTATCTGGATGTCTAGCACTAGGGACAAACAGAACTTTGTACTGTAAGCAAACCTCTGTTCTGGCTTTCGTTTTATCCAAAAAAATGACTCTCTGACCTTTATTATCTCATGCAGGCTTCCCATTTTTCCTTCTGGGCAAACTCGATGGAAGGTAAGTGGTTTCAGTTTCTTCATTTCAACTTCTGCCTGCCACAAAACTGAGAGGCTGGCAACCTGGTTCAAGACCCTTTACTAGTGCCCAGTGATGAATTATGTTAACTTCATGGAGGGCCTTGCTGTGCTTAAAATGTGGTCTGTGATCAAGTAGAAAGTCTGTTTGATTTTGGACAAGTAATATGGTGAATGCTTTCAGGCCTCCACATGTGCTGTGTCAGTGCAGGAGACAATGCTGCATCACGTCCCAGCCAGGAGTGTGTCTGACACACTGCAGCCAAAACCAGAGGTACAGCAGCAGCACCAACGTGCAGCTGATCACAGGACTGTCCTGGACCACACCTGCGACTCCCAATTCTGTCCCAAAACAGGACTTTTCTCTCACTCTGCCTTCATGTGCTTTGGGGAGCTGTGGGTGACACAGTGGCTCATGGTCTGGAGGAGAGGTGACGGTGCTGGGCTGCAAACCTCACAGAAGGATAAGCAAAGAGCATAGCTGGGGATCAAAACTGGAGGCCAAATAAATGAAGGCTGACTTTCCCTTGCAGCATGCAACTAACTGTGGAACTTATCTCTGCAAGGCTTTGTCCCAAGTGCTAGAAGATTCAGAAACAAGCCCATGCAAGTAAAAATCGTTAAAGGCTGTGTCGCATTAAGATGTTGATAAGGGAAAAGCTGTGATGGATAATGTGTGAGGATGTGTAGGATGTGTGAGGATTTGTCTATCCTTTCACAGCCTACATGGTACATGTAGAAGATTATGTTTTTATTGATAAGTTTAGTATTTTGCAGGTAAGCCCTGCTCTTTCTTCTCTTGATTTCAATGGCTGAGTTTATAATGCATATCTAATGAAATATTACAATAATTTTGCTGATTTTCCTGCAAAAAATATGTTGGATTTTAGTATGCACTCATTATTCATCTGCATTCCGTTCCATTCCAGTGGTATGTGGACTTTCAGGTCAAACCAGAAATCTTGTCACCCATACAGCAGCGCCCTAATCAATGTTGCTGCTCTAATCACATGTATGTAGAAAACAAATTTCCAAATAATTATTAGTCTGAGCTCATTATTTGGGTTCTGCAAATATTTGGCCACAGTCTTGCACTTGATTCAGGGTTTACACAGCCTTGTGCAAACTGTTGATCTGCCTTTTGATGGTGGCTTATCCCTTTAACAATTTCTTAACTCATTCCCTGCCTTATGTTGCATGGTCCTTACATCTGTCCCCCCACTGTTCCTACAATCTCCTACTCCCCATCCCCCTTAAAGCCTCCACTCCTTCAGCCATCATGAATCTCCTTCACCCTGCATCCATCCCTCTGAGGAAAAAAGTGCTGCAAAACTGCTTTTAAGTAACAGCCACAAAACTATTTGAAAGGCTTTCTGGCTTTGTTGTTAGCTGGTCTCCCTTCTTTCTGAAGCTGCAGCTACTCCCAGCCACAGCCTGCTTGGAAGGGAGGAAATACTGTGAGGTCTCGTCTCTGCAGAAGTAAATGGGGAATATCTCATTATTTAAAATGCAGTCAGGATTTCAGCCTCATAAAAATAACACTGCAATAATCTCAGAGCTGGGGACAAAAAGTGTTTAAGGGGGTGGTAGGAAAATTCATCCTGCTTAAATTAGGCCAGATTTCAGTCAGTCTCCAGAGGTTCAGAGAGCTTGAATAAATGCTGGGTACTTTCTGGCCCTCTTGATGTGTGTTGGCAATAGGCTTTAACTCTGCACATCACTCATCTTGACAACTGCAGTCCAACAAAGTTACCTCGCAATTCAGGTCACCCGATGGCATCCTAATGCATCACTTTCCCACTTGGAACATTAGTCATCACTTGATCCAGGGAAGGTTTTGAAAACAGTGTGACTGTCGGCATTGGGGTATCTGTTCTCTCCATAACAGAGAGCCCGTGTCAGCTAATGAACAAGGGGATATTGATCAGAAATCCATTGCTTGATTGACAGCTCTTGGCAATGTGAAAAACTGCAGATGAAAGCTTGCACAGTTTAAAAGATCACCCAGACCTCAAAGCTGATTTGAAGCTTTAAAAGTCAATCTCTGTCTATCAATTATGGGGGGATTTTTTGTACTACACAGAGGAAAGTTATTCTTTGAAAATTTGCATGCAGGATGTCTAATTTAATTTCATGTAATAGTCACATTTCAGTGACAAATGTCAGATCACTGCTTTTTTAAGCATGTTAAGGTTTTCCAGCACTTACAAAGAATGAACACTCTGATTTAGTAATATGTTTAAATCAACCAGTGTATCAGACTTTGTGCTTTAATTATGTGCTCAGATAAAAAAAGTGTTGTTTTTGCTTTACTAAACCTGTGGCTTCTTATGAATAATTAAAAAATTTGGAATGGGAGCACTTCTTAAATAAGACATGTGGAAGCCAAATAGTTATTTAATGTCAAAACAGTAATAAATAAGAAGACATCTCTTAGTTTGATATCATATGCCCCAGTGAGGTTTTTCTGGTCTTTGTTTTTTACTGCTTCATGCAGCTGGAGATGACATGGAACAGCTGGGAGATGGGAAACATCACTCATGTGACCTGTAGGAGCTATGTCTGTTTCTCAGTTTCATGAAGAGGGATAGAAATGGGGAAAGCAGGGACACTGGTAATTTCTTACATCACCTTGGCTGGTCTCCCAGCCAGAAACCTCAGCCTCCCGACTTCCACATCCACATGGGGGACAGGGTACCCAAAAGGCTTTGCTGATGTCTTCTGAGCCCTTTCCACACACACCCTGAACTCTGTGCCTTGGCCATTAAATTTCTTGAAATGGTAAGTGCCAGCCCTTGAGGGGGTTGCTCAGGGTTGCCTGCTTTACCTCAGCCCTGGCTACCTGAAGCTGCCCTTATCAATGCTGCTGGGTGGCAAACTCAGCAGGTGTGCTATAGCCTCTCCCAAAACTGCCCCATCAGTGCACATGGGGGATTGTGCCCCCAAACCTCTGAGAGCCACAAGAAGCACGTCTTGCAAAACTTGAATTACATCTTGGCCATCTTGTTTACAGAACAGCTGAACTTAAAAATGGTTCATAACATATCAAGTAATTACATAAGTGCTCTTAATAAATGATTAATCTGTTGCTGAGAAATCATGCCAAACAAAAATCAAGTGACAGTAGCATAATTTCCAGTTGGCTTAAAAACCAGGGTAGATGATTCTACAATGGCTTAGCTATTTGTCCTCATTCAGGGCACTAATTTTTCCTCTGTTGACTCAGGAGAGTCCTCTGTAAAGCATGCTGGCATGTTTGCAGTCCGCCTTTAGCAACCATCGCTCCCCTGTTCATCCTTCATAACTTTAAGCAGGTATATTTTTCCATAAAAAAAAGGATACCCCATCCTTCAGACAGCATCTGTGGAATAAAAGCCAGCATGCCCCTCTAAGATTCTGAAAATAAACAGGGGATACAAAATCAGACTACTTCAGACAGTTCCCTCAACCTCAAGTCATTTGCAAAATCTCCTCTCCAACAAAGTGAACTTGGAGGCTGCATTTCAGGCAAAACTTCTTTTTTGTTTTTCTTCCTTAACTACATCACATTAATTTTAATTTTTTTCAGTGTAGACAATGTCCTTATCTTTCAGCGAGATCCTTCTGTTCCTCAGCAAGGCGTACACTTCTGCAACACTTGCACATAGTAGAGACTCAGCTCCTGTGGAAATAATGAGCTGAGGAAAAGGAGTCTTGACTTGACATAGCAATAAATGAGGTGAAACTTTCCTCTTCTTTTTTTTTTTTTTTTTTTTTTTTTTTTTTTTTTTTTTTTTGGTGAGAAACGAGAGTTGGCATGTAGGAAAAAAAAGGAAGAAAAAAAGAAGGTTCTATTTTAATATGAAATATAAAACACCCATTGTACAAACGTGGAATTTCTTTCTTTTTTTCAGAAGCAAAGAAAGAATAAAGATAAAGGCTGCAAGTGAATGAATGAGGAGAGAAAACTAAGATAATGCAGTCGATAATCAGTTCAAGGCAGAGCATTATCCATGGGGCCATCGGTCCGGCCCTAGGGGAGAGCTTTTTAAAATATCTCTGTACGCAGCTTAGCTTTGCTCATTACCATAGCTAGTCTTTGAAACACTGGAGTGGCTTCCCCTGGCGTGAGCTGTACCTGTGCAAGGAGCCTCCAGTCCCCTTTAACCAAACACGCCCTGCGTGGCTGGCAGAGCCCCGCTGCCCACAGGCTCCATGAGGGCTGCGGCTCCCGTAGGCCGCGAGCGGGCACAGGCAGGGATGGGCTGCCCAGAACGTGTCTGCAGTGCCAGGCGTTGCTGCTCGAAGGCTGCTTTGTGGGTGAGAAGCCACAGAGTCGTGCAGGTGGATGGCTCTGTTCCCCTGGTCGCTCTCGGGATGGGACTCTGTGTCCCCGCACACAGCAGGGCCCCTGTGCTGGGGAGGGCCCTGCCTCATTCTGCAGCAGCAGTGGTGATGCTCAACAAAGCAGCTGGACAAAGAAAATCCCTTCTCCTTATATGAACCCTAATCTCTTTTTGCACTGCTACAGCCTCATCACCTACCCTGGTTGTGGTACCACACTCCTTATGCCTTTGCCTGGAGAGCCCTGGCCTGCATCCCCTCTGGGGCATCCTGGCTGTCACCAGAGGAGCCAGCTGGGCAGCCAGAGCCTCTGTGGCCTCCAGGAGCATCGTCGAGGGCAACACTGGGGCCAGCTGTGCTCAGGGTGGCCATGCTGAGCACTGGGTGAACTCTGCCTATGCCAAGGAAGAGGCGAACAGCATCTTTGGTTCTCAAGATGGTCTCTAAACCCACTGACATCCCAAATCAGCTTGAAAGGAAAAAGTACTGTCCATCTCAGAAATAACTTCTTTAACAACTTGTCTCCTTCCAGTTTTAATTCCTTTGTTGTTTCACTCTTTTCTCACTCCTCGCTGCAGATGAGACTGATGACTATGAGAACTACTATTATACAGAAGCAAAACAGGATACCAGCCTCCTGCAGGAGCTCTCAGAAGAATTTAGCTGGATGGAGACATCTTTACGTGACATCTTCTACATGGAAGGTACCTGTCAGGGGTGGGCAGGAAGGCAAGGAAGGGGTAAAATCCCAGCCTTGTGCTTGAAGCATGAATGTGGCAGGCCTGGCTGCCAGCCTGCTCTCGAAATGCCTGCATCAAAGGGATGAGTTAGGAGAATCGTTTGCAGTGTTCTTCTTTGTATTTCTCTTGTAAGATTCCTGTGTTTTATCTCCAGGTTTCACAGGATGGATTCTGATCATGCAGAACATTTCTGATTGCTACTACAAAAAAGCACAGGCTTATTTGTCTATAGACACTGTAAGATGTAATTGCTGTTTTCATGGGATATATGTTCTGTATTTATGCTAGGAACCAAATGTAGAGCAGGTTTCTTTTTTTTTTCTTTTTCTTTTTTATCAGTTGCAGGGGTTTTATTTCCTTTTCATTTTTTGTTTTGCCAAACTTCAGGAGAACAGGAAAGGATCCTAGAGATTGCTCAGGGGACTCAGAAGGAGAGGCAGGGAAGTTGCCTGTAACACTCTCCAAGTTATCCCCTGGTGCAAAGCAGCAGAGCTGACTTTGGGCTGTCTCTAATACCAATTGCTCCTGGCAGCCTGGACTGCAGTGGAGATGTTGAGCACAGTGTAAGGAGCAGCACAGAAGTGACTTTCAGCAGGTGCCAGCTCCCTTTAAGCAAGAGCCACCAAGGGGTATGGTAGAGTCTAATGGTGGTGGATGGCTTTTCCAGGGGAGATTTAATTCTATGTTCCAAACAGGACATTGCCAAATCCACATCACTCCAGACTCGGCATGAAGGGAGACAGCCAGAGGCAATGCCACAGAGACAAATCTATCTCTGATCAAAGGAAGGGACTTGCCCCATTACAACTCTGTAATAGGGCAAAGGGAGTAGAGGATCTCCAGACCCAAAGCTATGAGCCACTGCAGCTTGGAATAAATTCTGCAGCAACTCATACCACTCCTGTGGGTGCTGAGCTGATGCACAGGCATAGCACTTGTTACACAGGATGCTGTACCCAGAAAGACAGACTCCTGCAACCACAAAAAATGCAAGAAGAAAAAGCAGGTGATGAAGGTTGAGATGCTGAAAGGTTTCCATCCTTTTCTCTGCAGACTCATGCTCCTCCAGCCCCTGCAAGAATGGTGGTACGTGTGAAACAAAAGGAAGTGACTTCACCTGTCACTGCCCTGAACCATACGGTGGGACTACATGTGAAAAAGGTAATGGCTCTTTTGCTAATCTACCCTCCTTATTTTGGCACATAATACTGTTGTTGCAACTTTATAAGCCTGCTGTTTGCTGAGCTGCGTGTTCTGACAGCCCACAGCAGTCATGTCCATAGTTCTTAGGACCTCATCCAGGCCAAAGTCTGTCTAAAGAGCATCCAATGAAATAAACTTCAGGAGAGCAGAGAGTGCTCCTCTATGCCCTGTAAGGTGGGCAGTGGGGAGCTGCTCATTGGTACCACAGATTTTTTGCTGCAGATGCTGAGAACAAGAAGTGACCCCAAGTCCATATCTTCCAAATGAAAGCTTCCTTGGAGCGTCAAGGGAAGGCATCTTCCCACGATCCCTGCAAGGGCACAGCTCTTTTACACACACAAATGCTGATGATGTACTTTATGTGTGTTTTCCACAGTGGAGGACATGTGTCTGGAGAAGAACTGCCACTTTGGTGACTGCCTGGTTACATTAACCCCACCCTATTTTAAGTGCAGCTGCAAGCCTCCCTACAAGAGACCCTCCTGCCAGCGTGGTGAGCACTCAGCTGGGCAAAAATTGTGGTGGGGAGAGCACCATGGCCAGCCTGCAGTGGGAAATCACCCACTGCAGAGGGTGATCTTGCCCTAGTAATGCTGCAGCTCCCATCCATGGGCCTGGCCAGTGATGAGTTATGCTTGATTTGCAGGGTGGTGGTTCAGTCACTGGTAAAACCCCCAGATATGTGTTTTATAAGATTTCATGAGAACTCAAAGCCAATAGGCTGAGTGGGAGCTCTCCCCAGTTTCCAGTGGGCATGTGAGTGGCTGTGTAGTGTTCAGCACATTGACAAGGCTCTTCTGTGTTTTCCACATTGACAGCATCCAAACAGTGCAGCCCAAACCCTTGCAGAAATGGAGGCACCTGCATACGGAACAGATACAGATCAAAATTCACCTGCAAGTGCCCTGAACCTTTCAGAGGGAGATTCTGTGAGATCGGTATGTCACAGCCCCTCAGGGGGAGGGGTGAACCTCCAGAAAGGCAGGGGCTGGCTTCCTTCTGCAGCCAGACTGTCTGATGCTATTCCTGTGCATCCTCTGGTGACTTCCTGTCACTGCTCCAAGAGCCTGACTACACCAGGGCACTGGGGACCTTGGAGAGAAGGTCAGAGGAAGAGGCTACTGCTGGCAAAAGGGCTTGAAACTGCTCCCATCTTGGTGTTTTCTAAGTGTGCTTTGGCAAGGTCCCACTGGTACATAGTAAGTGAGGTCCAGAGGTCCTCAGAGGCTACACGTCACAAAAGGAAGAAATGTCGTGATTTCCTTAAACATTCAAAATCTGATGTAGTGAAGATGCCTGCCCTGTTGCCTGTGACTCCCCAGGCTGAGGGGACTGCTTCTGATGGGTGATATTTGAAGTCAATCAAGGTAGAAGATGGACAGATGTTGGGACATTATTCTAATTTCTGGCCTGTGTACAATAAGGAACAAATTTTCTTGGCCCAGTAGGTACTTCTGATCCTCCATAAAATGAATGTAGGACAATGAAGGGAAGGAAAAGGAACAACTTTGAGCAAAGAGCAACACAAAAGTTATTTTCATAAGAGCACTGTCTTTCGACAGGACCACATGATTGTTATGAAGATGACTCCTCTACTTATAGAGGTAGAGTAAACCAAGCAGAAAATGGCAGGACCTGCCTGCACTGGAATTCCCACCATCTCTTGGACCATCCTTTTAATGCCTTTATGGAGGATGCTGACTCACATGGCATTGGTGAACACAACTTCTGCAGGTAATATTTTGAAGAAGCAGTTGTAGAGGTCTATATCAAAGAGATCCTTGAGGACAAACTGCTCATGAATTTGAGAAACTGATGGTGTTAAGACCTCACATCTTTTTAGACACTGCCTGCCCATGAAACACCAGAATGTTAGAGATACCTTCTCTAACCATGCTGATATGAGGCTTTCAGAAGCTGCCCTCTTTGTTTTGAATGAGTCTCACATTTTTCTTATGGCTAAGATAGGTAAAGGAATAGTAATGTGGCAGTATTATATGCCTCGCTCAGGCATCTTCTTTGTCAATCTTATGAAATATTATCTTTGTTCATCTCCCATATGGGAACATGAAGCTTCTTCTCCCTAAGATTCCTCAGCTCCTTCACTAGTTTCATGGAGATTTGCCCATTCCCACTGGCTGATTCTCTCAACTGTTCCCTTCAGGAATCCTGATGAGGATGAAAAACCCTGGTGCTACATCAGGAAAAATAATGAAGTGGATTGGGAATATTGTGATGTTTCACCCTGCTCAGGTAAAGAATTAGAAGCGATTTGGCAGCACGTAGGTGGTCTAGAGCAACATGTGACTCCCTACTGCTTAACTCTTCTAGTCTGATATTAACTCTGAACTATACATTTGCTGTCTCTTCCAATGCAGCTGAAGAGACCCCAACAGAACCCCCTACAGACCCCCCTGAAATATTCCAAACATGTGGACAACCAGAAGTTCGTAGGACACTCAAGAAGATCTATGGTGGATCCAAGGCTACACCTGGAAAACATCCCTGGATGGCATCTCTGCAGAGACCCACTCCAGATGGGAATAAACATTTCTGTGGTGGAGTGCTAATTAAATCATGCTGGGTTCTTACTGCTGCACACTGCCTTGAGTAGGTGCATGTCCTATCATTAGGGTAGATAAATGTACAAAAATCAGGATGGTTAGTAAAGGCAGCTTGGTATCCAAATTACTTGCAATCAAAATGATTGCTGGGAGTCAAATTGAAAGGAAAACATATATGTGGACAGAAAAAAAAAAGAACACATACATAAAAATGTTTATATACTTGAAAATGGTGCTTACTGAAATAATAAACTTAGGCCCCACTCAAACAAAATGAGCCAAAGTTGTGTGAGAGGAAAAAAGGAGGAAAGCAAGGAGGAAGATATTGCAATGTGCAGAAGAAGAACTCTATGCAAACCTCAGGGGATATTGGGATGCCATAAGCAACATCACCTATTACATCAGAATTAAGTTCTTCAAAACAATCAAAATATGCACTTAGCTCTAATTTTTTTCTCTGTCAGCTAGCTTAGAAGATTACATTTCCTCCAACATTTGTATTGAATCAGTTGGAAACCACCACCCTTTTACCACCAAACAGCTAAATTACATGCTGGAAATAATTTCAACACGTAATTTTAAATATGCTCAGACAATGGCAAGGAACTCTACTGCCATGGCTACATGAGCTGCCCTTTGTCATCACTGCCACAGTAATAGACTGTGTGCACACTGCTACTCTGCCCTAAAACGCAAAGAAAATCATGTACATGCAGCTTTAAATCACTTTATTTCATGATTGCAACAAGAGAAACATGCATTATCCAACACCACTGCTTTCCTATCTAAGCCTTCCTACAATGATTTTACGAAATCTTGTGGCCAAGCTTTACAGCTGGAAGAAATATCTTGACTTCTTGTTACTAAAAGTGCAGGTTTACACCACCACTGATAAAAAATGTCTGTATATGAATGACTTTTTTTTTTTTTCCCTCAGAGATGTAGAAACAAAGATCCAAGTAGCCCTTGGCAAGCAAAACCTCAAGAAGAAAGAGGATCATGAGCAAATATTTGATGCAGTGCAAATAATTTTACATGGCAAATACAGAGAGGAGACGGGTCATGCCCTATACAATGATATCGGTAAATCCTTTATTTGATACTCACCTGGCTCACCTCCAACCTTTGTTGTTTGAAGTGCCTCTCTCCCACTAAAATCAATGTAAAATTCTCATTGATACTATGCTCTGGAAATAATCAGGCCAGATTGTGATCTAGA
This sequence comes from Passer domesticus, assembly GCF_036417665.1. Classification (NCBI taxonomy): domain Eukaryota; kingdom Metazoa; phylum Chordata; class Aves; order Passeriformes; family Passeridae; genus Passer; species Passer domesticus. The sequence goes on from NC_087481.1 coordinate 50,382,822, forward strand.
CCCTTTTGAATCTTGGGATGTAAATTGTGACGGGCAGGCAGAGGTCACTGCTCAGGAGGAGCCAAACAAGGGGAACAGGTCCAGCACAGGGGGGCAAAAGGGATGTTGGGTTTATGCAGCTTGGCATGCTAACAACTGCTAACAATAGTTAGGGTTCAAAATTAGATCAAAATATTTTTGTTATTGTTTATCTCCTCTCCAGCACTACTTAAACTGCAGCCTGTTGGCGGTTACTGTGCAGTGGAAACAAAGCATGTGAAAATAGCATGTCTCCCAGACTTCTTCCTTCCTGCTGGGACTTCCTGCTTCATTTCTGGATGGGGTGACACAGAGACAGGTACCTGTGGGCTAACGGGGTTTTGGTGGGTGTCTAGGTCCTTGCCACTCCAGTGGCAAAGTTTGCTGCTACTTTCAGCAAAAATGAGGACCTAGACACTGGTGAAACCAAGACATGGAATTCAAAAATAAAGTTAGCTAAACCATGCCATGCAAATTACTCATTAGCAGAAATCTCCAACTGCTAAATCAATCAAACCTGTCAGAGTTCTGATAAGATGCCTGATGCATTTTTTAGCCTGCCATCCGACTCTCCATGTCGTGGTTTCATCTGAAGCCAGCTGCAGAAGCAAGAAAGTATCAAGAGAGGCTATGGTATAGCTTGTGTGTTTCAAGACAGCACCAAGAAAGACAGGAATTTTCACATGGTTTTCCAGCCCATTGGGTCAGATAAAGCTTTTTGGAAACAGCATCTGGACCTTCAGATGTACTGAAAAATAAAAAAAAATTCCTAAGCTTTTCTTCAACTAGCTCTATCCAAAAACCTTTCTTGCCCACGGTAAATCCTAAGGGGAGAAATTATTATGCTTAAAAAAAGATAATGGCAATTTTCTGAAAAATGCATTTTCCCATGTTCTGATTGATATGTTGCTGTGAAGCAGCAGAAGGAAAACCTGTCACTGAGGCTGCAGTAGGTGGTCCTAGTGCTTAGTGGCTGATACAGCCAGATACAATCCATGGGACTGAATTCTCCCTTCATATAATTCCCATTGAAGTCCACAAGAGACAAGTATGTTCATTTGATCAGAATGCACCAACAGAATTTAATGGACATTTTTTTTAAAGTTCCAAATAAAGTCTCTCTTAAAAAGGGTAAGGGGGATTTTATGGGTTTTTTCCCCCCAACAAAGAATATCAAGTACCCTGTACGTGTTCAAACTAAATGGCTCCTTCTTTGAGCAGAGCTATTATTAGCATTTCAGGAAATCACTGCAGAAATGGAATATTTCCTGAAACTCAAGCAGAACCAAACTTATAAACCACCTTTAATTATCTACAGATGTAGTACTTTGAAACTAAGGCTATTGCCTTTAGATGTCAAGTTATGTCTTTAGATTCACTGTAATTAATCATTGCCCTTAAATATTGTATGATTTTCAGTTTTCATCTGTTTCATTAGCTTGCATGTTAAAGCATCTAATAGTAGCAGTATGAGAAGTGCTGAGCAGTTCAAAGTCCCATGGGGACCTCTGGGAGCTGCAGAAAACCAGCACCTTGGAAAAGCAGAGATTACACAGAGAGAGCTGATTAGAACCAAATTCTGAATACCTGACTTAACTTTCATTTAGACAACAACTCTGTCCTGAGTGAAACTTCAGGCTCCAGCTCATTGGAAACTTATCATTTCAGCCAGATAGTTCTTTCTTCCCAGTCTAGCACATGCATCATCCCCCATCCCATTTGTTTGCCAAGCAAGCTTGTATTTTGAATAAAAGACAAATTATGACAGGAATGAGAAGAAAGTGACTCCATTTTTTTGGTGCATATCCCATAGGTGACGCATCCCATCAGCTATTAGATGCCAACGTCAAGCTGATTTCACAGAGGAAATGCAATGAACCCAAAATACATAATGACAAACTGGATGATAGCATGTTTTGTGCAGGAAATCTTCGGAAACCCGGAATCGATTCTTGTCAGGTCTGTTGCTTTTTCTGTATTTGAACACTAATTTTTTGTGTAAAGAGTCAGGCTGTGCAGAACTTTGGCAATGTGCTGCATATGTACCTGTTGTCACATCAGTGTATTTCAACACTCTACACGAAGTACACTTTGAGCTGTACATCCTTAGTGTTTATATTGCCACTGTCACCTACAGGCAGATCTGTGGAATCAAGAGACTTCTGAGGCAGTTTGCCATAATAACCTGAAAACTTGCTCTTTTTTTCCCCTCAGTTTTGTTATGGCCTCTACCTTGACTGCCAATTCTAATTTGATTTTCACTATCAGAGCTAAGACTTGCAAGGAGTCGGTATTGATGTTTCTTTCCATTACAGCTAACAAAAATGTGAAACAAGCTCATACTTATACCATTGAAAGGTAGGAAACCATTTGCACAACACTTCCTAAGGTGCAAATTACCACTGTAAAGCATATTTTGCAGTAGCAATCAGAAATAAAACAAAAAAAAAAAAGCAAGTAAGCAACTCAGAATAAGGCTATTTTGAGGTGTGTGAGACAGCTTAATTTTTCATAATGCCAGGGATCACATCTTTATCTTTCTGAGTCCAGGCTCTGAATTCCTGGTACTTTCACACCTGGGAAATTTCATGTGACCTTGTCAGATTTATGTCACAGACCGGAAAAAGAAAGAAAACTTACATCCAAAAAGTCTGGTATCACTTGATCTGGCCACAGAACTGCAAGTCCTCTTAGGGACTAAGCAGCATCTGATGGTACATCTGTTAGGAAAAAAACATCATTACAGCTTCAAAGTCTTGTGATGAGAGAGAAACTTTCTGATTCTGGTTACTATATTGCTTCATGATTTGAACATGTGTGCTTTCCTTCCTCAGGGAGATTCTGGAGGCCCACTGACTTGTGCAGAAAATGGCTCCTACTACGTATACGGCCTTGTGAGCTGGGGTGAGGGATGTGGGTTAAAAAACAAGCCAGGAGTTTATACCCAGGTGACAAAATTCATCAGTTGGATTAATGATGTAATTCAGTCCTCATCAAGGTCACGTCAGTAGGAGAGAGCTTTGGAATGACAAAAGGTAAGACTGAGAGTTTTACTGGGTTTATTCATTCCCTAAATGCCTCATCTTTGATGAAAAATATTGCTGATATTTTCTCATGGCCTACATGGGACATCCTTCATCATCATCGTGAAAATAGCCTTAAGAGTGTTAGCTAGAATGTCAGCAACAGTTTTCCTGCTGTGGGCTTTGCAATAAGCCCACATTTTTTAGCTAAACAGATCAGAAAGTGAAGCTACTCCATTTCTTCCCCAAACAAATCAAAGGCCCTGGTATCATGTTTCTTGATCTGCTTTTCAAGCCATGAAAACTCTCCCATCTCAGCTACTGCCAGATGAGCAGCAGCTCAGATGACTTTTCCTCTTCCCCTCATGCTCCTGTCTAAGGTGTGTTTTTTCTGCACTCGTTGGACCCTGACACCTCAAAGCTATTGGTGTGTGCTCTTAAAGCCAGTACCATTTTTCACACACATAAGATTAACCATGTGGCTGAGTTTGCCAGATTGCAGCCTTGAACTTCCTGAGGAGAGAGGATCAGGCAGGACAATTATTTTTAAAAGCACTTTTGTAAGTAAATAACTGCAAATTTCATTAGTGATGCATTTCAGATTGAAAAACAAAACAAACTTTCAGTACTAGAATTATCCACTTTATTCCTGACTAGAGAATAATTACATGTCATGCTCCAGATCTACAAGGGTTTATATGTACTTAACCAGTGAGAGCTAGTAGTACTAAAGCTATTAAAAAAATCTGTCCAGAGCTATTGGATAATTTGAGAGTTCTCATAAGATGTACCTGTCAAATTGTGTAACTCTTGCCCAATGATTCTGCACAGAAATTTGAAAAACAAGGGATTGGTATTAAATCGGGACATAAAGAATAGGCTTGTTTGTGAAGAGTCAATTTCTTAAAATAGTAATGTCACTCTCACTTGAATTCCAGGGTTTACAACCTTCTCTAAGCAGCTACCTAATCTGTCAATAGCTACCCCTACTGCAAAGGGTAATTCTGATTTTTTACTTTGGAAGGTTTGAAAAAAACTGAAGAACTGATTGTGACCTGAATACATCCTAATAGTCTAGAACAGATTCCCTGATGTGTGCTAGAAGACCTGCCTTTGGCAAGTCATTGATAAATTTTCTCCCACAGGCCTTTGACTCGTTCATCTCTTTAACCACCTGAATTGTGCTTTTGTACTCTCTTAGGTCAATGGTGCCAATATTCCAGGAACATAAAAACCTCAAAAAATTACAAACATGGAATAAGAGTCGCCTGATTTATTCATTATAAATTATTTCATATTCTACCATCCATGGTACAAAGCTGAGCCTGCCAGTCATCTAGTACTAATTTCATTTACAGCTTTAAATAAATAGCAGAATCTGTAATAAATTCAGTGATAAATCACAAAGTATCCACACAAAAATAAAATGATCAGTTATAAATTGCAATGTTTTGATTGCCTTTTAAAACAAAATTTCTTAAAAGCCATCTATTGTGTTTTCCAAAAAACTGGAAAAGCTACAGGATTTGCAGAACAAGATGAAAATCTATTTATGTTATGTCATGTTTCTCTTTACTTCTGATAAAGCTGCATATGCCTTCTCTTGACTTGCAGAATTTCTGAAGCATCAGGATTGACTCCAACTTGCTGAGATCCTTCTGTCTCCAACTGGTCCTGTAAAATCACACCCCAAAAAAATATGAAACCAGCCAGTGGATATTGGAAGGTTTTAACTATTATTTTATAACAACATTTTCACATTCAAAATTACAGAACTGGCAAAAAAATGAGGAAAATCTAAATCACTGTTCTGCAGGGAGCGAATTTCTGCTGTGGAGAAGTGCCAAAAATGGACCTGTTCATGTAAGTTAGATACCTCACACACCAAAGGACTACATGTGCTCAAGTCCTAGTTTCTACTTTGAAATAAAAAGCAAACCAGCAAAGACCTGAGTTTCACATGGATTGCACGCCTGTGGGTTTCCCTGGGACCATCAAGTCATTATCACACCTTTGACTTATGAAGACATTGCCTGTAGTTCCCACTGCCTCCTTTACTCAACCATAGTTTTCACTTATTTCCTGAGTAACTTTTCAGATGGGAATGCAAATCATGGATATGTACTGTTTCTCTTGGTCTGGATTATTGTTTGACTTCTTACCAAAGTTAACAATTAAATGATCAAAGTATTTGAAGTGCAGTGCTTCTCTTTTTTTTTGTAGCTGAATGGTTCCTAATTGTAAGAGCTATGAGGTTCCTGTGTGGATTTCTGCTCTCTTGTGCTAGGACACTGCAGGCTGGGAGTCATCCCTGTGACAGAAGGAAAGCTTGGAAGATCCCTGCTTGTAATATCTTTCACCTTGAGCTGGACAGAGGCAGAGGAGGCTGGAGCATTGCCCCTCTGCACAAAGCCTCCCACAGCACATATTATCTGTCAGGAGCCTACACTCAGCCTGTCAATACGGCTGCATGGGGAGATCACATGGCAACATGGAATTACATGGCAACTCATGGTCCCTGATGAAATTAGGAAAAGAGAATGGGAGTTGCATGGGGAGTCCCTTCTACCTCTGCTTCTGCTTTCCTCAGAGGTACTAGGACACTTGGAGATCTGCCATCATCCACACATTGGGGAAAACACATTCTTGACATGACACTGCTGAATTCCCTTCAATGGCTCCTTCAAATTAAGACGTACACTAAGGCACAAAGCTTCTTCACATATCCTGTTCAGACAACAGGGAGAACTGTAGACTCCAGGGAGCATTCAGAACTGTTAGACAGGATGTGTGCAGGTAAGGAGCAGAGCTGCTGGGATTTGTGAGAAGGATGGTTTGCTCTACTTACAGCTCCAGGTCTGTACTGAGTGGAAGGCTGCAGCAATCCCATTTCCCGAAGGTATGCCAGCTCAGCAGCTCTTCTTGCCATCTCAACTTTGTGAGAGCCTGGGGGAGTCCAGCCAATGCCTCTGAGCCAGTTCAAGTCAGACTTGTATTTTATCTGAGAGAATGAAACATGCACCAGGATGTATTATTTTATTGAGCTCTAACCAAATCACACACCCTGGGTATTCAACAGAGAGCATATAAAGGAGCAGCAGAGTCAACAATAAAAAAATTATTCATTTTTAACAAGCAGACTGTGGTTCTTTCAAGGGATTTTGTTGGCAGGTGAGGTTTGCAAAGGACAGAGAGCCCCCAGCCCAGGGAAGGACCATGTCACTCAGCCACACTTACATCACTCTGCAGCTTGTAGGCCTGCTTTGCGTGTTTCACATTTAGCTGCTCAGGGTCACAAGTGTATTGGTGCAAGGGCTGCCTGTAGTTAAGATTGCTTGCAAGCTGCTGGCTTCTCTTGGCATGGAGGAATCCTGGCTGGTTGAGCTGACTCTGGAACTGTGCCATGTTTAGGGCATAATCACTCCTGTACTGGAGGTCGCTCTGGAGTTTCCCCACTCTGAGGACATGTCTGATTTTGGGATCATCATTTGCACTGAGGAATCCAATCTGCTGGCCTCTGTCTCTCAGGAAGGTTTCTCTGTATTTGTACTGCAGGAAGTACAGAGAAAAAAAATCTCATTTTCACATTCAAATTACCTTCAAATTCTGTTATGAAATAACTTATCCTCCCCTGGCTATCAATCATGTTTCCTGTAGTGCACAAAGACCGAGGGTTTGTTTGATATCAAACCACATCTCCTAATCTAACAAGACACTTTAGAAGAATTACTTTTGTGCTCATTTTTAAAGGAGTGGAAAGACTTAGGGGGCCCAAAATGCTCATCTCTCAAAAGTAATCAGAGATCCTCCTACTGTTGCACTCTTGGGTACACACAATACAGAGCTCAACCAATGAAGCTCCTCCATCTTTAGCTTTCTTGCCAGCTGTGGTCTTCTGTGTTCAAAGATAACCCACTTTATCCTAGACTATGTTTTAACTATTCATAGCCTAGTATCTATATTATTTTATTAAATCATAGTATGCCTTCTTCCCAAGAAAAGCTCTTGGCACATAAGAACAGCTTGGAGTTGGACACTATTAATGCTAGAATTTAGCTGGAAATTTTTGCACTTAACCAGCACTTTGTTTCATTGGATCACCAATTTTCCATACCAGAACAGTCATGTCAGACTTCACCCATTTTTATAGGATGGGGTAGCTTGGGAAGAGGGTTGGGAAGTGTTTGAAACAGAACAGTTCTTACATCACTAGCAATCTCTCTTGAAGCCTTTGCTGTCTGGAATGGGATGGCGTCAATCCTAAAATCATAGCCAGATGCCCTTGTCTGTTCCCAAGATGTTTTATACAATTTCTGTGTTGAAAAGAAAAGAACAAAAAAGTCATTTCCCCCTGCAGTTTCTTAAATGCAGTCCCATAACTGCAATAATAAATGTTTTATCCTACTGGGCTTATTTGTATCAAGAGTCATCAGTACTATCTCCAAGGTTTTGATCCAGTTCTATAGCACTTCAACTTCTTTTCTATTCACCATAATGATAAAATGCCTCATCTGAAAAGTGCCACCAGGGTTTCCTTTTGTACTTGAATGTGGTTGTTTTTGATGTGATTTAATTTCTATTAGAAACTGTGATGCATCAGTCACATCAATATTGCATTGATATTGCCCTTATTCTCTCTTTTGATGCATCCACTCACAGTGTCTTGGGTTTCCTGGCATCCTAATTTCAATACCAGTTATTTCAAGCTTTTCAAATGATCCTCATCTCTATCCCCAGCCACATGTGGCTTCATTAACTCATGTGGAATAACAGCCGGTTCTAATGTGACTTTGAGGATGTGAATCACATTTACATCCTGAAGAGAAGTTGCTCTAGATTTGGTTCTTCTTCCATTAGTAGCTTTCTTAAAATAGCTTCCAGTCTGCAGGTCCTACTACACAGACATGGTATCTTAGCTGACACTTTCAGCTGTCCCCTTCTGATTTTATTCATTTGCTTTCTGTAAGTCTTTGATTCACCCCTCCTGTGGTTTGTGACCGTATGAAAAGGAGCACAAAATCCACTCCACATTTTAAGACAATCTTCTGTTTCACTGGTGACTGTAGTGCTAGGTGGTAATAAATTTGAAAGTAAATTTAGATGCCAGAAATCCTGCAAGACAGCCAGGGCAGAAGCAATGTAAGCATCACTGTACACCCTGATAATAGGGATGACCTTTCATTTGTGTGCAATCCTTGCACATAATATTTGTCTTTTTACATTTTCCTCTATTGTTTCAAAATTGTAATTTCTACTTGTTTCTTTTACCTATCTCAAAGCTCCTAGCAAACTAAGGTCATTCTGACCCTACAGGTAAAGACAACAGCTATTTAGTCAGGGAACAGGACACTAGGAACAGACTGAGTTCCTCTCTATGAGATAATGTGGAAACAAATTCTCTTTAAACTAATTCCACTCACTGATTCAGTTACATCCAGATTGATGACAACTATGCCTAAGGGATCATTTCAACACAGTGTTGCAGCTTCAGAAAGGTAGAATATATAGTTTAGGAAAGAGGATTCTCCCTTCTCCCTCACCTAAACAAAACCAAAAAGATTTTAATTTGTAACTAATCATATCTACAATGAAGGTTTGAAATCCTTAATAATAGCTTAGTGCCCTCAAAAATTAAATGAATGCTGAAAAGGAAAATTAGCAGACTTTACCCGATTCTTCCAGCCCAAACCTAGAAACATGTTGGCTTTTCACTGCCTCTGGCTTCTTTTAGCTCTGGTCAGGCTCAGAGAACTTGGCTTCTACATACAGGACAGTTTTTATTCCCTACAAATTTACCAAGTCAGCTGCCCAAAGGAGAAGGTTCACTTACATCACTGATGTAGAGTGCATTCCGGCGGGCTCGGATGAAATCCGGATGATCAGGAGGCAGGGTGTACCTGTGCCTGTCTTCAGAACCTCCAGCCTTGTACAGCCTCTGCGGGGACAAAAGTCATTGAGTGCAGGTGATACTGGAAGCAATGTCAAGATCAATTCTTTTATGCATCGTGGTACAACAAAAGTTAAGGTCACTTATATATTAGATTGAAACCTACATCATTGCACTGGAGGTAGCTGTTTTTGGCATGAATCAAACTCGGAGAGTCAGCCACCGCAGTGAACTTCAGACTTTCTGGCTTCTGACGGTACTTTGTCTGAAAGGGGCAGGAGGCAACAAAAACAAACAAAGGGAAAAAAACAGGAGATGTTTCTGTTAATGATATATGACAATTCCAGGAGTGTGATAACTGGGGTAAAACATAAAAGACACTTTCCTGAAGCCGCTGTTCTGTTTAGTCCCAGTTGCTCTTTCAGCTAGGGACTCGGGATGCCTTTGTATCAGGCACACAACTTTTTTGTGAGTGTGTCTATGTGTGTGTGTGCACAAAAGACTTCCCACTAAAATTGTCATGCAAAAAGCTTTTGAACACCACACTTTTGACAGCTCATAATTTTTCTCCATTAATGCATGATACTGAGCAGGCAAATGCCCCTTCATTGTGGTTGTCAGTGCTGTATCTTTCTACACAACTTCCATAACCACCTGCTTAGAATTTCATAACGGAGTTTCCTGCATTTATTTATTGCTACATGTTTTGCTTATACTCTTGTGTTTCATTTGGAATGGAAAATATTCAGCAGGTGTCACACAGTGGACTTGTGTCTCCCATACTGCTTCTTGGTAACTTACACCTTGTATAAACAGGCTCCCACATCAAAAGGAAATGATAAGCTACATTCGTAAGTGTCATGTAACGAGGAGCCTTGATGGTAAACAATTCCTACAGACTTGCTATCCCATGAAAGATTTATCAGTTACCTCACTGATGAGCTCTCCAGCCTTCTTTACACTTTCTATCTGCGGAGATCTCAGAGCCATCCAACCAACTCCTTTCATGAAGTTCAGGTCTGATTTATAGCGATGCTGTTAAAAATGAAAATCGTTAACTATCAGTTTTGTATCCACAGCTATTAAGGTTTTTTAAAAAAACTCCCTGGTTCATATTCACATTTTGAGGTTTTTCATTTGCCATGCACATATCAGATCGTAAAGCCAAACTGTTTGCATTTGTTCATTCCACCAGGAATTAAATAATGTATCATATGCAAGTTACAAGAGAAGGCCCCACGAGTGAATTAGTATGACTCAAAGCAGTAAGTAATAACCTGTTTGTACTGGGCGTAAAAGAACCTCTTTTGAAATAATTTTATGAGGTGAGTACAAGTCAGGAATACTAATTATTTTATCTGGTTCATGGTTCCTCGTTAACCCCATTTCTAGGAGGACATATTCTTTACTCACATTAAAGGCCTGCTTTTAGCTCCTAATCTATTAAAGAAAATCAGGCAGACCCAATAAAAAATGAAAGTCAGAAAAGTGCCCACAATCCCAATAATCCTGACTTCACTTCAGAGTCATGGTGTCTCACTGTGTGACTTTAATCCGATTATCCAATTTTCATTTTTGTTCTCCCCTATATGTACAAAGGACATGACAATCAACTAACTCATGTGTGCTGTACATTACTCTGCTAGGCAGTGAGGGTATCAGGCAAAACCATCATCACTATTTATCTGGACCCCGACTCGGGGCTCTAAAGGCAGGAGCCAAGCGCTGAGTTTCTCCCTCACATCCTATCCTGTCCCTCTCTGGGCAGGCTCAGGAGTAGCCTGAGCTACTGGTACAGCTACCTACTGAGGTTGGCAGGGTCCAAAAGAAAGATTTTACCTCACTCTGCAGCATGTGGGCTCTTTTGGCCCACTTCATCTTCATGTCTTCCGGGAGTGCTGTAAATTCATGGAGTCTCTTCCTGTAATCTTGATCACTCGCCAAGGCTTGGGCTTTCCTGGCATGGACAAGATTGACCATGTCCATGGGCAGATGAAATTGAGACCACACGTCTTGGGATCCCTTCTTATACTCTTGCTCACTCTGTAATTTGGCAGCATGCAAGCAGTGCAGCAACCTGGCATCATCCAGAACGCTTCTGGCACCAATGCATTTTCCTCTCTCCATCACAAAATTGTGTTTATATTGGTACTAAAAATTTTAGAAAAAGGGTAAAAGTGAAAATGTGCCAAACTTAGACCAGCTATTCCAAATAACTTAAATTACTAAAACACCTATGTTTTCTGTAAAACCAGTCAAGGTATGTAGCAGTAGAAAACACTTGTTTGAATATCTCATTGCTCTCAAATTTAAATACCACAGGAGCTGCAACATTAAAGTTGCATTTTCTGAATATGCCCAAAACATTGATCATGTTTAACCTCAAATAATGCACTTTTATTATCTCTCTAAGAATTCTATCCCTATCAGAATAGGGAATGAGAATGTGAGAGAAACAAACAAAAGACAGAAGAAAAAGAAATCTATACAAAAGCAAAACACCATGCACTCTGTAGCCTTCAGATTTGCAAATGCCACCCAGCTATTTTAAAGAGTAAATTCAGTTTTCCTGGAAAGAATAAGAACCAGCAACCCCTCATTCTCATCTTAGCTGGGACTATGACTCTCCCTGTGATCTTGCATTTATCCTCTCTGTGAAATAGTGATGATGATGATAATGCTTATTTATACAGCATCAACAGGGTGCTTAGAACTTTAAAGGGAAGGCCTGGGCCCTGAAGAGTTCATAATGTAGTTGAAATGGGATAATAACACTTATCTACCACACAAGAGAGTTGTGGGGATTAAATTACAGCATCTAATGTTTATAAAGTGCTTCCAAGATGAAGGGCCAAATTCAGATCTGCTGTAAGTGGATGTAATTCTATTATGGACTTGTACCCTCTAGAGCAGATCTGAAGCTGTAACCAAAAGCACTCTGCAAAATATGGTTAAGTATATATTATAAATTACAACTAGAAATGGTTGCTTCATTAAACAAACACGTGCAACATATTCATATTTTATCACATTAGAGATAAAGTATGCAACTAAGTACTACACAAAATGAAGACTTTTTCCATCTTTCTAGTATTTATTAAATATCTTGTGAAGGAAGGATGGACTTAGGCTTTCTGAGAAATGGATACTATCATGTCTGAGTGTTTTGCATATAGCAATCCAATGATAGAATATTTATAAGGATAAGATGACTTGTTTCTTCTGTTTTAGAAGTTACAGGGATACATATTTACAGTAATTTTCACTGATTTTTCTTCCTAACCAGGTAGGGAACTTCTGATTTTTGGAGATTCAAAGAAAGCTTTTTCTGATTTCATTTCAATTTGGAAATACTAAATACTTCCAAAAGTCAGCTCAACACAGAGCAGACAGAGTTACTGGACACTTTATAACATGAGGAGCTAATTGCCTGAAAAAGAGCAGAATCCTCTTTCTGTTTGCAAATACTTTAATTCATTTGCTATTTCCCACTGGAAGATGTTTAACCTGGCTTGGTTCCCGATTAGCAGCAATTCTTCCTCTTCTTTTTTTCCCTAATTCACACAAAGAATCTCATTCATAAGTAATATATTCTGTCTCACACTTGTCTCACATGGTTATGGAGTTGCTTTAATTCAGTAAAATCTGCTTTAGACATTGTTTTACATGAAGTTAACAGAAATTAGGCAAGAAGGGAGGTTGAATCATTCAACTCACATCACTGGCAATTTCTCTGGAGGCCCTGGCAGTCTGGAACGGGAGTGCTTCCATTGTCAGCTTGTAGCCTTGAGCACGTAGATTATGCCAAGATTCTCTGTATTTTGCCTAAAGTAGGAAAGGCACATGTAGACTGCTGCTTTACTTTTAAATGCACAAAGGAACAAACAAAGGAACCATCTTTCATTTGTTATTCTGTGTTACAGTCTCATTCTTTATAATCAAAGGATTTTTTTTTTAAGTTATCTTTGGGAAATCCTACTAACTCAGACAAAACATGTCTCGTTCTTTATGTAGATTTAATTTACTCACAACTGTGTATATGCTAATGAAGATATAATTTGATTATAATCAAATCAGGGAAAGCATAAATAGAATAGATCTCAAATTTCCTCTATTTATTCATCTTCCTTGCCACTGCACAATTCATCCTGCATCTGAAATAAGTTGTAAGAAATACAGAACAAATTCTTACATCACTGAGGTTGGCTGCATTTATTCTAGCCCGAGTAAACTCTGGCAGACCTAGTGTTGGTGTGTAGTGATGCCGACTGTCCTCTCCTGCTGCTTTGTACAGGCGCTAGGAAAGAGATCAAAGAGACAGCAGAAATTAATTTTCTCTCTTGTTTCAATAATACAACAGCAGTACTTAAGTTGTTAATGATTGTGACAACTGTAGTCAGCCATCATTGAAAATAGCTGAGGATATCATTGCAATTGCAAAGTTTCTTTCTGGGCATAAAGATGTGGGGCTTTTGCCAGGTATAAAGGACATTTACACTGATTTTTATAAATATATGATGATCCCAAGTCACTACATTATCAGTCTTGCAATGTTACATTCCCAGCGAGGCAAAAGTAGACCTAAGAATGTCAAGGGCATCATGAATGTATGTGAAATAAAAAGGCAAGTATTTCTTGGGATATTTTCTAGCTTGAATTTTTTCTTCAAGTTATTATATATTATTTTGATAATTTTTCTATAGGTTTTGCCTTGTTTCTTTCAGAATTTAGAAGAGTGATTCTTTTCTAAAAAAAGAAAAGGCTCTTTGAAAAGCCCTCAAAAGTGGATCATTTATGCAAATGAGCTCCCTCTAGAACACCCCACCGTCCTGATTTTTGAGTCTCTGTTTCATGCAAAAAACTTGATAATGGAACTCTGTTGTTTGGATACTATTTGGATGATACTACTACAGCTTTTTGAAAGAGATTGAAGCGAAAATGGTATTAAATGCTTGGGGGGAAAAAAAAAAGTGACCTAACTGTGAAAAAGCTCAAATCAGTGATGCTTTCTCTTTTTTTGATGCATTTTGCTTTCAGAACAGGGTTGTCTCTTTCCCAGTTCTCCATCCCCAGCTTGCTGCATTTTGAAAAGCATATTTTCTGATTCACGTTAGGAGAGCCTACCTCATTAGCAATCATATTGCTGAATTTTGCATGATGGAGGCCAGGAGAGTCTGTCACCGATGTGTACTTGAAGGAATGTGGCTGCTGACGATATTTACTCTGAGTTCACACACAAAGAGAAATGAGCAGAATAAGTAAATTGCCTTGTCAGATAAGGGATTTTTTTCCAATTCTAATGGAATTCCACTGCTTCTTGTGCTTAAAACTCTAGTTTGTCTATTGATCCTTAGACTAATTTACCTTTTGCTATTCTGAGTTAGGTGCATTCAAGTTTCATAGGGAAAATGAAAAGTAAATAAGGACTAAGACATGAAAGAAAAGTGCTGCCGTGCCAAATATGCTGAAAAGAGTAACGAGATTATTTCATCCCTTGGTGTCATTAACCCAGGGTAGTGAAATTACAGCAAAGGCAATCCAGTCCAGAGAGAGAAGGAGCTGCACAAACCCACTGGATATTTCTGTGAGGAAAAAAGGTTCCACCTGGCCTCTGGCCTGATGTCAGAATTGTTAACAAAACAACTGCAAGATCACTGGAGGCAGGCACTTGTTCCACAGAACACAACTTCTACTTTTCCTCATTTCACATCTATATGAATACAGGCAAAAGACGCAGGATTTGAAACTATGAGAGACTGTACGAAAAGAACATGACCAATGAAATGAAAGTCCAGTTACAGAAGGAGAAAAACAGCAGCACACAAAAGCAGCAGGTGAAAAACAGACTGATTGTAAAACAGGAGTAGAGATGAGGACCCTGTAATATTCTGGGCAATGCACAGTTCATTCTAATTTTGGAGAAATAGTACAAGGTACTTATTACAGATAGGCACAGCTTTATTTTTAGTTGAAAAAGCCCATTTAAATTCCTAAATAAGTAACATAAATACCTCCTGGGTCTGAAACAGGGGAGAAAAGACTTGCAAAATAAGTTAGCAAAGTTTGCAAAGCCTAAAACCCCATCAGATCCAACCATCTGCAGTTAGGACACGAGTGGAATGATCAAACGCAAGGGGAGGGAGTCTGGTATTATCCAGGAGTCACTTTGCCAGCCCAGTCTAATAGAAAGACATCTGGCAAACTCTTGTTCATAGTGGAGAAATCAAAACCCTCTTTTGTTACCTCGCTGATGAGTTCAGAAGCTTTCTTCTTTCCTTCAATCTCCAGGGCCCCTGGGGTAATACATCCAACGCCTCGCATAAAGTTCATGTCAGACCGATATAAATTCTGAGGAAAACCAAGCAGAAGTAATTATGAGTTTGCATTTGAGATGCCCTATATTTATTCACCCAAAAATATGCAATAACTCCATTCAATTTAGTATCTACCACAGAGAGTTGGTACACATTGCCCTAAGATCTTGTGTTTATGAATGTGTCTATGTGAATACAGCCCTGACAGATCTACAGCACAGATGCAGGATCCTGAGGACGACTGAGCCCCATGAACACCAAATGCTGCTTCAAATTCTGTCTTCCATTTGTAACCTTGAAAAAACCTTTTTTAGGTACGTGGATTTTCTTCATATATAATACATAAATCACAGGTAGATATTATTGATTTATAAATATACATAAAATAAGACCAGTTTATAAAAACATAAGAAAATATGTTTTTTTCTTTCTCTTTTAAGTAAGAGAAACTGCAGACAAACTAGCCTTGATTTTTAACAGTTCTGAATGGTCATAATATAAGCAAGGATCACTAAGGAAAAATAGCAATGAACCACTGCATACACATCATTGAAATATTTTCCAGATCACCAAACCTAGCAGTGACTTCCTGTAAATATTAATTTTTCAAAAGTTACCAGTAGGTTCCTGATAAATACACTACAACAATATTATTTCATAAAGAGTAGGATGAGGAGTAGGATGGATGGAAACCTGCCTTAGAATCTCTGATTAAGTGTATTTCACCTAAATTAGGGCAACACAACTGGCATCTGATGTTACACTTGTTTGGACACAGTCTGTCATCTCTAAGTCTGTTGGCTGAAAGTGTTAAGGTGATATATAAAAGTATTTTGTGGCCAGGTATGTTTTTAAGATAAAGCCCCCCTGCATTGTCTGCAGGGGCAATGCCATCTATGAAAAGCTCTTTGCTTAAGGCTCTGCCTACAGATTTGTAAGGCATTATTTCGTTAATTTTACTCAAGGCTATGTAGGGAGTTAAGCTCATCCTTAGAATTTCAGTGGATGTGTCTTGGGCCAGAGCTTGTAAGTGTCTCACAAATCCAGTCTTTCTTGTGAAAGTACACATGAAATTTCACCCAGATCCAAAGCAAGTTGTAAATACCAGTTGATAAAGGGTTTGCATTGTTAGAAAGACCTAAAAAAGGGTATTTTTACCAACTGTCCAATCATCCTCACTTGCAAAACCTTCTCTACCCAATCATTAAAGATTACTAGACTTTAGATGTAGTGTGATCACACACATTGTTCCACCGTGTGGTAAGATAAATGTCTAATTCCTATACATAATCAAAGGGGAGCAGCCATTGTTCATCCCTCAGCTCTGCTCAAACACATGCTGCCAGCTGCCACCAGCTGCAGCAGAACTGTCTTGCACCAGAACCAGCAGGGAAACCTCCCTGGGACACTGTGCAGTCACCTCACTCTGCAGCCTGTGTGCGTTCAGGGCGCAGCGCAGCCTGGCGTCGTCAGCCAGAGCCGTGTACTGGTGGAGCAGCTGCCTGTACTCCTGCTCGCTGACCAGAGACTGGGCCCTCCTGGCATGCACCAAGTGCATCATGTCCAGAGGCAGGTGGAAGTTGGACTTGGTGTCCTCAAAACCTTGTTTGTATTTCACCTGTCAAATGATAAAGGGATCACATAGGTATCACGGCAAAGTAATTAAAATTCAGGTTTTGATCATAAGAGACATTCCCCATATTTCTTCCATTTTGCAGTATAAATTATTCTTTTTTAAAACATGTTCCCTAACTTGTTTAACCATACTGTGAAAGATCAATAATTGTAATTAAAATATGTGGCAGCCTATACTTCATCAAAAAGTAGCCATCTATATTATATTAAATTAAAATGACATTCTATATTTCATTATAGAAATATTCATTTTTATATTCTGCATCTATATTCATTTTTTGTTAAAACTTGATACATTGAATCTATAAAATTAAGCATACTGGCAAGAAAAGTCCTAATTTACTGCATTTTTACAAAGTGCCACAAAAAGAGGCAGCTACTGCCTGAGAAAAACATGCAAGCAGCCTTATTTATATTAGAATTAGAAAAAACCCTCAGGTCAAAATATTTGTTTTGGCCAGTTCAGTTTCATAATTCTAGACTAATATTTAGTGCTGGGTTGTTTTCTTTCACTTCTTGTCTCTGTCCAAGAGAAGAAAGGTGCTGAAATCTTCAAAGAACTTTTTTCCCCATAACATTTCCCAATCAGATTATGCAAATTTGAGATGTTCAGGCTGTTCATCAGGATAATGAACATCCAGAGCTATTGGTGGTCATCAGATGACTCAGAGTAACCTGGCAGATGGATGAATTCTTCAGACACTTTCTAGCTGTTTGTCTAAGCCTGCCATCACTACAAGACCAGCACTTCTGAGAACAATGAACACAATCCCATATATTTCACTGTTTTCTGGAAGCCACAGTCTTCAAAATGCACTGAAGAGTTAAAATTCTTATAAGCAAACAACAAATGATGTCATTCTTAGCACATGTCAAGACCAGGTAGGAACCATTCCCCAAACAAAAAAGTCCAACTTGAAATTCCATAAATTCATTCATCCTTCCGTCTTTCAGAAAAACAACAAATTGAAAATCAACACTGAATACCTAATTTCATTTACTTCTGTACAAAGACCAGTGCTAATTCTCAATTAGTGCCTCTGAGTGATGTTTTCAAAGAGTAAAATATTCTGTGGTAGGCAGCAGTGGTATGAAGCAGAGGAATGTGGTAGAACACAGGCTTCTTTTACTGCCAAATGAACATTACTGTAAATAATGTAGAAGAATGGGAAGAATATCACAATTATATTAATATATCTAAAAAGTTGGACAGAAAGCCTTTAGTTTAAAACAAGTAGGCTGTTCCACAGCTAGTCCACAGCTAAGTGCATCTTCCTTGAGGAACTACTCCCAGCTAGGAAACCAATTCAAGAATGCCCCCATCTCCTTCCTTGTACTTACATCACTCTGCAGAGCTGTTGCACGGACTGAATGAGCAATACGAATGTCACCATCCAGGCCACATGACCCAGCCATCTGCCCTTTCATTTTCTGAAAGGCCTCCTTATATTTGTGCTAAAGAGAAAGGAAGAGAAATGTGGATAGGAGTGAAGAGAATGCAGATGGGAATAAAGAGAAGTATTAGTCCAGCTGTTAAAACCTGAACTAAAGGGCTTTCATAAGATAGTCAATTCTGACAATATTCAATATGATAATAAATCTGGATGAAGATTTAGTGGGTTCTAGGAAGACCTCACCCAACTGCAATCCCTGTGACTGTGCAGGCACTGCAGCAGGTAAAATGCTCAGCTTTGCTTTCACAAAGCTGCCTTTGCTTATTTGCCAACAACACCTCACTGTGGCTGCACCTCCAAAAGCAACACTAACTAGTCCAAGGCCAGATGTCTCCCAGAGGCAGAGCTGGCTGGACGTGCTCTTTCCATGTAGAGTCACTCAGCAGGGCAGATAGAGTCTGGAGTGACTGACATGTCCTACTGGACAGTATCAGCAGTCGGCTCACGTACATCACTTATGATTTCACCCGAAGCCTTTGCTGCCTGGAAGGGGATGGCATCCAGTTTCAGCTGATAGCCACCATCTTTCATCCTTCTCCAGGACTCCTTGTAACGAGTCTAGGAAATATGGAACAGAAATAAAGAAGAGTTGCTGTTCAGAGGGTTGACATCACAGCATTATTGAAACCCTAGAAATGTTACCAGATGAGTTTCATTCTATTCTAATGCAGAGGCTAAACACAAATGAAACTATCAATGCACAACAGGAATTACTGCAAGACAAATGTCCATTATAAAAGAGTATTTATTTGATCATTCTTAATCTTTCTGTGTAGGTGAAGTTGACTAAGAAGTTTAATTTCCCACCTTACTTCAGAAATATTTAGACTGTAGAATGATCATATACAGGGGAAATGAAAGAAATCTAGTATGATTTCCTATTCAGGACAAACAGTGAAGCACTACCAACATTTCCACTTTCCTTTAAAATATGAAAGGTCAGGTTTATACCTCACTGATATTCATGGCATTCAATTTGGCCTGCAGGATTTCAGGAAGATCTGTTGTTGGTGTGTACTGATGCTTTATACTCTCTCCATGCTCCTTGTACAGCCTCTGCAAACAGAGATGAATTTCAGTAGCAAGTACTCTCTACATGTTCAATCATTAGTTCAAACAAAAACATTAACAATTAAGTTTATGGAAAGCAAACACTACAGAAAAGCAGCAAAGGCATTAATAAATACAGGTAATGTATCAGTCAAAATGGATTCAAAAGGATTTGGGATCTGATATACTTATCAGCTAGAGTATGCTAGAGGGGAACTCATTGAAGTTTTGAGTGTGTAAATCAATGTATATGAAAATTCAGATATTTGAATATTAATTTGATAAAACTTCTAACATATGTGGATGGGGAGAAGAAAAATAAACAGTGGTGATTGAGGGTGTGCAGCAATGAGTAGCCTAATAACACTTTGAAATTCCACAGAAACACAGGGAGTTGAAGATCCCCAAACACCTCTCCAAAGGTGAGAGATTTTAGCAGATAAATGGGATGGTAATTATCTGTTCAATTACTTCAAATTTATTTCCAGAGTTAGTAGCAAAGGGGTGCTCAATAGTCAATGGGAAGAGATTGAAACACCTCAGAAGGTGATTTATCCCATCACAGAAGAGGTGTCTGTGTGTGCCACTCACATCAACCCTTGGAGGAAGAGCACAGAGCTGGCCCAGGACCAGATAACTTTCAGATGTCTGCAGACAGGTAAGAGGAGTTCTCTGCAATTAACTGGAACTGGAACTTCCCCTGCAGTGGCTATGCAGAGTTCTCCATCTCATATTACTTTTCTTTGCTAGCCCAGTTTTCTTCTTTCATTGGCACCATAACTTTCAGATGGGGACATTTTCCTTCCTTGGCCCTAGATGTGACTCATGTCTGCAGCACCTGACTTGCCTTTCCCAGGATATTACTTCTGCGGAAGGGTTCGAGACCCTCTAGATTAGAATGGACCCCTCCATTTCACCTGTCTGACACTTTTTTAGCAGCTGGGCCCACATGTATTGCAGCTCCATAAGAGGAAAATTAATGAGAACTCCATGTGTGAAGAAGTAGAGCACCAGACTGATTTTGACTGCAGCTCAGTGAAACAAAATTACTTATATTTATCCTGCCTGAGATGTAAGCCTTTTGGATCTTATTAATTAAACCAAAGGCACAGACACCAAAAGTATTACAATAGCATGTGTTTTACACAAAGTCTTTCATCTTCTCCTTCACTTTAAAAATATCTATTTTCAAAATAAAACATCCTCTCATGTTTGAAACTTGTCTTTTTTGAGTGACTTTTACTTATTATTCACTTCTGTATTATCCCAGTTAAGTCTACAATATTTTTAAATCGCTCTTCTATTAAAAATAAACATGTTTAAACACCAAACAGCCTCAATTCCTCCCTTTAAGGTTTCCCCTCCTGGATTTCTCTCTCAGCAGGATGACAGCTTGAAATAATTTATTTTTCCTTCCTTGTCATGCTGCCTTATGTTTTGTTTCCAAAGAATATACAGAAACTGAAATTTGAAAGATCTGTTTGAAAGGGGGAAAGAACCCCAAACATGTTCTTCGTTAATGAATATCAGAAGGCCAAAATTCTTTAAAGGTCAAAGGTCAGCCTTACTCCTAAATTTTACTTCTGAACATAAATGGTACAAAAAGTGCTTTCTGTATGAAAATCCCATTGACTTCTGTGGGATCTCTTCCCAATCCAAGTTAGAAACATGCTCTTTATGGGAGAGCACCACACCAGAATACAGAAGATTCATGGTTCCAAAGGATAATCTCAGAGAAAGAAAGAGAGAGAAAGCCAGTGCTTCAATCAGGTCGTTCAAAGAGGATACCACTCTTATAATCATAATGTATATACATTATAACTTACATCCACAGCCTGGTTATAACTAATTCTAGCCTGGATCATCTCAGGAGTGTCTTTAATACTGGTAAACTTCAAAGCATATGGATGCTGACGGTACTTCTTCTGTTGAGCAGAAAAAGATCAAAGCTGTGAATTTTGTGCTGCTCTTTCATGCTATTTGAAAGAGAAAAATCATAGGTTGCTGGAGATTAGAGTGAATTTGTGAACATAATTATTATTCCTCTTTCCTCATCTTTATGTCCTAGGTACTTTCAGATTAATATTTGTTTCAATTCAACAATAACCTTTTGCCAATTAGTATTAATCTTTAAATATAAGAAAAATATTTCAAAATCAGGTTCTGCTTACCTAAATACTCCAGAACTCAGGATTTTAAAATATTTTCTACAGTACTTTAAATAGAGTATGACCAATTGTATTTTTAATTTACAGTTCCTTTAAGCAAGAAATTATAGACAATTGTAGTACGTTAATAATGGCAACTATTTAACTTATTGGTTAGGGGTTTAGGTTACCTCCTTAAACCTGCAGCAAATCTGTGAAGTCCTTGACACAGCACCTAATTGTTATGGCATATCTTCTAGATAATGTATTAATTTTTCTTGCTCTTAAGGACTCATAGTAGCTCTGAGAGCTTCTTGATCCTGTTATATATACATAATTAAGGTGCAGGCAGTTCAGTGGAAAAATCACAGTTTTTCCATTTGGCCAGGTTACTAAAAGATTCCCTTCATGCAGGATTTGATTTAAATCCATCAATACCTTTATCACTTCTCCAAATAGCACATACTAAATTTTCCAAATGCCTGAGACAAATTAATGGCTTGTCATTTTCTTTAAACTGAGCTGTGACCCACAGAAGTTCATTTGAAGCAACATCTTGACCCTTCAAAGACTAAAAATACCAATGTAAAACACATAAACACTTTAAAGTATTATAAACTTATAAGTAATGTTTTGGTTTCCAAAAGTAATATCTTAAAACTGAGCAATCTTACTGAGTTTAACAGGGAACAAAAGTGGTTTATGCCTTGTCTTAATCAAATTTGGAGACAAAACAGAGTTGACCAGAACATCTCTGGAAAAATTGCTGGAGATTATATCCTGGCAATTGTTTTTTATCACTATTAGAAGGACTGGTATGTAGGAAAGGACAAGGCTCATAGCAACCTAACATTACTTAATACTCACAAAAAGGTTGAGATGAGCAGCCTTGGGGGTCAAATTTCTACTCAGCAGTTTTCACTACTGAAACAGGCAAATGGAATACCCAAATAGAATTCACAGTTATGTTCCAGCTGGCATTACTGTAGCAGCTTTTATAAGGCTATTTTGCTTGACACTAGCTGAGGATCTCATTTATTGTGTGTAAAAAAAATCATCCTTCTTCACAATGGATGATTACAAGGAAGAAAAAAAAATAGTGTTAGCAATCAGTCAGTTGTAAAAGGGTGACTATTTTTCTGAGACACCACAGACTGAATGAACACATGATTCTTGCATCATAGTTATTGAAAAATCACAGGATTCAATCTCTTACAGCAACAGATTTGGCCAGCAAGACTACTCTGAAATACTATGAACCTTTTAACCATTTCCACCAGAACTTCATTTGAAGGCCTCATGGGACAGGCTCAAAGTATTGTAGAGTCTGACTTGTCCTGTAAGTGATATTGGTTAAGGGAGAAATAAGGATGAAAACTATTTGGGCTGATAGATAGCTACAGACAGAGATATCTATATGAATTTCAATAGCTAGCATGAACACATATGAAAAACGAGCAAGAAGGAAACGTGTATCTGTTACAAAAGAAGGTTCTGGGTCCAATGGCTCCATCTTTTCATCATCTCTCCTGTTTTGGTTCATTAAAAAGGTAGGCTAGTGGGTAGCAATTGAGCACTGTTTGATTGCCATTATTATTCATAATATCATTTGTCACCTACTTTGTTTTTGCAAAGGCTATATGGACTCCTACTGGTATGTGTTTGGTATCTGGTTTCCCTCTAATTACCAGTCCTATCCCTGGTTTTGAGGGCTTTCATGTGGTATGCCTTTTTCTTTCCCCTTTGAGTGGAAATTATTTTAATTTTATACAGACATTTTGCACGCATTATGCAGCAAATTCTGTTACATGCTGTCATGAAATCTCACCTCACTAATGAGTTCTCCTGCCTTCTTAGCCTGTTCCACATTTAATGACCCAGTGGCTATCCATCCAGCTCCTTTCATCCAGTTCAAATCTGCTCTGTATAGGTTCTGACAAAGAAAAGAAAATGTCCTATTGTTGGTGTTCATGGACTTAAAATGCCATTAAAGGATTCAGACATCTCTGGAACAACAATGAAGTCAAATTAGTGCCTGCTTTTGTTTTATTCACTATTGCACAGTTGCAAGGAAAGCAAAAAAAAATACAGAATGAAATAGAAATATAAGGACTCGCCAGCACTTGTGCAATATGCCTTGCAAAGTAATTTTTAAAAGTAGTCTACACCTTATTGTTGTTTGCAATTTTTGCTCTAACTTCAGTTTTATTGCGTATGGAGCACTCTTTAAAAGATCATCTGTGACTTGGAATTAAAAGAAGATGGCACTTAGCATTTCCCAAACCACACCCTTTGGTTTTACTGGAGAGAAAGCATTTTGGTTTGTTTGTTTTACCACGTGTCTTTAAGGAAGAAGAGTACAGGAGCACTTCTCACTTTCCTCACAGAATCTCTCCTACCAACAGCACTGCATTTCAAATACTTGGCTGTAAGTCAGGTTTCTCAAAGGTGTCACAAAGGTTTCAGCAGCCATACTTCAGCAAGGCCTGTACACATTTCTATCTCATTCTCCTTGAAAACTTCTGACTTACAACCTCAGAATGGAAGCTGTTTACAGTATCAGACGGTTCATCTGATGGTTACATGTGGTCTCCATATGGAATTTTATCACCAATTTTATCACCATACATTATTTAACCTCCTTGCACATTAGGAAACAAAAATAAATGTATATCATATAGGAATCCTAGTGTTTTATTAGCATTTGAAGTAGGCTTTGAAGAAGCCATGCTCATAAATGGAGTTATAACCCTCCTCCTCCAGAAACACTGCACAACTTAAGTATACCTCTTGAGGAGATAAGTGGTTAATAGTTATTGTTAATATTCACTGTTTAATAGCCGAAAAATTAGGTGCATAAAGATTTCATGGCATTACAATCATAAACATCTGAAGAAAGTCAGCCCTAAGTGGGGCTGAGAGTGGGCAGGATGAGAGAGGGTTGAAACAGGTGAAGCTCTGGACTTACATCACTCTGCAATCCGTAGGCCCACTTGGCCCATGCCACTTTCCTGTCAGTAGGCAGGGCTGTGTACTGGTGGAGAGAGGTCTTGTATCCTATATCTGTGGCCAGATTCTGAGCCTTTTTGGCATGAACAAGGTTGACCATATCCATGGGGATCTGGAACTGACTCTTGGTGCCCTCAAAGGCCTTCTTGTACTCCAGATCACTCTGCAACTTTGACATCTGCAGGGAATGAGCCATCTGCGAATCTTCCTCCACAGCTTTTACTCCAATGAGC
This sequence comes from Passer domesticus, assembly GCF_036417665.1. Classification (NCBI taxonomy): domain Eukaryota; kingdom Metazoa; phylum Chordata; class Aves; order Passeriformes; family Passeridae; genus Passer; species Passer domesticus. The sequence goes on from NC_087481.1 coordinate 50,407,592, forward strand.
TTACCCTTCATCTTCTCATAACCCTCCTTATATTTAACCTGTGAAGAAGAAAACAGACCAAGAGTAAATGATTTAAGCTGCCAAACTGACAGCTCTACTGGGAGTAAAGCTGGGTCCTCAATACAAGCAAGAAAAAAGATCATTTGCAAAAGAGAACTAGAATGCCTTAGAAATTAGTGTCAATAAAGAACCAGCCCTTTGTTGATGACAATAATATGTTCACAAAAACCTGTGAGAAATATTTTCTTTTTGGTTCTCTCTAGGAAAAACAACATTCTTGAGGCACAGAGGTCAGAAAGTTCTTTCAGGAGTTTTCTGGCCAGGCAGAGATGTATTAAGTTATGATGTTTCACAGATTTCCACTTCATTTTGAGTTCTAAAATTCACCCTCGGGTCAAAATGAGAATAGGAAAACACAGTCAGCATGTGGGGAAATCTCTGAATTGCTCAGAGCAAACCTTCTGACTAATTACAGAATGCCAATCACCCAGGCAACTCCTCCATCGCTCCTTAGCATGAATCGAGTGAGGGTGGCTCAGGGCACTGAGACATATGTGACACATCCCCAACACTAGCAGCAACCTGGACTGTCAGCTGTCCAAAGAAAAAGGAGGCTGATAGAGACCATACTCACATCACTTGCCAGATCCCTCTTTGCCTTAGCTGTCAAGAATGACAAAGCATCCAAACGAAGCACAAATCCTTTTTCCTTCTGCTTCTCCCAGCTACTCCTGTAGAGTTTCTAAAGAGATGACAACAGCACAGTTTCTCTATTACTATCAATCCTTTCTATTTCTTCTATAGTCACAGTGAAAGCTCTCAAGTAATGAGTCCCTCCTGCACTCCATGCCCAGAAACAGTATCACTACAGATCAGATACCGGTGCCCTCCCTTGAAAATTCTGTAACTGTGGTTACTGCAACCCCAATATCTCACTGGTTCCAGTGAAACTGTAAGCATGCCACTTGCCTGGAAGCATGTCAAAAATGCACAACTTCAAACTCTAGAAGTGGCAAGTCTTCAGAAAAGCAGATGTAACCGCTATTTATTTGGAGCATGGAATTAAATTTCAAGTTTTTATATTTAAACATGAGGACCTTATCTGAGAAAGAACAAAACTTTTATCTACAGAACAATTATTTCACAGCAGCTGTAACTATTCACAGGAGTGAAGGAATCACATAGTACCTCACTGATATTGGCAGCATTTGCTTTGGCCAGCATGAAGACAGGATCATCTTTGCTGATGGTGTACTGATGAAGAAACTGCTCTTTTCCTGACCTGTAGGCAACCTGTTCACAGGAAGCAAAGCAGGGTCAACAAGCAGTAGTCCACATTAATGTTGAAGGAATAGTGGTTAAAACACCCCAAATATCCAAGGATTTGTAAGGGTTAACTTATTTGGGAAAGTTGTTCTTTAGCATCTTGAACTTTTGTGTTAAATATGGAGTTAAAAACTGACCTACAGAGTCAGGTTGACTAAACTACTCATGGTTAAATTTCAAGGAAGCTGTGAAACAGCACATCTATCAGGATACTTTATCTCCCAAAGTTAGCTACTTATCTTGCTAAAAAACTGACAGCAATTCATAGTCTATACAAAATGCATGCAAGAACATATTTCACCCAGTGTTAAACTGCAGCTACTTCTTGTAAATGGGACAGAGAAACAGAGAATTCCAGGCATGAAATGAAGAACACTAGCAATTGAATCTGCAGAGAACATTTGTGACCTAAATGTAATTGCTGACACAATACTCCAGTGAGGACTAACATTACAACTTTGAAGAAAACATCAAGGACCTTTTATGATCTGAGTAGAAATCATCCTCATTTTATATCCCAGGGCTACAACAGCAGAGAAATGAACTGCTCTGTTTTAGCCCATGAAGTTCTTGGAGGAGCTGTTGAAAAACTATGAAAATATGCCTCATTCACAAAGTGTTACACTTCTTACATCCCACAGAAGAAGTCCCTACTATAAAGCTCAAAATCTATGGTTACTATTCTGTTTTCAGCACACACAGAAAGGCAGCTTGTCCAGCACACAAGAGATAAGCACACAAGAGACTCCCAATGGTGCTTGATTTTTGTTGCTGTTGTTCTAGTTCAAGGAATTCAAGGAGAGAATTAATCAAATAAACAAATAAAACCCCTTACAATTAATCTGAAGAAACTTTATATATTGAAAGGCTTCATGACTGGGGGCTCTCTTACCATCACACTGGTGTACATGTGTCAGGAATGACCACATCATGGCTAAGCTGCTTGCAAAGAGACAAATTCAGTCAAGGACTTACATCACTTTGAAGTTCCTGGCTTTTCTTGGCGTGCTTGATCTGAGAACTGTCAGCCACACTGGTGAACTTCAGAGCATCAGCCTTCTGCCTGTACTTTGTCTACAGCAAATTAAAGCAAGTTACACAAAATTTTCTACAGTACTTGCCCTCCCCCAAAAAAAGGTATCACTTAAAAAAATACATGAGTGATAGAGCCAGAAGTGTCCTGTAAATTCCCAAGACAGTTTTAGCACAGGAATCAACAAGGTAAGCTTCCAAGCACTACCCACTGCTGGTATTTTGGGGTGAGGAGGGCAGTGCACAAGTGTGTGCCAAATGCACTGCTGCTGACGCTGCAGGCATGGATACCTTTGGTGCCAGATGTGCTGTCTACATATCTTACAGGACCTAGGTGTAACAGTGAGTGGTGTTCACGACCTGGGTATGACTTAAGTCAGGACCCAAGAGAGCTGATAAGCCACACAGTCAGTGTTACAATCTCATTTCCTTACAAGAGTCTCCTCAAGCACATGCATGCGTGGTTCAAATCACTGAACATATGTTACTGAGATATTTTTAAATTATTAAGGTGATGATAATTAAAGCGAGCTATTTCAGAGTCCTGAAATTAACTTGAATTCAAAATCTTCCCCATCGTCTCAAAATCTTCCTTTTTTCAAAGCAGAGCTAGGCATAGACATTGCAGTCAAGGCTTTCTGGGATGAACAGCTATGGGACACCTCCACAAGGCCCAAGTCTCAGATGTGGGAAAAATACTGTTCTTTATTCATCCTCTGGTGCCAGCACTTATATAAAATCCATTGACAAATGTGCATAGAGACTAGTATTTTTAGTTTGGTAAATAAGACTGTCCATAGTTTCATTCCATTTTGCATTTTTGTTTTACATCTGAAACAAATTGAAGTGAATAGAAAACTTTAATTTACTTCATAAGGCTTTAGAACAGGTCTGTTTTAAGTTAATGTCTTTGCCTCAATCTTTTGCACCTCTCATTTGAGAGCGAGCTAAGCATCCTTTCTTTCCTTGAGATAGCACAAGGAAATGCAGGACTCTGTTTGAAGACCACAGTGTGACAGGGGAGACCAAGCAAACTCTTGTACACTTTAATTGAAATCTTATTCTACCAGTTCAGTCATGAAGTGGGGCATTCCACCCAGAAAGGGTGTAAATGTTTTTTTTTCACTTTCTGGCATTTCAGGAGAGAAATTCTTCTGTTTGAACTGATGGGTGAACAGATCAGTTTACACTGTGTCTCTGCTAGGGGAACACAAAATAGAAGTTAAAAAAGCATGCAGCACTTCAAAGAGGTGCTCATCGCTTTATTTTAGAAACCTGGAAGGGAGGGCGGCAGATTAAAAACAGCATGTTTTGTCACATTGCATGGAACACAATGTAGTGACATCCTGCGAAGAAATGACAAAACACCAGGCTTTGTATGGCAGTAGAGATCTCTAAAATAATATCCACCAGTCTCCAGTTCAGGTGACTGGCAGCCGCCTCGTGGCCTTGCACAGCGCTGGAATGAAAAGGCAGATCATTGTGGATTAAATATTTTTGGAAGTGATTATCACTACAGCACACCCCAGAAGCAGATGTCAGTAGCAAGACACCAGATCTGAAGTTGCTGCTCTTCTTTTGTTTCTAAGATGTATTTTTTCCCCTTGCAGGAGTAGTGAGAGGATGTCAGAGACCCAAGGTGTCAGAGAGTGTGATCGCCAGTAACTAACCAGCTTCTGTTCCTCCTTCCAGAACTAAGTGGGATTTTATCCTTCTTGTCAAACTTCCCCTAATTTATTCTTCTCTCTGTTCTCTAGTTTTCCTAGCACTAGTGAGACTGCTCAACCATAGCTAAGAAGCTGAGGAAGTTTACTTCCATAAGGTTAATGGCAGTGCAAAGCCATGAGTTAACAAAGCAAAAGCAATGAAAAGCAGGAAAAGCTGAAGCTGTCAGTAAAGTCACAGCCCCCATTTGCCAAGGAACAAGGAAATTTTCAACTATGGCTAACAAATATCTAAATTTTCAGTACTGCTCCTTAAAGCCTCTTTGTACTTCATGCAGCACATGAAACTCAGTGGAAATTCAATGCTGATCTACAGCACAGACAGGAGAATGAAAAGAGGTGGAAGCACAAATACAGAGATTTCTACCTCACAGATTAGTTTGATAATTATATAAAGGGAAAATGTCATTTTAATCTCTAACCCAGGACTTTTTAAACTAAATTATGCCCATCAGTTTTTTCCATTTCTCAGATATTCCTTGTTAGGAATCCCATACTTATTCCACATAATGTAGCAGAATAAGTGTGCATGAACCTTTGAACAAAAAACAGACAGAAGCCTGAGAACTTTGCTTACCTCACTGACTAAATCTCCTGCCTTTTTAGCTTGTTGGATATTAAGACTTCCTTCTGTGATACATCCAGCTCCTTTCATCCATGCCAGATCTGCCCTATATTGGAGCTGCAGAGGAAAATTACATTGATTGGCACAGAGAACATGAGAATAACGTTTGCAAGTGAACATGTGCACCCATTCCAGTTTCAAAGTCCATTGTAAAGACATTTTTAAAAGCCATAGTACAATCAGACAGTGTTCATAAGAAACAAGAATTAACATCAAATGGGAAAAGTTATAATCTCTTGTACTGTTTTTAATAGTTAACCTGGGTGTACATCATCTTACATCACTCTGGAGATCATAGGCCTTCTTTGCCCACTTGGTCTTCATATCTTCTGGAAGCACAGTGTACTCATGGAGTCTCGTTCTGTAATCCAAGTCACTGGCCAGAGCCTGAGCCTTCTTGGCATGCCTCAGGTTTATCATATCCATGGGCAGATGGAAATGGGCCTTGCTCTCCTCAAAACCTTTTTTGTAGGCAATCTAGACACAGAAGTGAAAACAGAATGTCTGTATCAGATATTACAAAGCTATCTCAAGTCACCCCTCTTGTTTGGTCCTTATGCAGATTAGGCAAAAAAAACCCCAAACACGTGGAAATCAGGTCCTAGCAGGGAAAAAATAGATGCCAGGGTAAATTTTCTAAATTCTAGAGACATTTTCTCTATTATAGTAAATCTTACTTTTAAACATACCATTACAGACTTGAAAGTTCTGTGTTGAAGTGTTTATACTGAGGTTTTAATATGAAGATATTTCATTCATATTGGGGTTTTAACAGGATGTTATTTTCCTGCCCCAAAATAAGGGCACCATTGCCCAAAATCCCCTGCTATGCAATCATTGCAGATTAACAGATGGTGAAGGGAACCAATTTTGTAGAGATACTTCCAAGAATTTTTTACAGTGAGAGCAGTAACAATGGTAGATCACACAGTGTTACTGAAAGCTTCTTAATTATGAAAAACACATTTTGAGTAAGAGAAATAATTTACCTCACTACTCATCTTGGCCACCTTCAGAGAGTGCAAAAGTCTTGAATCCTTGGTTTCAGTTGCTTTTCCTTTTGTTTTTTCATATTCTTCTTTATATTTAATCTGTCAAAAAAAACCCAACAGCATAAATTTACAAATATTTCCAATTACCCATGAAATAAGCAATATGTTTGTCACTGGTGATTTAGATGGTCAAAATTTAGAAGAGATTAGTCTGATTCCCTCATTGTCACTTTAAATTTCCCAGATTTTCTCAGAAATTCCAAAGATGCAAGATCAGTCTCATTTATGAGATCTTTAAACTCATTTTTTAAAGCTCAGCCCTCTGAGGTGAATATGCTTATAAACTTTAATTATTCTGATTAGCTAAATTATCTTGCTCTCAGAGGCAAAAATAAGAAATCAATCCTAGCAAGGAATTCAAGACTTGATTTTTTCAATGAGGCGGGATTTTAGAATTCCCACCACTGCTGAACACTTTCCAGCAGTAGAAAAAGTATCTCCCTTTTCTGCCTCTCCACGGGTTAATAATCTTGATATAAATTGTTTAGAAAGCTTTTGTTTGGCATTTTTTAATATACATATGTTTATGTTAAGGAACCAGACTAAAGAAATATGCATTCCCTTTGTTGTAGATGATAATGCTATTTTTGAGGATATAAACAATTCAAAACACTGAATTTCACTATGGGTTTATTATGTAAATTTTGCTTCACTCTGTACACACAATGTAAAAAAATTAATTTTTGGAGAGTGAAATTTCCCAGCAGAATCTGAGAAAGTTTCCAACTGCTCATTAGCCATTGAGAAAATGGACAGCCAAATGCAGGATTTTAAAATCCAGATGAAGTGAGCTATGCCTTATTTCCCTGAACTATAGCTACTTATATAAAGAATAATTCCCAGGTAACTAAATGTAACATACATCACTGGCAAGATCCCTTGAAGCTTTGGCAGCAAGCAAAGGCAGAGAATCCAGTTTCATTTCAAAGCCCCGGCCCTTGCTCTTCTCCCAGCCTTCTTTGTACTTAACCTGAGAAAGAAAAGACAGCAACATGTCACTAACACAAACACACAGGAATTTCAAACAAATGTGGAAATGACTCAGAGAAAAACAGAAGCATAAATACGCTCAGTCCACAAACTGGGACCTTCTTAACTCACAGCTCATTGTCGTTTTGAGCTAATTAACTGTCTAGGATTGAGTCAAAATTTTATTCTTAGAGTTCACAGGCACTTAATGTCCCAGAACATCCAGCAATAATTCCCAATTTCAGACAGATAGGGGAGGAGGGAGGGTTTTTCAAAATTGCCTCTGGTTATGTCTAGCTATGAAAACAGTACAGATCTATAGGAGCTGATCCATAGGAAGAACAGATTGTGCTAAGAGCCAGGTTAACACTCCACTCATTTCAGGATTTTTCTTTCCCACCCCAATCTATAACTGGTCAAGTCCCATGCACTGAATTTGAAGGTGCAGCTTTTTACATGAGAGAGCATTCAAAAGGAATCCAGCTGGTGTGCCCTGAGACCACCCACAGGGTGAAGCAGAGGTCAGAGCAGCATCCTTCATGGTCAGACTGTCTTCAAAAGCACACTCATGAGCCACACTGTCTCACAAACACCAGTGAAATGCATGAGAATCACATCCGTAACTTCTGAAAGTTGGTGGAATAATAGTTTTTTTAAGTAATAGTTGTTTAAGCTCTTTTCCAAGTTTTCACTTGAAATTCCATTAAAGCAAGATCAAGTATGCCTTCATCCACACTCTGCAGGCACCCAATGAAGGCAGAAGGTTTTCAGGAAGCCCCAGTTTCTGGATTTGGCCTTTTGCATGTTTATATTTATCCTGCTCTTTATCAAGCCCAACAGTGGGCTTGATCCAAGTTGGCTGATGTCATTGTTTCTTTCCATTGACTTCGAATTACTAGAACTGTGCAAATGTTGGTTCTTCATACAAATTTCACCTCAGAAGCAGTTAATTTTGTGGAGTGAATACTGATTTACTGGTTTAAAGAAATTCAGATCATCAGAAAATATCATGGAAAAAAAGTCTAGAGGTTTCACTGCCCTTGAAATTGGATCTCTGTCTATTCTGGGCACCATATTTCATGTTGTTTAGTACAAAGCCAAATGATAAATGATAAATGTTCCCAGAAAGTGTGTCATCATCTTTATATTCATTTCAGTCTATTAACAGCATCATGAATGCCCCAAGGCTTGCCTTACCTCGCTGTATAACTCAGCATTGGCTTTGGCTTTCACTAACAGTGGTACATCCTGAGGTAGAGTGTAATTTGATTTTGTCTTCTCATACTGGGCTCGGTAGTTCACCTGCATATGTTGATAAGGTCAACAAGAAACTCAGTTATTTTTAACTTAATAAAACTATAACAATTAGACTGAATAATTGCTTTTAAAATTCAGGTTATTGGTGCCTTAAATTATAAATACACTCATAGGAGTTTGTAATGCAAGTATGAAGGCAGTAAGGCTAACTTTTACTTAAGCAGTAGGAAGTAGAAATTTACTCTATAAATGCAAGAGCCACTGATTGTCTTTAAGCACAAAAGATATAATTTAAAACCCTGCCTTAATAAATACACAGAAAATGATTTCTTAAAAAAGCACACTGATGCAAATCTTAAAAGTGGAGACAAATCTACTGGTATGCTTGCCATACTTTTGAAAGTGATTTTACTCAATATGTGTTCTTAGTTTGGCTATGCATCTGCTGAACAACTGTCAAGGATAAAACACTTAAGGCTACAAATGCTATGAAATTAAATTATCTCATCCTTCTAATAAACAACAGGGGCTAAAAATGGGAGAACTTACATCACTGAGCTGCTGTGCATTTATTTTGGCTTGAGCAATTTGTGGAGTAGTGGCCACAGAGCTGTACTTCAGCTTGTCTATGCTTTGCCTGTAGTTTACCTAATTTAAAATAAAATTTAAAAAAATATTTAGTAAAGGATAAAATGGTCAGACCAGAAAATAAGAAATTGAATAGATGAAGCTTTAATAGCTAAAACTCCGGATTAAATATTACTTAACCCATAATAAATAGAGCTGAGGAAAAATGCCAGGATCTCTTGGATGAGAGCTGAGTTAATGCTCTGAAAGTTTCCCTGTTTGAGGTCACAGTTTTTATCCCACTCTGAAAATCACTTCACTTATAATCCCTTCCTGTCAAACCCACAAATTCTTACGAAGATGCAGCACCAGCTGCAAGTCATTGCTATAAAATCCTTCAAATCATTGCTGTAAAACTCATATTCTTAACCATCATTAGTCAATTTTTATCTTTATCAGAAAATAATTATTGAAACTGTCTGTGAAGAGGTCTGCCCAGTGTACCACTGGGCAGAGCAAATGAAATCTCTTATACTTGGTTTTTACTGAATTTGAATGTAATAAATTAACCACAGAATTTTCTTGTGTGATCAGAGTTTTGTGTGGACGTTGAGAAAAGAAAAATACATACTTAGAGTACAAAAAAAGTCATTTTAATGTTAGCCAACAAGAGGACTGAAGCCCATTAAATTGCTAACACATTAATATGGTAGCCACAACAATAAGTTATAAAATAAATAAGTTAAAGTCCCAAATTATGCATTATAAAAAAATCATATGACTCTTCCAATCAAACCTGTTGCTGCAAAAGAACTCTTTGCTATATTACAAAACACAATTATTATTCTCTGTAGGCCCTCATTAATATTCACTGTACTTAATCACCACTTTGCAAACATTGCAAATCACATTGTTTAAAACTAGTTTCTTAAGAACATTTCTTTCCAGTAAAGTGGA